>NW_004567117.1:4439408-4457649 GCF_000260355.1 Condylura cristata | reverse complement strand
GGGGGGGCCATACTTTGTGCACTTAGTGTACCAGTACTCTAGCACCATCAATGCTATCTTTCAAAATCAGTGGAAGGTTTAATATATATAATTATTTAATTTATTGGGATTTGGTCACTAACTTATTGCTGTTTATAAAATGAAATTGCATAACACAAAAGTTGATGTGATAAAAAATTCTTCATAGTGAAAGACTTGAATTAAAAAGAAAAAGATGATTTTACAAAGATAAAGGGTGAAGTAAAAACGGGCAAAGGAAGTGCTGTAACTATTATACCTGGGCTGTGTGTATTTAAATATAAAAGTATCTGTAAAAATTGAAGGTATATGTCAAATATAGGTTTATTTTCTGTTTTTGAAATTGTTTTCTGTTTTCACCTGAAATTATGCTTTTTACAACTTAAAGTTCAGTAAACATAGTAATTATGTTACCAACAAATTTCCTAATGTTTTAGGTTGCAGAAGTTTTACAAGTACCTCCAATGAGAGTATATGAAGTGGCAACTTTTTATACTATGTATAACCGAAAACCAGTTGGAAAGTATCACATACAAGTCTGCACTACTACACCTTGCATGCTTCGTAACTCTGACAGCATACTCGAGGCCATTCAGAAAAAACTTGGTACGAGGCACATTATATTTATACCTTTCATGAAAAATAGAATTGTCTTTCTAGATTTAATCTTAATTCCTCCTGTTTCATTTTTTAGGTCTGTACTTAACCCGTGCTCTCTTACTATGTTAACCCATCTTTATTTCCTCTTATTTTGTATTTAATCCGCTGCACCATCAGGGAGGGCCCCAGTTTTCATTGTCTTAAAAGCAAATTGTACTTATTATGTGAAAGTCTGTGATAGAAAAGTAATTGTATTGTCCATGTTTTTTTAAGATTTATTTATTTTTATGTGTACAGAACTGAGGTACAGGCCAGAGTTGTGTGTGGGTGGGTGGGGGGGGGCAGTTTGAGAGGATTCACAAGAGACAGAGTGGGGAACAGAACAGGCAGATCTACCAAAGTACACTGCTGAGGCGGTAGCAAGGGGTCAAGAGAGGTCTGCCATGCCATGTGGTTCACTTCCATGGTTGGGGATCGAACTCATACTGCAGTGGCTGCAGATAGCTTCATAGTGCTATGCTCTAACCCATTGCGTCATCAGGGAGGACCTTGTCCATATGTTTTTCAAAATGATTCTTGAAACAAGATGTAAGAATAGAAAGATTGTTTCAGGAAGGGACATTTTAAATAAGATGTTAAGTGGCATTTATAAAATAAAAGGACACTTTTCCATAGGAAAATGCCATTGTTACATTTATAACTATATGTCAAATGAAAATAGTTGCCTTGATTTTGGTGTGCTAAATATAAAGTTACTTGCATGCTTTGAAAATTGTTGGGCAGTGTTGAAATATATAAAACAGAAAACTGATGTCTGCTCAAACCTCTACTGAGGTACAAATTCTGGTAATAACTAGATATATTAGTTTCAGATTTTATGTCATTTCAGTTGTTTTAATTATGTACATTAATGATTTGTCTTTTGTTTTTGTGCTTTATTTTGATTATAGCATAGTGTATGTCTACCACATTTTTCTATTAAAAGTTATTCTGCAGTTACTTTCATGTATCTGCGTCTTTGTATATATGTACTGTTGTATACTGAAGTTTACAAGAAATAGTTTATTATAGTTTCCCCAAATGCCTTCTCAAAAGATCAGAGAGTACCTAATTTCCTCATAATATTAATAAGTTTTGGAAATTAGCTAATATGATAGTAGCTGACTTTAGTAGGTTAATTATAGCCATCAAAACTACAGTCTGATGTACTGCTGTATAGCAACAAATACTGGAAATGAGCCCTTGAAATTTGATTGTTTTTTAAGATTTTTTTATTTATTCAGACAGAACTGGGGTACAGGCTAGAGATGTGGAGGGTGAGAGGATTCACCAGAGACAAAGCAGAGCAGGCAGATCTACGAAGTACACTGCTGAGGGGAACAGCGGGTGGGTCAGTAGAGGTCTGCTGTGCCATGTGGATCTCCTCTGGGGCAGGCAGGAATTGAACTCATGTGGAAGTGGCTTAAGCTTCTTAGTGCTGTGCTTTAACCCGCTGCGCCACCAGGGAGGGCCCTGAAATTTGATAGTTTTTAAAGAAACAAGTTTATATAAATCTTTGTTCTATAATAACACAGATTACTTTAAGAAATTTGATGCGCTTAATACGTTTTATCTCTATTATGTTGTTGTCTATTTCACCATTAAAATAAAGTTTGCCCTTACAGTAATTATTTATATTTTTAGGAATAAAAGTTGGGGAGACAACACCTGACAAACTTTTCACTCTTATAGAGGTGGAATGTTTAGGAGCCTGTGTAAATGCACCAATGGTTCAAATAAATGACAACTACTATGTGAGTATTTTACTTCATATAAATTAAACTTGTGTGGTGTTATATTTAAAATATTTAAAATATTGGTTTCCCGTCCTGTAGGTGTTTCTGAATTATGCATTTAGAAGATACTGGTAGCATAAATATCCAGAAATTAAAAAAAAAAATTTTTTAGACATCTTTGCATTTAATTCCAGTAGATGATGACATCTTTAAAACTCTTAAAATGTGAAAAACTTAACTTACATATAATTGTGGAAAATAATCACCAAGACCTAATAGATCAGTTTGCCACATTTATTTCAGGTGTAATTATTTTTATCAATATTGTTATTTGTAGAAATAATCAGTAGGTAAAGTATGTGTTTCCACTCAAAATCATTTTTTCTTTGTTGTTTTTTATGTAATTATTTATTTATCCATACATAAACGGGGGTATAGGCCAGAGGTACAGGAGTATGAGGGGATTTACCAGAGACAGCATGAGGAACAGAACAAACAGATGTCCTGGAACACACCACTGAGGTGAGCAGTGGGCAGGTCAGGAGAGGTCTGCCAGGCCAAATTGATAACATACTTGGCAGGGAATAGAACTCATGATGCAGTGGCTGCCTATAGCTTTATAGTGCTGTGCTTTAACCTGTTGTGCCACCAGGAGAGCCCCCAAAATCATTTGTCTCTCCTTTGTGTCTTAGAGATAAATACTATTAAGAACTTAGTGTGTATTCTTCCCATACATATTCTTAAAACTTTTTAAATGTTTATGGCCACACTAATATCTAACACTGGATGACTTGTTTTAAATTTATAGAGATGGTATCAGAGACTTTCTAAATCTGCTTTAGTTGGTCATCAAAAGTTTTGAGAAGTAATATTTTCTTTTTTTTTTTAAGTAGGCATGCAGGTTTCCTTTTTAATTTTTTTTTGATTTTAGAAAATATTTTCAATTACATTTTGATTTCTTTTTTGACATGTACTTTTTAAACAACTACTAATTCAAATTTGTGAAGCTTCTTAGTTAACTAGTGCTTCCTGCCCTCATTAGGTCATGTTTTTCAGCCATAATAGCTTTCTAACTCATATTTGTTAAAAATTTGTTTCTAGAAATTCTTTGAAGTCTGCATTGAAGGAGGATTAATTCAAGAAGGGAATTGTTTTGTTTCTGTCTTCCTCCTTGAAATACAGTTAACATAAAAGAAATCTCTTCTTATACTTCCCGCTTTCCCCCCAGTGTGTAAAATTCTAGACTAGTAAAGTTTTTTTTCTTTATTTGTTTGAGAGACAGCTTTCTAGTTTTCTTTTTTTTTTTTAATAAAGATTTATTTATTGATATGGAACTGGGATACAGGCCAGAGATGTGGAGGGTGAGAGGATTCACCAGAGACAGAGAGGGGAGCAGAACAGGCAGATCCATGGAGTACACCGCTGAGGGGAGCAGCGGGGGTG
This sequence comes from Condylura cristata, assembly GCF_000260355.1. Lineage (NCBI taxonomy): Eukaryota > Metazoa > Chordata > Mammalia > Eulipotyphla > Talpidae > Condylura > Condylura cristata. The sequence continues at coordinate 4,453,813 of NW_004567117.1, read as the reverse complement.
GGGGGGGGTTTAGGAGAGGTCTGAGGTGCCAGGTGGATTTCCTCTGGGGCAGGCGGGAATTGAACTCTTGCGGAAGTGGCTTTAGCTTCTTAGTGCTTTAACCCGCTGCACCACCAGGGAGGGCTCTCTAGTTTTCCCTTATATAAAAATAATAGCTTTGATGGGTCATAAGTTTGGTTTAAGAAGTCGACCTGAGGCTTCGGTTCTTCCTCTAAGTTTATAAGCCTGAAGCTCATTTTGCCTGTCTGTCTGGATTTTCCTTGAGTTTATTGATTTTGGTTACTTTTTTGTCAGCATATTGGTGAAGTTTAAAGTTTTTATTTTATTTTATCCAGCATTATTGGTTGTTAGACATTTCAGTCAGGATAGCTGGTTTGCGATGATGCCTGAAATGGAAATGTACAATTTTTTTTTTTAAGCAAGCTGAAATTTAATTTCTTTGCCCTTTTTGACTTCCAGGGTGTTTTCATACTTAGTGATTTTTGTCATTTTCATGGTCACTGATTTCAAATTTCTCTAAAAGAGTTTTTTAAAATATGGCATCAACTTTCCCTTTTCATACATTTTGACATTACACACCATAATCTTGATTTTAGAAAGAATTAGGACATGAAAGTTTTGTATGAAACATTTTGAGTATAAATATAGTGACCTAGAGAATTATCCAAGTGGTAAAGCATCTTAGTAGTTACATGGTCTTTAAGCAAGGCAGCTTATTTTTTTTAAATAGACTTTTTTTTTTAAAGATTTATTTATTTGTTCATACAAACTGGGGTACAGGCCAGAGGCTCAGGGGCGGTGAGAGGCTTCACCAGAGACAGAGTGGGGAACAGAACAGGCAGATCTATGAAGTACACTGCTGAGGGGAGCAGTGGGCTGGTCAGGAGAGGTCTGCCATGCCATGTGGTCACCTCCGGGGCAGGCTGGGATCAAACTCATGCGGAAGTGGCTTTAGCTTCTCAGTGCTGTGCTTTAACCCGCTGCGCCACCAGGGAGGGCCTTAAATTGACTCTTTAATGAAGTACCTTTTTCTTACATCTTTGTTAATTTTTTCACAGCATAGGGTTTCCCCCTCAGGTGTAATCACTGTATAGTTTTCCCACCATTGTGCGTCTCCTCATACCTCCATGCTGGGCCATGTGGGTCACCTCCCTGGCGGGGATTGAACTGGTGCTGCAGTGGCTGTAGATAGCTTCATAGTTAGTGCTGTACTTTAACCCGTTGTGCCACCAAGGAGGGCCTTGGTTACTGTTTTAAATTTCCTTCCTTGTAATTGGTTTGTTTGGGGTTTCTGTTTATTCCCTATTCAGCCTTGGATGACTATAATTCTAAGACTATCTCTTCCTTGTTGTTAAACTTGTTTGCATATAAATATTCATAGTACTTGGTCTTATCTTATGAATATCTGCAGTGTTGCAACTTTTTTATTTAACTTTTTTGAGAACCAGATTTTTATTTCATTTATCTTTTGGATGGTCTTTGATTTCTATTTCGTTTATTTCTGTTCTGATTTTTATTATTTTCTTTGGATTTTTTTGTTCTTTTCCCCACCATATATGTATTTGCGCCAATGTCTGTTTTTAGATTTGTTAGTAATAATCTATTTTCATGTTTCTTCATTTGGTAAGCATATTGATGAATGTTACCTCTTCCTATTACATTGTTCCCTTAATTATTATATAGTATCTATATCTGTTTTTTATTACCTTTTTAAGATGGAAGTCTGTTTTATCTGATAGAAGCACTTACTCGTAGAATTGTTTGGTTTTTATTAATTAATGAATACATACATTTTTTTCGTTGCTTACTTTGTTTTCTCAGGTATAATCCTCATTTGTATTTCCACCACTGATTCACCAGTACACCATCACCATAGCCCCTAGTGTTCTTCCCACCCTCGTTTTGAGCCTTCTCCCTCCTTCCCTTGCAGAATGTCATTGATTTATAGTTGTCTGCTTGTTTTTGTTGTTTTATTTATTGTTTTTATTTTTTCCCCGATCCCTTATTTGGTTTCCCTATATTCCTCCTATAAGTGAAACCATCAATATTTTTCTTTTTCCTTCTGACTTATTTCACTGAGCATGTGCCATTCAGTATCTTATTATGTTTTTGATTTGCATTTCCCTCATTATAAGAGATGCTGAATATTTTTTATGTCTGTTGGCCATTTGCATTTCCTCTTTGCAGAAGTGTCTTTTAAGTTCTGCCCATTTTTTGATTATTTTTGTTGAGTCTTGTGAGTTCTTTGTAGATCTTTGTGATCAGTGCCTTAGCAGTTGTGTAGTTTGCAAAAAATTTTTTTCTAATCAGTAGGGTGCCTCATTGTTTTGGTTAATGTCTCTTGCTGCACAGCTGATGTAATCCCAGCTCTTTATATCTTTTCCTTTACTTTCTTTGTTTTGGGGATTAGTCTTTGAAGATGTTACTTTGTCCTGTAGTGTTTTACCTATGTTTCTTTTATGTATTTTATGGTTTCAGTCTTAGGTTCAGTTCTTTTGTCCATTTTGAGATGATTTTGGCACATGGTATAGATAGTAGTCTAGTTTCATTCTTTTACATGTGTGGTAGTTACCCCAGAACCATTTATTGAACAAACTATCCTCGTTCCATTGCATATATAATTGTTTTCTAGCCCTTTACTTTGAGTCTATGTTTATCCTTGGAATTTAAGTGTGTTTCTTGGAGGAAGCAGAAGATTGGATCTGTTTCCTAAGGCAGCGAGATGTTTTGTGTCCTTTTATAAAAGAGTTCATTTCAGACCACCAACATTTAGAGTGATTATTAATATATGAAAGTCTGCTACTGCCCTTTTGTTCTAGTTTTGTGATTCTATTTAATTCCTTGTTCAGTTCTTTATATTAATTCCTCCTTTGGTTTAAATACTAAAGCTCCTTTTATTTTTTATTTATTTTAACATTTATTTATGCATACAAGAACTGGGGTATAGGCCAAAGGTCGGTGGGATGAGAGGAGTCAGCAGAGAGAATGGGAAGCAGAATAGGTATATCTACTGAACTATACTGCTGAGAGAGCAGTGGGCAGGGCAGGAGAGGTCTTCCAAGACACGTCACCTAGTTGGTCGGGAATTGAACTCATGCTGCAGTGGCAGCATATAGCTTCATAGTGCTGTGCTTTTTTAACCCATTGCACCACCAGGGAGGACCCTACAGCTCCTTTTAATATTTTAAAATAGCACCCTTGGAGGGGTTATTTAGTGGTTGCAAACTCCTAAGATTCTATGTGTCTGAGAAGAACTTTGTTTTTCTCTCTTATCTGAAGATCTTTGCAAATAGGGTATTCTTGGTTGGCCTTCTTTTTTTATCTTGGAGTATTTCATGTATGTCTCTCCATTCTCTTCTTGCCCAGAGCAGTTCTTTAGAGAAGTCTTCAGGTATATTTAGCTTCTTTAAGTGAAGTTTTCTACTATTTTTTTTTAAAGATTTATTTATTTATGCATATAGAACTGGGGTGTAGGCCAGAGATTCAGGGGGCATTGAGAGGGTTCACCAGAGACAGAGTGGGGAGAACAGACCAACTGACAGTGCACATGGCTGAGGGGAGCAGCTGATGATACAGGAGAGGTCTGCTGCACCATGTGGGCAACCCCCTCACTGGGGATTGGAACTGGGCTGAAGCAGCTGTGGCCAGCTCCACAGTGCTGCACTTGAACCCATTGAACCACCAGGTAGGGCCTTCTAAAGTAATTACTTCTTTAGATAAATTTTCAGTTCCCTTTCCCTTTTTCTTCTTGTGGGCACCCTTTTCCTTGTAGTGTCAGATAATTTTCAAAATGCTTCTGATTTGATCTTACATTTTGGTTTATTCTTTTTATATTCTCCAGAATTTTTCATCTCCATTGACTGGCTCTACATCTTCCAATTCTATTAATTTCATGTTCTTTTCATTGTTTTTAATAACAGTCATTTCTTTTCCAACTTTTCTTGCATATCTCTGAGCTGCTTGTCTGGATTGTCTTTGTATTATACCTATTCTTTTATTTTCTTAATTATGATAATTTCCAATTCTGTATCTGATGTCTTCCATGTATTTGTGACTTGGTTCTCCCGAGGACTTGCTTAGCAATTTTTATTTTTATTTTTTCCCATTGTTTGTTTTGGGTTTGCTCTGCTACTCTAGACGTGGGCTTTTGTTGGTATAGGTCTTCCTCTCCCACTGTTCTAGGTATTTACTGGTTGGTTAGGATGGCACCTGGACTTTCGAATGTGGGGTGATGCTGGAACCAACCCTGCTGAAGTTCATCCAGGCCAGGTTCCTCAGTGTAGCTATTGTACAAAACTGGGGCCACCCTGAGGCAGCTGTGCAACTCACCCTGAGGCTCATTGAGGCCAGTTGTGGTTGGCACCCAGGCAGCTAACTTTTACATATCTCATTTGAGCAGTGGGTAAAATGAAATGGTCACATAAACTTTGGTTGGCTTCTGTGTAGGAAAATAACTGTTAATCAGATACAGTTTGAGGATGATTGGCTGCATTTGAATATGGAGTTAACATTTGACTTTATTAATAAATTAATGTTACATATGTGTGTAATAGCATTAAGTTATATAAGAAAATTTTCTCATTCTTCAGAGATGACTGTTAATTATTAGGGATGAACTATTACAATACCTGCAACTTGCTTTAATGATACAACCAGGGAAAAAAGGCAACATGAAAATGCTGCAAACTTTAAAATTGATGAATTCAGATGCTAGGGATGTGATTACTCGTGTAGTTTTTATATTTTTCATAATAAAGATTTGGGGAACAAAATTATTAGTGACTAAAGATACCTTCTAGCTATGAGGTTCTGAGTATCTGTAACCATAAGCCTGTTATCCTTTAACAGTTTTAAAGCAGCCTTTTATATTTATAAATACTTAGTCATCCAGGAAATACGAAAGACATTCTGTATGGCTAGATAACAGTAAGAATCATAATTTCTCTAATATAGAACCAAAATTTTCTCAACAAAACATATTTAAATATTTCACAGTTTTGGAGGGGGCAAGCGGATAAATATTAGATATCTTTGATTGTAATATTGCCCATTCTGTTGTAACTGACTTTTGATTAAACCTAATGTTCACACTAGGTTATGTATACAGACAAGTGTCTCTGTTTTAGTTGTATTTCTTTCTTTAAATTGCTGAATTCTTTCTTAAGATGAAAATTTTAGGCAGGAGTACAGTGTAGTAAATTTAAAACTTGCTTTGATTGAAAGGGTGATTGGAAAGGCAAGACCATTACAAAAAATGTGTCAGAAATTAAGGTCTTTAAGTTAGGGAGGAGATATTAGGCATCTATTTTTTAATTATTATGACTGATGTTACTAGTTTTTATTTACACCTCTTTTCTTCAGGAACCCAGCACTTGTTGAATATGTGCATGGCACTATTTTACTTATTTTCTCATTTAGTCCTCAGAAACATTCCCAAGTAGGTTTATAAATGAAGAAACAAACTTTGGAAGGTTGGGTCACTTAGATCTAAGATTTTAACAGTATAAAATAATTTTATTGCTTTTTAAAAATTTTAGGTATAATCAACATTATATTTTATTTTCAGATGTATATATAAGTGAGATCACACAGTATTTGAAGTAACTGTAGCTTTGACTAAACTTTTTTCTCTCTAGGAGGATCTGACACCTAAGGATATTGAAGAAATTATTGATGAACTCAAGGCTGGCAAAATGCCAAAACCTGGACCAAGGTATGCTTTTATATTTATATAACAAAATTTAACAGCTTAACCTAAATTAGTCTTTCATCTAAACTTCAAAAAATGTATACCCTGAATTCTGTTGGCAGGAACACTGGATAATGTCTAAACTAATTTGTCATCTAAAACAGTTTTTTTTCCTGTAGAAACATGTCAGATAAGAATCAGACATCTAATTGTATTTATAGAGATGGGAAATTTACTGACAAATGGAAATCTATTCCATTGTTTAAAGACTCATGCTGATAAAAGAGTGTGACTCAGTCTCACTGTAATTTCTAAAGAGCCAGTTCTTCCTTTTGAAAAATTACAAGATAATTTTCATACCTTTTCCAAATGACTGCTATTTTGTATCCCTTGTATCTTTTTCTTAGGTTTAACATGGACATTACTTTTGTTTTTCTATCATAGTTTTTGCCTAATTTGATCTGTAGGTTTGACTAAATATATTATTTAAATTAATCACAGTATTTGGGATATGTGCTGAACATGGTGAAGCATTGTAGGGCTGTCTCATTTGTTCAAGACATTGTACCTGGAATCTCAAGGTCTAATTACATCAACTCTCGTTCAGCATACATTACACCATTAAATGCACTTGGAATTAATGCCTGTTTCAACTTAAATACTGTTTATCCAGGTTGTTCCCATCCCATCCTTTAATTGTTGTGCCAATTAGTTTTCTTTTAATTATGAACTTGAACTTTTGTTGTTAAGCAAATCCCTATTCCATATCTGTGTGTTCACTTCATTTGAAATTCTTTCTTGACATGAGCTAAGGTTTGCATGTTTTTATATAGTTGTATCCCTTTGTGTTTTTTTTCTTGTCATATAAAATTTCACTTCTTTAACATATTTGTAGGTTTTAATGACATATTCTAGTGTTTTTTAAACAAGTGTTCTTTGTTCTCATTTTAAAATACATTTTCTTATTTCTTGCATAAACAACAATTCCCTAACATTGAATTACTAGGTGAGAAGGTATGAGTCTATAGTCTGCTCTAAAAGTACCTAATGTACTGGTAGATCACTAACTCTGCCTTAAAAGAAAATGAGCTCAACGTTAGTTTATAGTAAAAGCAAGATAGTCCTTATTGACTATAACTTTCTTTTCTAAGAAGTGTGTACTTTCAACTTGAATAGTTTTCCTCAAGAGGTATATAGCATTCTCTCCCTAGTAACTTTCTTCTTGGGCCACACTTGAATTTTTAGGGCCAAAACAAAGTTCATAATATTTTCTACAAGATTCAGCTAATTTTAAAAACTCAGATGTTTTAAAATAAGTTACTGTTACTCTTGTATTTGTACTAAACCTGTAGCTTCTTTCAATTTTGGGGGTTACTTGTTTTAAATATCTCATTACACATGAAATCCACTTGATTTCTTTAGATGTCCCTTTTCTGATTGTTTAAAATTCTGTAGTTATAATTTTAGTATTTGAAACTTACTGCTTGCTTCCTTTCTTACGAACATTGTGATCGATTAATCCTAATATTGCCAGCATTAATCTATCAAAAGTAGTTTGTTTTATTGTGTTCCCTCAGTGTTTACTTCACAAGTATTTCTGGAGTGCCTGTAGTATGTACTATTTTATATTGTACAAGTAATTATAAAGAAGGCAAAATCCTCATATAGGAATGAAGACAACTAATATAGTATCTGAGTGACAAGTGCTGTGAAGAGAAATAAAGCAGAGTTAAAGATAGCAAATGATTGTAGGTAAATCAACAAAGACTTCTTTCTGAGGGTGGGACATTAGAGCCATGACTTCAGGACCCACATAAAGAAGTGGAGGAACACTATTCCAGGGAGGGTAAAGAATATGTATTAAGGTGTGGAGAAAAAAACAGAAGAGTACAGTATGATTATAGTGAGTTGATGGAGGAGAAAAGTGTTTGGAAACTGCAAGATGCATAGGTAGTAGTCCACATAATTAATTTGGGTAAATCCCAAATCTAGTAGGAAACTCTTACTGGAATGTTTTCAGTAGGGATTGACATGAATAATCTGGTTAAAAATAAGTGTCCTGGTTGCTGTGTGAAGACAAGTTTAAAATTTGCTTGATGTTGTGGCGTAGAGGAATCATAAGTGATTGCTTTTTTTGGTCTGAGCACCTCAGTACTTTTAACTAAAATAGAGAAGATAGGGAGTAGAGCAAGTATAAGGAAGAAAAAGTGACTTAGTTTTGGACATGGTAAGTTCAAAATGCCTCTTATACATCCATGATGGTTGGATGCTAAAAGAAAATATGAACCCAGAATTCAGGGCATAGATTAGGGCTGGAAACATGTAAAAGATATTTAAGTCTGTAAGCTTGGAAGAAACCACCGGGGGTGAAATTAGAGTTTGTTGCTGTTTTTAATATAACAGACCATTCTATTTTAACATGAATAAACAGAAACAAAGTCCACAGTTAAGCATTTTCAATATCTAATAGGAATGTTGTTTATCAGTAATTGTAAATACTTACTGGGGCTATTTTTTTTTTAACTGTGTTCTAGATTTCAGCTTTCTGAACCTATTTGTATTTTCTACTTATTTCCTCTTATTTAAAAAGCGGAAGTTATTTTTCAATAATAACAGAATGTCCACCAATATATAAGGTTTATATTTGGGCATGGTGAGTCTAGAGTATCTTCTCAGCATATAAAAACTACTTTACCTTTCCCAAATAAATCTTTTTTGGTTATATAGGATAATTAGAGAAACTAGAATGATAGCGTAATAATCGAAATGCAGTTACAGCTATTCCTGAAATAAACCAAATCTGGTTAATACTTTTTTAGTACTTGTATAATAAAGCTCTTTGTTCACTCAGTTGAAAGAAGTGATCACTGTAAATCTGAATTGAGAGAAAAACTGGTTTATTAGAAAGTAATTTCTGAGTACCATTATCAAATCTATCCTGGCCAAAATTAGTAAAAGATAGCTGCCTATGTGGCTCAGAACTGCTTTGTAAGTTACTTTCAGTAAATAATATCTAGAAGGAAAACATTAAACCAATGGTAAGACAGATACTTTTTGATATTAATATTTGTGCTCTGATTGTTCTTTTCGGTTAAAAGTGCTGAAAATAACTTCTAAACCTGCTTACTAGTTATAATAGAAGTTATTTTTAATATGAATTATTAAATCAATTTAAAATCCAATTTGAATTCCTCATTCTTAGTTTTATAAAGAAGTTATTAAAGTTTAGTGCTTATTATTTTAATATTGCTAAAATACCCACCACTGCTCTATTTTTAGTATTAAAAAAACTAAGTGATTTTATTCTCCATAGTTGTTCACCAGCAACCACCTATATTTTTGTATATTTTGTAGCCTACCTCTATTTTTTACATCTCAGATATTATCTGCACTCCCTAGAATTTTGCACAATATAAGATACCTTTATGAAAGAACATGAAGAACAAAGCCAGAGGGAGTAAAAAGAAACTGAACACATTCTTCAGCTTAAGTCTGGTGCAGGAACAAGGTAAATTAACAAAGCCAGGGAATAAGGAGGATGAAATAAGAGTAGGTGCTGAGCTGAACTCCAGCAGCAGAGTTTAGACAGGGCAGTGATGGAGCAATTTGAGGACGAATATGTGTGGAGGTGAAGAAAAAGACAGGTTCTTCTACCGGTGTGACTGTATTTTCCTGCATCACTATCTGTCTTTATTTTCTATTTTTACTATACTCAGTCACCCTGGTTCAGAATCAGGGTGTTTTTAAAAAATATATTACCAATAAAACCTTTAGAACATAAATACAAGTAGATTTTGCCTTCACCACTTCTACGGGACAGCCTCCCAAATCTTCAAATTTCTAAGGGAATTCAGTGTAATTTTTATATCCTAACACAGCATTTAAGTGTGTATTCCTTTATGTTCACTGTAACAGGGATCTTGATCTAAGTAACAGTTAAATACAGAAAGAAATAAACATGTAGTATACTTACTTAAGTACTAAAACATGATTTTAAAAGATGTCTGTAGTGTTGGGTTATTCTTGCCATAGTTCTTAGCTCTGATACTTATGCAGATGGCAAATCTTCTAATACTTAGGTTCTGTAAAATAAATGCCTATTACCTGTCTTAAGACATTGTTATAAAGATTAAATAAGCTAATAAAGTGTTCATGTCTCAACAAATGGGAGCCAGACTTAGTGGCTGTTTTTTTTTCTTTCCATATTTATGAAAAGTTTTTATGTGTATGAAAATAGAAAATTTAACATTGAGACTGTCTTGCAGCAGCTGAAATGTTTGAACTAAAAATAGTCTGTGCCAATTTTTGGGGAGTGGGGGGAAATAGTTATTTAACTGGGCTGTTGTAAGGTAAAAGATTTTTAAAGCAGATTGTGGGTCAATTTAACATTACCAATTTTTCTCCTCAGGAGTGGACGCTTCTCATGTGAGCCAGCTGGGGGTCTGACCTCTTTGACTGAACCACCCAAAGGGCCTGGCTTTGGTGTGCAAGCAGGCCTTTAATTTATATTCAACTGTAAATATATTGTTGGAGAATAAAGTATGAATCACCTGTGTACATAAATGTTTTAGATTGTTTATTGTGCTCTCTATACACATTGATAACTTGTAACTGGCAACTGTATGTGCCATGTTAATGCTTCAAAACACCATTTTAAAGTCTTTTGATATCTACTAATATGAAGACATTCTTCCATAACAAGAACTATTTAGTTGATTGAGTATTACCCATTTCCAAGACAGGCTCACTTTTATCAGTTATATTAGGTTATTAAAAGGAAAAGTTCAGTCATATACATTTTTGCTTTCCCATTTTACCCATAGCCAAGTCTTAAGTTAACATGCTCTTTCTATAAACCTCCCTTTACTTAATTTTTATATTTACAGCACACAGTTGTTGCTGTATTTCAGTCAGGTATGTAAAACCTCAAGCAGATTGTAGTTGTAATGATAAAAGGTAGTTTTCTCTAGAAGTATTGTTTAACTTTTAAAGACAAAAAACTTTTCACTTTATCCTTGCATATTCTGACACCGCAAGTGTTTAAAAATTAATCAAGAGGAAAATTGAAGAGGTGGTGCCTTTGACGAGTGATTTAACTAAAAAAAAAAATGGTAGTACACTCGAGTTGGAAAGATCAGTGAGCAGGCATACAAATATACTTGTCAGCTGAATATATATTACAGGTTAGAAGAAGAGAACCTTTTATGTATTATATCTGGTTCAAGAAACTGTTATTTTTGAATGTTGAAAATTATAGCCAACTTTAATATAGGGGGATAAATCTAAATTAATCCACTTGTAGGATTTTACAGTCATTGGTCTTGCTTTTGTGACAATTATTGAACAGTAATTGTGATACTTAAAGACAATTATTTAAGAGTGTCTTTAAAATATTTTTATCTGCAATTGTACACAATAACTAATTTTTCAAAAGGCACAAAAAGTAACAATAATACCTCCATTCCACATAGAGCCCTCTTCAGCTCTTCCGCTATAGGCAACTACTTTGACTATTTTTATCCTTTGTTAAAATAGAACATACATAACTGGCTATCTTCTCTTTGTTAACTCTTAAACTTTTCTTTAAAGTTATGGAAAAACAGGTACTTCATTATTAACACTACTTGTGATTTTTGTAAGACTCTTACACTTTGACAACTCAGATGCTGGGTGGAAAATACAAGGTATACACTGATTATCAGCCTAAGAGTTAATTAAGATTAGAAAATTTGTTACAACTACAGGCATGCTGTACCATTATCAATACATTGATTACATTGTACTGCATCCTCAATTGAATCTTGTTTTTGTCTATTTCCTTGAAATTCATCAATTTTATGCAGAGAATTTGTTTTAATGAGTTTTCCTCATTCGCTTTTAAAAATTCTTGGTAGATAAATCCCACTAACAAAATTCAAAAATATAAACACAATGATTAAAATTTTCTTCCCAGTTATAGGGAGCTGGAGATGATGCTATATTCTAGCCTATTTCTCAAACAAGTAGAATAGAAGAGGGCTTGTTTGTATTTTTACCACCTTTCATTCTCTCATTTCCTCTTCTCAGTTCCTGACTGTTGCTTAGCAATGAGATTTAATGGCAAAAATCAGCAAGACTTCAACTTTTCACATTTTCAGTGGTGAAGAATTTATGGCATTTTTACCAGGAAATTCAAGGTCACAGAAAGCAAAGGGACCTTTTTATTCCTCCGCATTTTCCTTTAGGCACCTGGCAAAGAATCTAATGCCAGGTTTTGTTTTAAATTTTAATGAAATTTGCTTAAGTTTCATCTGAACCTTTCAAATAACAAATTGTGACTGATTTATAATTTTTTTTAAAAGATTTATTTATTTATGCCTACAGAACTGGGGTACAGGCCAGAGGTGCAGGGGCGGTGAGAGGATTCACCAGAGACAAGAGTAGGGAGCAGAACAGGCAGACTGGCAAAAGTACACTGCTGAGGGGAGCAGGGAGCAGGCAGGTAAGGAAAGGCCTGCCACGCCATGTGGGTCACCTCCGGGATGGGGCTAGAACTCATGCTTGAAGTGGCTTTAGCTTCTTAGTGCTGTGCTTTCACCCACTGCACCACCAGGGAGGGCCAGCCTGATTTATAATTTACCATGTATGAACATTAAAACTTTTTTCCCCAATGATTTATTCTGTACTGAACTTCTCTTTTACAGTCAGTAATTAAGCTGATCATAACTGACTTGAGTCTTAACGTGTTCACTGGAGGTACTGCCATAAATTATGGCTAATTTTAAATTCAGCAAATACAGATTAGCTAGCTTTCAATTTTGAAGTGAGGAACTTTGAATTTTGATAGCTATTGCCATCAATACTATTTTACTTATCGAAAATCAACTCAAAAGATTTGTAAAGAGTTGTCAAATCTGGTTCAATTTTTAGTGGGGTTTCCCCCTCTGTATTTCTGGCTATAAATGTCCAGATTAAATGCAACAATGCTCCACCTCTAGCCACAGGGTGCTCTCATTAACGCTAAAGGAAAAACGAACAATCTTATGTTTTATAAAAAGCAGCTCTGAACTTTAAGCTTTTTGCTCAATTCTTAAGTCTCATCTGTGCTGACAAATTTGTAACTGCACTCATTAAATCACACGTGGGTATTTTAAGAATTTAGAGACCACTGCTGAGGATGGTTTGTCTCTAATTACATAATCCCAAGTGGTTAAAGGTTTGTATAAATAGAAGATTAACCTCGATGCAAATAAATGGCTCCCAAAACGGAGTGAGAATAAGGTTTCCCTCAGATTATGTAACCCCTTCGTTGGTTAAAGGCATGCACAAATTGTCGCAGATTAACCTCCCTGTAAATAACAAGCTTCTAAAGGAAGTGGGAATATCAGCGGCTAGCACGCCAGGACAGCAAATTTTCCACACACTCCACCTGAGCAGTTACACCAAATCAATCTCAGATGTGGAAGCACTTTTCATTTTTTAACAGGTCACATCAAGAGAAAGGAAGAAAAAAAGATGGGAGCGAGGGTAGTATAGGGAATCTGAGCCTCCCCCTCCCGCCCCCCCCCACCATCCCCAAACCCCCGGCAGGTGTCCGAATACGTGCTGGCTGGCCGGCCGGGTCCTGGGCCACCACCGCCCCTCCCCCGGCGCAGAGAACGCGCGCGTGCCAGTTAGGCGGAGCTCCGGGTCCTCGTCCGCCCCGGTGAGTTCCAGCGCAGGTGCGTTCCCGACCGCGGCGCGCAGGCGCACGACGGAGCAAGCAAGGGCGTGGGACCGGCCTTCTGCCACCGAGAGACTCGGGGGGCAGACACCCTATCTCTGCCTCCAGTTCAGCATCGCTTTACCCCGTCCGAACCCCTGTATGCGTCCACTCAGCCCGGCAAAAATAACATGGATACCCTACACAGAGTCTTCATCGCCGCCATTTCCAGAAGTTTCCAGTCACAGGCCCCGCCACGGTCGCCACAAAACGTGATGGCAGAGCTCGCTGGCCCGGAAGCGTCCGTGGCGCCTGCGCTGCGTTCCTGGCCCACCCTTTGATTCTTTTTCCTTCTTGGGCGGGTGACGGCGGAGAGGAGGCGGTGACACCCGGGTGAGGTGGAGAGGGCCGGGCACGTCGGCAGGAGTTCCGGCCAGAACCCCCGCCGCCCTCTTGTGGTACAGCCCGACTCCCCCGCCCTGCGGCGCTTCCAGGAGCTGAAAGAGCGGCGGCGGAGGGGCCGCGGGGAGGGACGGAGAAAAGGGGCGGGTGGCGCCGGGGGCGGGGCGGTCACGCTGCCCGTCCCGTGTCCGCGGAGTCACGTGCCTGCACCCCAGCCAATCGCCTGACGGCGCTGCCTTGGGAGCGAGGAGGCTGTGGTGAGAGACGGACTGAGATCGGAGATGTTTTCAAGCCTGGCCTCGGCGGCGTTCCTGGCGGTTGCAGTGGAGGCGGAGACGACAGCGGCGGCGACGCAGAGGCACTCGTTCAGGGGGTAAACCCTCCTGCGCCGACCGGGCCTCGGGTCCGTGCGGGTGAGGGGGGCGTGGCGACGGGCGAGGAGGAAGGAGGGGCGCGGTTTCGAGCCCCGTACCCGGCGCTTGGGAGGAAACCCCTCAGTTCCGCGCCGCTCCCGTCCCCCCTCCCCGGAGCAAGGTAGGGGACACGCCCTGCCCACCCCGTCCTGCCTCGCGCCTCCCGGCTGGCCTCGACCCCGGGCGCTGCCGGCTTGACAGTGACAGGCCGTTAGTGGCC
>NW_004567117.1:4392231-4439103 GCF_000260355.1 Condylura cristata | reverse complement strand
GCGCTCCCGCCGCGAGGCTCGGTGCGAGCGCCGCCGCGGGAGACCGTCGCGGCTCCCCGGGAGCGAACCGCGGAGGTACCCGGGTCCGGGAGCAAGGTGGATAGAGGGAGACGGAATAGGCTGCTTTAATCGTCTCGGGAGAGGAGCGTGGCTGCGCCGCCGTTCTGTCTTAAAAGCCAGTGTAATCTATCGTTGTCGCATTGGGCAGTCGCTTCTCTTCACCGTTCTGCTTGTGCCATTCGAATGATGGTGGTAGACCCTTGGAGCGCGTCAGGTTCTTAGATCTCATTTTGAGGGGTAATATGGTGTGAAGCATCCTCGAGGATCCCAAAGCGTTGAATAAACGGTTGTACAAAGAGGTTACGGTATTCCAGCTGACAGCTGTTTTAATAATAACAGTAAGAAACAGTTTAGGATGGGAAGTTCATTTTATTGCACCAGTTGAAACCGTAGAAAACCTTTTAAACTGTGTAGTCGTGGAGATTGTAATTTCCACCGGACACCCGCGGGTGAAATGGGTTGCAGATCCAATGATCTGTAACGCTTTCGAATTATCGCTAATCCTGAAGTCGAAATGAATGTATGTTCTCATCATGTTTTTTTCCTTTTTTTGGGGGGGGGTTGTTATGTAATTTATAAAAGAAGGCGAACTAGTAAAATAACTATTTTATAATAAATTGACTTTATTAAAAACATATGCTCAAGTAAGCTGTTTAAATGTCTTCGGCACTGGCCTGTTTCAGTTTCTTCAGTCATTATACAAAGGCTTTCCTGGAGATTAGCTCAGAACTGGCAGAACATATGCTCTACTGGTGCCAAGTGGCTTAAAAACAAAATTAGATAGTGTCGACTGTATAAGATCAAATCATTCTATTAACTAAGCTTGTTGTGGGGGTGGGGGAGTCTTTAATTTGGTCTAAATGCAAAATCATTTAAAGACTCAAAATGTTTCCCTATGAGATTGTAGACTAGGAGGGATTTGAGAAAGGTTTTACTATTTAAAGATCTTTTCTAGTTGACAAGGCACTAGCTAAATTTCTAAAGATTTGCAGATGGCGTGACTAAGATCATGCTCAACTACTCAAGATATGTATTCTGTTTTAGAGACAGACACGGTATTAAAGTGCAATAAGACAAAGTGGTAAGTGGAGTTTGTAGATGAGTGAAAAAGGAAGGTGCCTTTAATGTTCTTAATCTGTTAAATTTTCGTATCAGGATAGTTTTATTAACAAGCAGAACTGGACAAGTAGAAGCCTCTGAATGTGTATTTCATATAGAGTAGTTGGAAGAGTAGAACAAAAATATTTAGATGAGGAAAGAATTTATTAGACTCAAATGTGTTGTGCACAGTCTCTAGTTTTAGTTCTTTAAACAAGAAGGGGAAAAGTTTTGATTTTGTTTGGCAAGAGTGCCCCTATCAATGGAATGAATTTAAAAGACGTTTTCCTCAAGATACTAATGTGTTACTTTTTTTCTTTTTGTAGAAATTTTTGAAAAATGTGATTTTATTCTGAGGTAAATTGGGGAAATAGTAGTCAGTGAGATATTTGGAATACTTTGTTGTAAATGAGGTTCAGTCTATAGAGTAAAAATACCCAATTTCTTGGTATTAATTGACTAGTAGTTAAATTTTCTTTAAATCTTTATGTTTAAAAACATTATTGCAGGCTGGGAACGACTAATGAGATTAATTATTTTGATCATGGAACATAAGTTTAGATTGATTTCTCGCTGTGTGTATGATGATACTGAAGCAACATCTGCTAGGCATTTGAAATTTTTCCAGTAAGAACGATTGATGACTACCCTCTGACCTGAAACTTGTTACTAATGTCAGTGTGTATTTGTAAAGCTCTTACACTCTGTAAAGGGAGTATAGTTTAAGGGATTTGTCCTTAGAACCAAAAGGGACCTCATTTTCCAATCTGTTTCTCTTTTACAGATGAGAAAGTAAAGGCCTGATAAGGTGAAATGATTTACTGATGTTGACACTATTAATTTTGGCCTAAAGATTTTTTTTTGTAAAGGTGCTATTTTGCTTCTTCAAGAAGTAGCTTAATGGGGTAATGGAAAGAACACCGAAATACTAGTGATATGGCCTCAGTTTAAATTCTTGATTTTTCGCTTCCTAACTGTTTTGGACATACCACATTATTTTCAGAACCTTAACTTCTTAATATGCAAGAAATTATTTTCCTACCTTATTTATAGGGTTGTTGGGTGGAACAGATGTGAGTACATATGGAAAGTACATTATACATTATAAACTTATTACATACAGAAAGTGATGATAGTTTTAAAATACGCACTTAGTTCTTACATTGTAACAAGGTGTTGAGAGTTTTCAGCACCTGCTCTTTTATAAATTATAACTCCCTGTAGATACATTTTCTAATCCCCACTTAGTTCTAATCTCAGGAAAGCCTCTTAGTAACAGTTTCAATATTGCAGTTGTCAGAGCCTGACTTCTCTAGAGAATAGGAAGTTTCTTTATAAAGCCTTAACGTTTTTGTACATATTCATGCATGCATAATCTCTTTTCTTTGACAGTGACTTTTTAAAAGTAATAATGAAAGTATGTTGTAATTTTAATTTGTCTGTTGCTACTTTACAGTTATGTCAATAACAGGAGATAATTTCTTTTATAAATTTAGCTTTGGGTAGTGCATGTTAAAGGCATCTGTGTATTCAAAACATGTAGAAATGTTTGGGCAAGGTTTTGGTTTGCTATTGCTGTTAAGTTTAAAAACCTCTTCTTGTAGTACCTGAAGTTGGAAACCAGCATATAAGTACTATAGTATTACAGAGATTATTTGTAATCTTGAAGCTAAAGGTATTGACAATCACTTGATAAATATTTGTTTCACTTAGAATGTATGTTTATGTGTGTTCCAGAGTTTTAAGTAAAATAGTTCAGATAATTTTCATAACTTCCCTATAAAAGATACTACTACTGTTCTTACATATGACTGAAGAAATTGAGACTTGGAACAGTTGTGTGATGTATAGATATTCACACACCTAAAAAAAAGTGACACTCCATTGTTTCCATTTCTTAACTATCTTTGTTCTGCCTATAAGACTTTAGCTGATTGAGTTTTAAGGTAGCATTTCTTAAACTTGAGACTGCTAAAAATGTCTAGGAGTCAACTTTTGTATTTTCTATAGAGTTGATTAAAAAACAAGGATAATACCTTCTGAGAATTGTGGAAGATAGAGTGGCAAGCCTTTTTATGAGATACTAATATGGTTGTAGTATTGGTGGATTTTTATGTTAAATGCAGATGATTCTCGCTAGCTAAGGAAGGGACCACAGAAGTTGTTCTGGCAAACTCCACCTTGATATTGATGGCATTCTTCTGAAGAAACAAACTTAGGGTGACTAAGGAGAAAAAAGATTTAACTAACCAAAATAATTTACTTTATAAATAGATCCAGCATTGGAAACTGGAGTTTGTCCGGGTTGGAAAATAGTATCCAAAACTAGTTTTTCTAGTTTTGGAGACCATCCAAAATTCTAAGAAATTCAAATTTGAACTTAAGTTCTTAGGAAATTAAGTATAAACATAGATATGCTTCCAAATTGAGGTAAGAAGAGATATTTATAAAGCTGCAATCTATAGGTAGAACTTTCTTTTTCTTCAACATTTAAGAATTGTGTCGTTTTGGCCAATCCCTTAACATTTTCTTTAATTACAATACAGTTTTTTTTTTAATTAATTTCTCTGCTATTTGGTTATTGACTTGTATTTGGACTATAAATGGGGGCTATCTCACCAAATATTAGTGATAAATCTTATATTCTTATACTGCCATATTGCTTGAAAGAATTGAGAAAGCATTGTAGTGTCTCGGATTTGAGATTGCTCCTTCTACATAAGTATTAAGACCACATTCTTAAGACAGAACAAAAACTATATGACTCTATTCCTAGAAATAATACTGTTTGCTCAGGAAAAAAGAAAATAGTACTTTAAAAATTACCATACTTTGTAAGTTCACTGAAGTATTTAGTCCTGGATCTCGGCTTTCACAACTCTGTGACATCAGCAAAACAAGAATTGTCACTTATCTGATGATATTGAACCAAGGATTGAATTCCGGTTAAAACTCTGGAATAAGACTGGAGACTGCTTTGAACTTCTTTTCTGACAGAAGTATTAGTAAACCTAAAGAAAGAGCAAAAAAACACATTTATTCACTCTTTCACCAATGCTACCACTTTGTACACATTTGTTTTTTTATCTTGCAGCTCCTAAAACTTAAGCAAAGTGGAAGTAAACACCAAAAATACTCTTTACACCACCTTACTAATTAGTGGTGATGGTTAGTGATGTTTATAAAGACAGATGAGAAAATTAAAATTTTATAGAATGTGTGCTTCCATAATTACACAAAGATGTAAACAGTAATAAAAAGGCTTTGCTTGCATTTCATTGTTTTATACTGAATTCTTGTAATCTCTGAGTTAATATAAGGCCAAATTCCAAATTGTATTGAGAAGTTTGAGCTTCTGAATGCCATATACTACTAGATATTTTTATATATCTTATGTTTAATGCATGATAAAAGTAGATATTTTAAATTATATGATTACAAAAATATTTTTAAAAGTTGTTACTGGAATAATTCCAAGTTTAGATAGTTACTTAAGAAAGTGTAGCTATTGTATGGTGATGGCACACGGGGGACTTGGTGATGGGAAACCCATGGGAATTACAATTGAGAAAAAAGTGTAGCTATTGTTACTTAAACTATTTTGAAATTTTTGAGTGTTACATAAATGAAATTTTATTACTTTGAAAATTTTCCTGATGAAAATCGACTTCATTTATTCATAGATTTATAGTCAAAGGGATAACCTAGTAGTGGTTATTCAACCTTAGAAATAATTTCTCTCTTTCAGGATTCATATAAACATCCCAAGAATGAAGATGAGTGTTCTTTATAAGCTGCAGTTGAGCAGGACAAAGAATACCTACACATCAAGTTTCTATTTGTCCTCATGGTATTGAAAGTAAACAGTAGTGTTTGACAGCAAATTGGCTTACTCATTCTTCCTTTCCTTTGCCTTTTTCCTGTTCTTGGCTCCTCCTTCCCCTTTAGGCTTTAGTGTTCTCTCGCTTTGCAAACACCCAGTGAAAATAAATCTATACCTATTGTTGTTTAACAATTTAATTTTGTGTTACTAAGTTTAAATTACATGAACACTACTATGTTACATTTTAAGGGTTTTGTTTTTAATTGTGGTATAACTTTGATTTTAGCAAGAGGAATTTGCATCATTAGCTAATAGTTGGGGAAATAATTATTTGCATTTTCTCTTCTGTGAATTGATAATTCTTATCCTTTAGCCATTTTCTCATTGTTCCTTCTTACTCAAAACTTGTAGGAGTTGCAGTCAAAATAGTAAACTACCTTTACACATTTTTGTTATGATTTTTAAATTATAAAATTAATATACATTTATTAAAATCTATATAAGAATGTTAATTCCCCAGCCTCCCTTAAGGATATTCTTTGTGTAGTAGAGGTTATTAGTCTATGTTATAAATGCATTTTTCATTCTATCATTTATCTTTTGATAAATGATTATCGTTTTGATAAACGATTACTAGCACCATTGCCCCTTCATAAACCTCAGAAGCAAGTGACTTTCTTCAAATTATTAACTTGTCGAGGTGATAAAGTACCTAGTCACTCTTTTTTTTTTTTATTACTTCCCACTCTTTGTCCTGCCTTTTCACTAATAGGACATGGACTATATCTGTCTATTTACTGTTGTACCCCCAAATTCTATCACACTGGCAAAAGTTCAGCATATATTTATTTAATGATCAAGACTCAACCCAATGCCAACAACTGGAGAGTGGTCTGAATGACTTGTAAGATCAAATGGTGAGACTAAGGAAGAAAAAATAGGTAGCATCTTTTTGAGATGATAAAGACAGTGAGTTCTAGGATAAGAAGCTTTATACTGGGTTGTCAGAAAAGTCATGATGCACTTTTGCTTGAAAAACAGAAAAATAGGTCAGGACTTTTCCGACAACCCAGTATAAATGAATTTCCAAGATAGGGAATGATGTGAAACAGTTTTTCTTAGAAAATAATTCTAGAGTATGTATGAAATTCAGATAAGAGGGGAGGGAGTTATTGTAAAGTTCCTTAGGTTTTAGGTCCCATGTTAAGCACACAGAAAAAGATACTTTCTGCTTCTATGGAGTGAGCTTAAAATCTAGCCAGGATTTCTTGGTGGCACAGCGCAAAAGGTTGTCTCAGCACGATGATGCTACCACCAGCCACTACAGCATGAGTGCCTTCCCCAGTCAGTGAGTCAACCCACAGGCAGAGTGGATCTCTCTTGTCTTGCCCTCTGCTCCCCTCAGCACTGTATTTCAGGAAATATGCCTGTTTCATTCTCCACTCTGTCTCTGGTGAATCCTCTCAGCCCCTCCCTACCCCACTCTACCCCCACACCACTGGCTACACCCCAGTTCTTGAATGCATACATTTTTAAAAATCTTTAAATTCTAGCAGGAATAGATACTTAGCAAGGATCCATAATTAAAGTGCTTTGTAAACATTTTGAAGTTACATTGCATGTTCTTTAGTGATTATGTATTAATGGAAATAGCTGTGAATTTCAGACTGAAATAGTTCTACCCACAAAAGTCTCAGCATCAAAAAAGACTTGGAAATTTAAGTTAATTTTTTGATATGGAACTATTATATTTGGAAATAAACTGAAACATGTGTTGTTAGACATTTTTTCTTAGGTTTTGCTTTATATAACTAAAGCTGTTTGATGTATGTATCATCAATGGGATCTGCCTCTCCCTGTTCATAACATTGATAGGGACACGTTTGAAAATAAAATCAAATACGCAGACTATTTGCTGTTGGGGTTGGAATTTTTTCAGTACCAGCTTTTCTTGTTCCTTTCATATATCTATTTGAATGCAATGAATTCACTCTGATCCCTTATTACTGTATTTCATGTTATCAGCCTCAGCATGCTTTTCAGGGAAACAGCTTGTAATTCAAAATTACAAGAGCTGACCCAAAGAGCTGCCAACAATAAATGTTACTACCCTAAACCATTTTAGAGTGTGTTTTCTTTTAAATACCCTCTAATACACAATCATCCTGAATTCTTATGTATAGTTTTGTGTTGGAGAATGAACAGAATACAGAAAAAGTGAGGTAGCAGATCTGGACTAAAATAAGACCCAAACAATTTAGTCTTGGTGTACAGTCAAAGAAGGTATAATTTTGTTTATAACTGAAGCAGTGTTATAACTCCGCAGTGTTGTTGGGTTAAGGGTAGAAATGATGTGGTATATGGATTGGCGATAACTCAGTGCTTCCATCAGTATTACTCTCTCTTAAGGTAATGATTTCAACTACCAGAAACTGCATGAAGAGTTTGGATTATAGGTAAGATGACTTCCGGGATTACAGGCCTGTATGGTAGAAACAGTTATTAATATAAACTTGTCTCATTTTTTATGCTGTATTCCAAATTGCTCATATTTTATGTGCCACTGTTAAAATTATACCTTATTTAAGCATTAGAAGTCTCTATTTAAGCTTAAAGATTTTTTTTTAATAATAAGTAAAGGCATTCTTTGCCATTAAACAGTTAGGTAAACACTTTGTTGTGTTGCAGAGATCAGATGCTTGTCTTTTGACAGACAAAGGAGTGCAAAAAAACTAGAATCATTGAAATATTTGAGGTAATCTAGTAGTTATAGAAAAAAAATGTTTATAGTAAGTACCTGGGTAGTTATTGTAGTTATTACCAGCTTATGAATTAAATATTACAAAGTTAATAGTAGCCTGCTACTATATCTCTTCTTAATTCATTTCCTCTCTCCTCCACACTCCTCCCTGTATTTCCCTCTGCCTACACATAAATTTCCCATCAATAACAGTTCACATTCTCTAGACCTGTGTAGCACATTTTTCCTTCATATTTGATCTAGCTAGCTTTTCCATTTTAACTCTAGTCCTTACTATATATATTACAAGAGGGATCTGATACAGGTAGTTGAAAATAAAATTTATGTACTGAGGTAAAAGTCTGCCTTTAAATGAAGAAAGTTAAACTTCAATACTGTACTATATATAGAATAGAGTTGGTAATAGGATAAGGTAGATATGAAAGTAACAAGTAATGAAATAATCATTTTTGGAAGGTTAGTCTGGTAGCCGTGATGCAGAGCAGTATGTCTGAAAGGAAGTGGTGACTTGCTAACTCATTTTGACTGATACTTGGCCTACAAAATCTTTTACAAGAAGAGGAAGTTGTTAGCAGAATTCTCAATTATGTTTAGTTTTCAGGATTTAAGTGAGTACCCCTGACCCATTTTGGAATCTGGTGACAGTAAAAGTGAACTTGTAGTGACTATTAGATTACTACTTTCAGCACTGGTAATTTTTTTAGTCCCCAGTGCCAGAGTTGCAAGAAGGCAGCCTAACCGTTTTCTCTGAGGTGGTGCAGCCCTCTACTGGTCTATAGAAGCTGCACAGTTTACCACCCTGTAGGACTATGAAAAGGTCAGTTAACTCATTTTAATAATCTTAAGAATTCATTTGTGCCAACTCTCAATTGCTGATAAATATTTTACATATCTACCATAATTTTGGAAAATATATATTAAAATCCCAATACAAATAGATCATTGTAAACTCAACATCTAGAATTTCATTTAAAAACTATAGATATATTGGATATTTGACCTTATCAATCTTTTTGCCACTAATCTCTTTTGTAATATCTATAAAGTAATGAGAATTTTGGTTTGATTTGCAGTAGTTATTACTGTTAAAAGAGACATACAACAAATAAATACTAATTGCTTTTTTTAAAGTCATTTTCATAGCATTCGCCTGCTTTTGGCCTGAGCCAAAACCTTCAGTAACTTTGTAGCCTCTTTGCCTTAATGTGCAGTTCCTCTCTGTCTCACAATGTAGTCATTATATTTTAAATATAAATGGTCTCCTGGTCTCTCATCTAATTCCTCTCTAGTCTGTCTTCAGAGTTTCACCAAGGGTACCTTTTGAATTGTATCATTACCTTTTTATTTTTTTATTTTAAAGATTTACTTCTTTATGCATACAGAGCTGGGGTACAGACCACAGTGTGCAGTGGTGGTGAGAGGATTCACCAGAGATAGAGGATTCACCAGGGAGCAGAACAGGCAGATTGACAAAGTACATTGCTGAGGGGAGCAGTGGGTGAAGACAGGAGAGGTCTGCTGCACCTTATTATGGATCACCTCCAAGGCTGAGGATCGAACTCTTACTGAAGTGGCTGAAGTCAGCTTGCAGTGCTGTGCTTTAACCCGCTGTGCCACCAGGGTGGGCCATTACCTTTTAAAAAACTTGACCTTGCTTTTTGTTACTGTGGAGTTCAAACAACACAGAGGTACTTAATGATGTGATCTGTTCCTAACTTTCTTCAACTTCATTTTCTGTAGCCTTGTGCTGCTTTAATTTTGCTCTGTCTTCAGTGTGGCTGTTGTGTATATGTGTGCATGTGTGTATGCGTGCCTCTACCTCTGTGTCCATGCTTATCATTTTTATCTACCTGCCTCGAGATTATATTTTAGTATTACCTCTTCTTGAAATTTACATTGTACAGAGTTGGGTGGTCTCTCTGTGCTAGTACCATCATCCTTCGTAGCATTTCTACTCTGTTTGCAATTAACATACCTTTTATTATTCCATATGTTGTCAACTTACTTTTATCTCTTAAAAATGCAAATTCCCGGCCCTTCCTGGTGGCGCAGCGGGTTAAAGCACTGCACTGAGAAGCTGAAGCCACTTCTGCATGAGTTCGATTTCTGCCTGCCCCGGAGGTGACCACATGGCGCGGCAGACCTCTCCTGACCCGCCTGCTGCTCCCCTCAGCAGTGTACTTCGTTGATCTGCCTGTTCTGCTCCCCACTCTGTCTCTGGTGAAGCCTCTCACCGCCCCTGAGCCTCTGGCCTGTACCCTACTTCTGTATGTACAAATAAATAAATCTTAAAAAAAAAAAAATGCAAATTCCCATTAGGATAAGGTTATATCTTTATTTTTAACTCCAATCCTCAGCATATGTATATTTAGTAAATGTTATATGATTAAATAATTGAATGATTAAACTGGGGTTTGATAGCTAAAAGAAATTTCCACAGTCAAATATCTTAATGTCATACACCGAATTCATTTTTTTAAAGTTTTTAAAAGAATCATTTCTTCTAGACCAGCTTATTGAACATACCTTTCATTATATATCTATGTTGAGGAAAGGGAGGAGGATGAATAATGGTAGAATTTTAAAACTGGAATTGACCAGTTTTAAAGAAAATTGAAAATTTTTTTTTTTTTTTAAAGATTTATTTATTTGTGCATACAGAACTGGGGTACAGTCCAGAGGCTCAGGGGCAGTGAGAGGATTCACCAGAGACAGAGTGGGGAGCAGAACAGGCAGATCGACAAAGTACACTGCTGAGGGGAGCAGCGGGCGGGTCAGGAGAAGTCTGCCACACCATGTGGATCTCCTCCGGGGCAGGCGGGGATCGAACTCATGCGGAAGTGGCTTTAGATTCTCAGTGCTGTGCTTTAACCCGCTGTGCCACCAAGGAGGGCCCAAGAAAATTGAAAATTTTAAGGGAAATTGAAACTCAGAGTTTACTGGAAAGAGTTAAAACAAGCAACTAAGTCATCTAGAACTTAATTTTTAGTTTGATAAAGATGTCTTAGTTTGCCTTATACTTTGCTCGAATTAGTAAATATTGGTGGTATATATTTCAAGCATTTGGATTATCTAAATATTACTCTGTACTGTAGGTTTGCCTTGTGGAATTTTGAAAATTAAACTCACATACATAGCCAGACCAAATTCACCACTTATAATGTATTAGTCTGAATAGTCTTTTGAAACTATAGGCCATACTCAGAATCCTGAAAGATTATATTTAGCAACAGCAGGCCAATGTGCAATCCTTATATATTGGATTAAGCTTCTGTTTTCAATCTTTATCTTTTCCTACTCTGGTTGCCTAGGTTAGAAAGCAAAAACATAAAAGTATCTTTACATCTTTGTCCCTGCCTTTGTCTAATGGAGCTTCACCTGCTATTTCATTCTTTCTTCTTGGGTTCTAGTTCTAGAACACTAGTTCTCCAGAGCAAACCAAGTGGAATTGACTCATTTTATTACTTTTTAATATTATATTTGCTGATTATACAGCAATATATATTTAGAACTGCGTAAAGGTTAAAATAATATAGAACTGTGTAATAGATCATGAACATATCTGAAAGAAGTTTAAGGACATAGATGTTTGTCTTTAGCATGCTATTGGTTAAATTTGTGAGGTAATTAAACTTTGGATTTTGCTTATGTGGAAAATGTTAACATTTATGTCTAATGGTTTACCCCTATTTTGCATGGGAAGAAAGCAGTAAATACATCATAATTGTCTAATAATTAGGCTATAATTTTTGCATTCATAAAAAAATGAAATGTAGAATGGAATTCTTTTAAACTGCTTATTCTGAAATTTTGGAAGAATCAGAAATCTTTTTTCTTTTCATAATTATTTATTTGGTTAGAGACAGAGATCTTTTTGTGTCATGTAGTCTAACTTTACTTTTAAGAAGAAACAGAAAGATTGAAAAGCAATCAGGGAAAGTAATGATTACTTTCCTAGCTAATTGACCCTTATGGATCAACTGAATTATGTTTCTGTGATTTAATTCTTTACTAGTTGCCTTTTTTTCCCTCAGGAATTTTCTCAGGGAAGCATTTTTACCCCCAAAGCAGCTATAGCACACAGTTAAAGTTGGGCCAGAAAAAAAACATTAAAGTGTTGCCCCGCCCCCCAAAAAGTTCCCATTTTATGTTTATACCTTTACTTTTTCAAATAGGTACATAAAATTGGTGGTACATTTAAAGGGTAATAATTGAATATCTTCTATGCAATAAGGATAATAATAAGATATTTATTAGTTCTCAGTCTTTGAGTTGACCTTTATCATTTATATAGCATATGAAGAATTCTGTGAGTACCTGAAATGGGGGAGGGAGGGGGTGGGAACGCAAAGTTATACTAGAAAACAGAAATTATAGCCTTGTCCTATAAGGAGAATACAGGTTACTCCTTAGTGTGTCAGAATCTACAGCCGCTGTAATGACAGGGAGCTGAACCTGTTCTCCTGGACTAAAAGCCTAGAATGGTCTGAATTATTCATGAATGATATCTAAAAACAAATCCATCTACAACCCTGAGTATATTTCCTGGTATATCTTCGTCCTGTCCTTTTATCTTCATCCTATTTGATGTCCTTTTGTCATCTTTTTTTCCAAAATATATTGCTAAATCTCATTTTTATCCTGCTCATCTTTTTGATAAGTTTAATTCATTTTTATTTTAATAGCATACATTATCAGTTGTTTGCATTCTTTTTATTGTTCATCTATTCATTACCCACAATTTCTTAATTTTACACACACTAACAGACTCTTCCCTCAAATAAGATGGGTATTTTAACCATTTTCTCTGTCTTCCAGTCTTTTTCACCCACATCTACACCACCTCCCCCACTTTCCCAACAGCCATGTTGACATTCTGTAGAATTTTAGCTCTTGAGTTTTCAGAGGTATTCCTCAAGATCCATTTATCCTTTCTCCTTATTTTCTATATGAAATATACTTTACTAGGCTACTTACTCTTCCATATATCACATAAAATCCATAGATTTTTATTTGAATTTTTATTTGAGTACCTACTTAAAAGTAATTTTCAAGCTGGCTGTTTTATATATATATTTTTTGCCTGTAAATATGTTTAGTTAACCCTCACTCTTAAATGATAACTTAGTTCAATTAAATATTTTGATTTAACCTTCTTTTCTTTTAACACTTTGAAAGTATTACTACATTGTTTTCTTGCCCCTGGTGATACTTTTCGGAAATGCTGATGTCACTTTGATTTCCTGTGTGTATGACCTTCAGTTCCTCTCTAGAAGATTTTGAAATTTTTTGTCTTTCTCAGTTTATAATGTGACTAGATGTAGTTCCTTTTTTGTCTTGTTTAGTATTTGGATTCATATTTATTTGTTCGATCTTTTACTCAGCAAATAACTTGTTTATTGGGATCCTACTGTGTGGCAGGATATATTCCAGACTTGAATGTGAAATTTTTGTCTTCCACAAGTCCTGGAAAATTACTGGTCATTTTTTTTTTCCTTCAATATTTTGTTTCCTCTATTTTTTTTTCTGTATGAAAAAAAAAATGGTTGTACGGATTGTCACTTGAACTTCTCCATTTCTTCTAACTTTAATATTTTCCATTTTAAAATCATTTCCTAATGCAACTATTTGCTACCAGATGGTGCCAAGGCTTAGTTCCTTTTTGAGTAGCCTTTTAAAGTACCTCCTTAACAAAGTTTGGCCTTTGTGTGTGAGTAATTTTGTACCCTCTGCAGTGAAGTTTAAATTTTCTCCAAACTGTTAACCTCAGGATGAAGAGTAATTCATAAATACAAAAGAGCAAATGTTTCTTAATGTAATAATTCAGTTATACTAAAGAGTGATTTGAAGCAAGATGTAATATTGCAGTTTCCTAAGATATCAAGAAAGAATGTTTTGTCTTTGAGTTGTCTTATTTGATTCTGCTGTTGTTGGTAAATTAAAGCTTATCACTAGTTCATTGACTTTGCTACTTACTAAACATGTTCCATTTGCTTGGGTAAACTTTTAAAATTGTTGGTAGTGATGTTCATTTTTATCAACAGTAGCTTTTAGCAAATTTTCTAAAAGCTGGACTTTATTATGCATTACCATGCATTGTGTTCCAAAAAATGAGTTGTGTTTTGTGTTGGTCAGATTCCTTCTGCTAAAACAAATGCATATATAATCCAGGAAACTATGCTTTCAGAAAGATTTTTTTTTAAAACTGGAAAAAGGATTAGGTAAGGTAGATGGATGGTGGGATTTTTTTCACCTTCTTAGGATATATTAAGAGATTTGAAGTATAATAGTATTTTCTCCATCAGAAAATACTATTTTTCTGATGCAGAAAACATCAGAAGCAGCTTCAGAAGCAGCTTCTAGACATCCTAATGAAGGAAGTTGTATATTTCTGTTTATACACTGTTTGTATTTTTACTTTGGTACTGTCACAGTAGAAAACAATATGGAATTTCCTCAAAGTTTTTTTCTTTTAAGTTTATATACATTCACATCATTCTTCCTTTTATACAATGTGTGCTTTCTCCTCAGCTGTAGTCCCATATAATTCCCACTACCAATTCACCCATGCATAGTCCCTTGTTCTGTTCCCTCCTTTGTTTTGATACCTCTCCCACCCCACTGCCTCTGTATAGTGTCTCTGATTTCTAGTTGTCTGTTTTGTTTTTTAATTTAATTATCTTTTTTTTCCTGATCCTTGGTGCCCCTACATGCCTCCTGTAAATGAAACCATCTGATTTCTTTCTTTTTCTCTCTGGTTTATTTCACTGGGCATAATCCCTTCAGCTACATCCACATTGCTGCAAATGCATCAGTTATCTTTTTTCATTGCTGAGTAATATTCCATTGTGTATATCTACCACTTTTTCATGATCCAGTCATCTATTTTTGGACATTTGAGATGTTTGCATGTCTTACCTATTGTAAATAGTGTTGCAGTAAACATAAGGGTGCATGTATCCTTTTAAATTAATGTTTTTGCATCCTTTGAGTAGGCTCCTAGGAGTGGAATTGCTTCCTATGGAAGCTCCATTTAGTTTGAGGAACCGCCACACAGCTTTCCTTCGTGGCTAGGCCAGTTTGCATTCCCACCAGCAGTGTAGGAGAATTCCTTTTTCTCTAGATCCTTGCCAACATTTGTTTCCTGTTTGTTTTTTTTTTTTAATTATTTATTCATACAGAACTGGGGTAGAGGCCAGAGACGCGGAGGGTGAGAGGATTCACCAGAGACAGAGTGGGGGGCAGAACAGGCAGATCCACAAAGTACACTGCTGAGGGGAGCAGCGGGTGGGCCGGGAGAGGTCTGCCTCACTATGTGGTCACCTCCAGGGCAGGCAGGGATAGAACTCCTGCGGAGGTGGCTTTAGCCTCTTAGCGCTGTGCTTTAACCTGCTGCGCCACCAGGGAGGGCCCTGTTTCCTGTTTTTTTTTTTGTTTTTTTTTTTTTTTTGAGCTGTTGTTACTGATGTAAGGTTGTTTCTCATTGTGGTTTTTATTTGCATTTCCCTGGTTAATTGAGATGTTTTAACATTTTTTCATATACCATTTGGCCATTTTAAACATTTTTCATATACCATTTGGCCGTTTTTTATTTCCTCTTTGGAGAAGTGTCAAAAGCTTTTCTGCCTATTTGTTGACTGGATTGTTTGTTTTTGTTGTTACTGAAGCTCTTTGTATATCTTTGTGTACAATACTTTGTCAGAAATTGCTTGCAAAACTTGACTTCTCCCTGTCAGTAGGGTGTCCCTTTGTTTTGGCTAATGTCTCCTTTGCTGTACAGAAGCTTTTTAATTTGATAAAATCCCAGATGCTCATCTTTTTCTTTACTTTCTTTGCTTTGGGGATGTGTCTTGAAAGATGTTACTGAGATGTATGTCGTGTAGTTTTTACCCTGTATTTTCTTCTGTATACTTTATGGTTTCAGGTCTTATGTCCCATTATTTTACCCATTTTCCTATTTTAATTTTCTAAAATATTTATTATACAAGAACTGGGATATAAGCCAGAGGTGCAGGGATAAGGGGGGTGAGAGGATTCACCAGAAACAAAGTGGGGAGCATTACAGGCAGATTGACTGAAAAACACTGCTGAGAAGAGCAGTGGGCAAGACGCAAGAAAGGTCTGCCACACCATGTGGTCACCTTGCTGGCTGAGGATCAAACTTGTGCTGCAGTGGCTGCAGATAGCTTCATAGTGCTGCACTTTAACCCATTGCACCAGGAGGAAGGGCCCTTTTTTTAGCCATTTTTCCTCAAAAATTTTTCAGTCTAACTACCATAAGATTCAGCTTTCTGCAACTATGTATTTTCTTGGTACTTAATGAAGACAGTGAAAACACTAACTCAAGATGATACATATACCCAGTGTTTATTGAAGCATTATGATAGTCAAAATAAAGAAACATGACCATCAAGAGGTGAACGGGTAAAGAAATTGTGGTGTGATAGAAACACACACAAACACATACACACACACCAGAATATTATTTACCCATAAAAGGGAAATCTTGCTATTTAAAACAAAGTGGGTGAATCTTGAGGGTATCATGCTAAGTGAAATAAATCAAATAGTGAAGCATCTTATGAACAGCAGCGTCTTACACGTGGATTCGGAAAAAAACGAAAACCAAACTAAGGAAAATATACAGAGAAATTGGTTGCCAGAGGTAGGGGATTGAGAATGGGTAAAGAGGACAAAGGCAATGAAAAGGCACAAACTTACAGGTAAATTATAGAAATATAATGTACAGCATGTTGACTGCAGTTAATACCATATTGCATATTTGAAAGTTGCTAAGAGAATAGATATTACAAAGTTCTACTTACGAGAAAAGAGTTTGCATCTATATGTGATGATGGGTGTTAATTAAACTTGATGTCATAGGTTTGCAATGTATAAAGATAAAGTATGAAAGTCTACAGTGGTTACAACACAGAGTTTTAGGATTATGTGTTTGAGGATAAGAATTAATGAAGAAAATACAACATTATAATTTGATTCTAAAATCTCTAAGTGTAGAAACCGTAGTAATTTTGTATAATCCAAAAAGGAAGTATAAACTGTATTTTTCAAGCTTCTATTGAAACTATTTTAAGCTTTGAAATCTACAGAGGATAGTAACTAGGAAAACAAATGCTCAGTCTAGAGTAGAGGAGAAAATAAGACTTCCAGAGAAGCCAGTGTTTCAGGTTGTAATCAAAAGGCAGTGACAAGAAACTAGTAATTGTTATATATATATATATATATATATATATATATATATATATGTCTCAGAAAAATTGGAAACAGATCAATTTGGGAGAAGAAATCTAAGGAGCATTAATAATAACTTAACAATCAATAGAAGAACTCTGTATTGTTAGTTAAATACAACATAACTAGTTATCTTCTATGAAAAAAGAAAATAACTAAAATATTTTAGTACAGCTGCACAATGTGGTTATTTTTGAATTAAGATGATTCCCTACATACTTACTTGCATACATGTTGTGTATGTATTTGATTTAATACAAAAGGGAACCCTATTTTAAATTACTCTACGCAAATCCCTTTGTAATGAGTTCTCATAATATCATTAAAAAATCTCACAATTTTAATATATTTCAAGTCTTCTGAACATAAAAGCTACTGGGATACTTATTAAAAGTATATGTTCTCCAGTGTATTTTATATTCACTGAATATGTATTTTAACAAGCACTCCAGGAAATTTCTATCATCAAGGTCTCTTGGGAACATTATCATCTATATGCTTGATAAATTTGAGTTGTTAGAGACTGTATTTTCTTAACTATATAGTAGTCAAATAATATGAATAAGCTTTTATTAAGTCCAGATTACTCTGTAACCATTAAAAAGCTATGAATACTCTAAGTATGTTCTTGAGAGTAGCATGCATGCAGGAAGGAGGAGCAGTGGGAGATGAGACTGAGTGTGTAGAATAGTTCTAGGTAATGATGTTAGCCCCCCAGAAATGTTCACCCATTTATTATTCCCCCACAATAGTTATTATTAACAACTTAATTTTTTTTATATTTTGCATCATTGTTTTACATTTTTGTACAATGTATGTATTATTTTCTCAGGTGTAGATCCCATTTCACCTGTGTGCCATCACCTGTGATCTTCTACCCTCGTTTTGATTCCTCTCCCTCCCATGCAGAATATCTTTGACTTATAGTTGCCTGTTTGCATATGTTTTGTTGTGATGTGTTTTTTATTGTTATTTTTTACCCTCATCCTTTATTTGGTTCCCCAAATTCTTCCTATAAGTGAAACCATCTAATGTTTTTCTTTTTTCTTCTGACTTGTTTCACTGAGTATAATCTCTTTTAGTTACTGTGAGTGGCATTACTTTATCTTTTGACTGCTGAATAGTATTCCATTGTGTATATATACCACATCTTCATCCAGCCATCTATTTTTGTGTTTCTTTACTCACTCAGAATTAACTCACAACTTAAATATGTGTGTGTATATATGTGTATGTGTGTGTGTGTGTATATATATATATATATATATATATATATATCCATAGTAGTTTTATTTTTTAAGGTTCTGGGTTAATTCTGATTGAATTAAAAAAAATACTTGTTCTTAAAGTACTTATACTAAAATAAATGACATATATACAGTTATATATACAATTCCTTTAGTTGTATGATCTCTGTTTTATACAACAGCTTGTATATGCTATTGGTTCCTATGAAGAGCAGCTCGAATGTTTTACAACTTCCATTATTAACAGTTATTGAGAGATATCATAATGTTAAAAAATAGTATTCCTTCGTTCATCACAAAAAGTAATGTCATTTTTAAAAAAAGCAACTCTGGGTTTGTTTTGCAAGAAAACTTGACTGCTGTAACAGTGTGGGGAAAGTCTTCAATATAATGTGTACACATTGGCAGACTATGAACCCTGAACTGAGTTGCTGTTAGATAAATAATTTTTAGTCTATAAGGTGTAGGATGTACTGATTGTAAAAGAAAAAAAAAAAACATTTTAAGTTGTTGGATAGTAAAGAATATCATTTTGCAGCTGGCTACCTTAAACCAGAAAGTGGTCTTTAACAAATATCAGTAACTACAACCTTAGGAGGCTAAGGAGGTGGAAGAATAAGCAATAATAGCCACCCAGATTACTTACATATAAAGAATGGAGGAAAAGAATAATCTTAAATATACCATCTATTTTCATGTACACAGTAGGAGAAATATTTTTCATTTTCTTCTAACCCTCAGCAATATATGAGTGATCTAGTTTTTCTACCTCCTAAATACAAGATCTTAATCTTTTTTGGTATAAATTGTCATCTCATTTTTTCTAATAACAAGTTGGAACATCTTTTTCTGGACTTACTAGACATTGTATTCTTAGATGAATTGTTAAAGTCATTTGTTCCTTTTGATAAATTGAATTATTTTCT
Organism: Condylura cristata; assembly: GCF_000260355.1. Lineage (NCBI taxonomy): Eukaryota > Metazoa > Chordata > Mammalia > Eulipotyphla > Talpidae > Condylura > Condylura cristata. Next base: position 4,419,936 of record NW_004567117.1, on the reverse strand, counting down.
TTTTAATTTATAAGTTACTTATCCTGGGTAGAAGTCATTTTAAAAAATGTGGTGAACAAATATTTTATCCCATTGTAGCTTGCTTTTCATTTTCTTAACATTGTCAATTAAAATGCAAAAGTTTGATCTGTAAAGTCCAATTGATATGTATTGTATATGCCTTTCATAACCTATAACATAAATTATCTACCCCTGAATCTGTAAGTATTCTTTTATGTTTTCTGCAAGGTGACACACATATAATGCATATACATTTTGGTATGTGATGCATTTTGAGGCAGTTTTTCTCTATCATGTGCATTAAAAAATGAAAGGTCTTTTTTTGGATTATGACTATACAATTGTTCCAGTGCCACTTGCTGGAAGGGGAAGTAGATCATTTCCCCAGAGAATTGCATTGCTAACCTTCATTGATAAAAATGAATTAAACATATGTACACATCTGTTTTCTCTTCCATTAATCTGTAAATCTTTAGGGCCATAAAAACTCTTACCTATTCTGTAGTAACTAGTGTATATAGTATATAGTATTCTGTAGTGAAATCAGGTAATATGAATGCATGAATTTGATTTTTTCCATTTTTTCCAAAGATACTTGGATTTTGTGGGTCTATATCATTTCATTTATATTATGTAAATTTTCATTTCTATAAAAAAAGTATTCTGGGACTTGGGCTAGAATTCATTAAATTTATACATCAATTTGTAGAGATGACACATCAATATTGAGTCTCCGGATTCTTAGTATTATCTAGGTCTTCTTTCAGCAGTGTTTTATATTTGTTACTCTGTGGTTTTAATACATTTTGTTGTATTTTTCCCTAAGAATTTGATATTCTGTGGTGTTACTGTAATTTGTGTTTTTAAGTTTCAGTTTCCAATTATTTACTGCTAGTATGTAGCAATAAAGTTAAGTTTCATATATTGACTGTATCCTGTGTCCTTTCTATGTTTACAATTTGTAATAGTTTATTTGCAAATACCTTGCCATTATTCCATAAAGAGTTGTATAATCTGGAAATAAGACCTGTCTTACTTCACTCTTTCCAAGCTGTCTTTTCTTTGAACTAATTAGGGTTCCCAGTAAGTACAATTGTAAATAGAAATGGTGATGGTATCTCAATAGATAATAGAAAGAGCATTGACAAATCTTCCAGTATCCTTTCATGATAAAAACTCAACAAATAAGATGCTGAACTGCTGTACTTTCGCATAAAAGACAACGGATAGCTAACATATTCATCAGTGAAAAACTGAAAGCTTCTTCCTCCAAATTAGGAACAAGAAAAGAATACCCACTTTCACTACTTCTATTCAATGTACTTCTAGAAGTCCTAATCAGAGCAACTGAGCAAAATCAGAAAGGAAGAATTTATCTCTGATTGCAGATGACATGATTTTATAGATATAGAGTGATTTAAAAAAAAAACAAAACTCTGTTTAAACAAATAAATGCAGTAAAGTTGCCAGGTACAAATGCTTTTTTTAAATGTCTGTTTTGTATCTATATACTAACAAGCTATCTGAAAAAGCAATTAAGAAGATAATCCCACTTAATAACAATCAAAGAGAAATGTTTTGGAATAAATTTAACCAAGATGATAAAAGATCTTTACACTGCAAAGTGTTGATAGGCTAATGAAAGAAATTGAAGACACAAATAAATGAAAAAATATCCTGTGTTGCTAGATCAGTAAGAATTAGTATTTTATTGAATCTCCATACTCCCAGAGTGATCTACAGATATCGTGGGATCTCTATCATGACTTCCATGGCAGTTTTCACTGAATTAGGAAAAAAACAGTACTAAAATTTGTATGCAACTGCAAAAGAACCCAAGTAACCAAAACAATCTTGAGAAACACAACAACACTGGAGGCATGACATTTTTTATTTCTATCTATATTACAAACGGGTAGTAAGCCAAACAGTATGATAATGGCCTAAAAGAGATGCATCAACCACTAGAATAAAATGGAAAGCACAGAAATAGACTGTGCATATAAGGTCGACTAATTTTTAGCAAGGAGGCCAAGAATGCAAAAAGGAGGAAAACAGTCTTTTCAAAAATGATGTTGTGAAAGCTGGGTATAGGTATGAATGACTTTAGTCTCTTTGCTACAATTAACTTAAAATGGATTAAAAGCTTTAAATGTAAGATGTGAAAACATAACATAGTAGCTGTTTGTCTTTGGTCTTTGATTTTATGAATATGACAACAAAAGCACAGGTAACAAAAGCAAAGGAAAGAAGTGAGACCACATCAAAAGAAAATCTGCTCAGCAAAGCTACAAAATGGAAAAACAATCTATAGAATGATAGAAAATCATTCAATCATTTGGGGTAATGTCCAAAATATATAAGGACCTCTTTCAACCCCCTTCCTCCCTCCTCCCAAAAAAAAACTCTTATTTGAAAAAATGAGCAAAAGACCTGAATATTTTTCAAAGAAGACATATAAATGGCTTACAAATATATAAAAACAATGCTGGTGTCACTTATTACCAGACATGCAAATCAAAACCACAATGAGGTATCTTTTACCTTTAGGATGAATACTAGTAAAAGACAAGGGAATGGGTAACAAATATTGACAAAGGTGTGGAGATAAGAGAAACCCTCCCTTTTGGTGATGGGAATGTAAATTGGTACAGCCACTATAAAAAATGGTATGGTGATTCCTCAAAAATTAAAAATAGAACTACCATCTGATCCAGTAATCCCCCTTCTGGATATAGATCAAAAGTAAATAAAATCAGTATATTAAAGAGATACCTGTAACTCCCATGTTTGTTGAGATACTATTCTTGATAACCAAAGTATGAATGCAACCTAACCTAAGTGTATAAGCAAATGAATGGAATAAAAAGTGTGGTACATCTATTTATGTGAAATAATACTCAACCATTAAAAAATAAAATCCTGTCATTTGTGACAACATGGGTAAACCTGAAGAACGGTATGCTAAGTAGAATATGTCAGACAGAGTAAGAATTTGAAACACTGAACTTATAAAAGATAGCAGACAGTGGTTTGCTGGAGTTGAGAATGGAGGAAATAGGGAGATTTTGATAAAGGGTATAAATTTAAACATAAATAAGTTCTGGGATCTAATATACAACATGGAGTTACACTGTACTATATACTTGAAATTTGTGAATTTAGTAGATCTTAAAATGTTCTCAGCATACACAGAATATGCTAACTGAGGGCATGGATGTGTTAATTAGCTAATTGTGATAATAATTTCAGTGTATATGTATACGTACACCTTAAATGATTACAATTTTTGTTTGGTAGTTTTTCTTGAAAGCTGAGGTGGCAAAAGTGAGAAGTGGACATCGTTCTTCATTGTTGATCTTAGGAGAGAAAGCTATCAAATCCTCTTCTGTTACTGGTGTATTGAGTTGTCTTTTGTTAATGGTTATTAAATATTATCAAAGACTTTCTGCATCTATTGAGATGAGCCTTTTTTCTCTCAACCTGTTAACACAGTGAATTATAGAATGACATTAACATTAAATTTCTGGTATATTCTCTTACTTGATCCTGATTTTTCATCCTTTTTTATATATAGTTGTATTTGATTTATAATATTTTGTAAGGATTTCTTGTAGATGACTGTGAGGTATATTGATTTGTAGTGTTCTTGTAAAAGACATTCTAGTTTCGTATCAGTCTGTTGGAGGCCTCTTCTTTTTTAGGAGAGTTTGTGTGGAATTGTTACTATTTGATCTTTACATGTTCTGTCAAATTCAAGCCCTCTGGACCTGACATTTTCTTGATTTTTTTATATATGAATTCAATTTCTTTAATCAATATTGAGCTGTTGAGATTGTTTTCCTCAGTGAGCTTTAGTAATATGTTGCTTTTGATGAAATTTGTCTATTTCTTTGCTCTTTTATTGTTATTAGTTATGTATATATCTGTAAGGCAAAGAGATTTATAAATTATGTTCATCTTTTTAAGGAACCAATTTTACATCTAACTGATTTTTTTTCTACTTTTGAGTTTGAATTTCCTATTATCTTTCTACAATTGATTCTGGTTTAATTTCTTGTCTGAAAAACTGTTATTTAAAGTATTTTAAACTTATTGACATTTGTTGGTATTATCCTCTGTGTGATCTGTATTGGTGCTCTTATTTCTGCCTTTGAAAAAAAAAAACTGTTGTCTTATAAGTGGCATTTAGAATCATTCAATTCCAAATGATAGCATTTTCCAGTTCCGTTATATCCTTGATGACTTTCTGAGAGTGTAATAGAAAACCTCCAACTACAATTATGAATTTGTCTATTTCTGGATCAGCTATCAGTTTTGTCTGTTCTTACTTCCTATATTTTGAAGTTTGTTGCATACACATTAGTGAATTGACCTTTTTGTCAGTATAGGGTATACAGTGCCCCCTCTTCTGCTATTAGGTAACTAGTGCAGTTTTCCATTCATCTCTGCTTGCTCAGAATATAATTTTCCATTCTCTAACTTATAACCTATCTATGTCATTACATTTGGAATAAATTTCTAATTATTAATATGGAGTTTGGTTATTACCCTCCTGACAGTCTCTTTAATTGGCATATTTAAATCACTCAAGTAATTACTGATAGGCCTTGATTAAGCCTATCATTGCTTTGTTTGGTCTTTCTGGATTTGTGTGTGTGTGTGTGTGTGTGTGTGTGTTTTCATTCCTCGTTTTCTCTTCTGGCTTCTATTGTCTACTGGTAGATTTTTAAATTTTCCATTTTAATAAACTTAGTGTGATTTTGATTGTCATTATATAACTTTGTATTGTGTTGCTCTAGTGATTATTCGTGTGTGAAAGAGATCATTGTTATGTCCTTTGAAGAAACTTCTTTCACATTTTGTTTAATTTCATTGTGTAAAGTTTATAATAATTCCTTATTATCCTTTGTTTATGGAATCCATGGTGATAAATGTATATGTGTCTTAGATTCAGAGCCTAAGCATGTATTAAGTGCTTAATATCTGTTAAGTAATATTTTATGAAAACTAAGTGTATTTTCATTATGTTAGTGCTGAAGTCCAGAAAGTTTTTGGAATGTACACTCTACTAATGTAATGTTATTGCCATGTTAATTTTCACAAAAAAATATTGATGCTACTCTATTATTCATCAGACTTGCTTTGTCTGATTTACAAGGAGATAATGTTTTGTCCACATAGTATCACCTAGGCTGAAGCATGTCGATATTATGTACTTAAGTTTTGCTCTTGGGTCAGAATGTTTCTGTTTTATATATGACTTATAACTCTAATTCTGTCAAGTTTATATAGAGTTAGCTTTGAGACAGTATTTAAATGATTCTGTTTATATGGCAATAATTCAAACAGTTGAATGACTCCAAGGTAAAACTCTGCCTTTGTTTGCAGTGTTAAAAAGTTCCTTTAGAATTCTTTCTCTCCAAGGTTGTTTTCTCCTATATAAGATGAAAGATTTGAATTACTTGAGCTTTTTGGTAGTTTTTTTGTGTTGAAGTATGCTCTAATTTGCCTATATCCAGATTGATTTATTAGTAGCTTTGCTAGATTACAAATGAAATCCCTTCATCTGAGGAATTTGATTCTGTTTACATCAAAACTAAAGTTTTTTCTAATATATAAAGATTTATTTATTTATGCACAGAAGAACTGGCATCTAGGCCAGAGGTGCAGGAGGTGAGAGGAGTCACCAGAGACAGAGTAGGGAACAGAGCAGGAGGATCTACTGAAATACACTGCTGAGGGGAGCAGTGAGGGAGAGAGGAGAGGTCTGCTGCTCCTTTTGTAGGTTAGCTTCCTGGTGGGGATCCCACATTGGCTGGCCATAGTTTGAGAACTCAGACTTAACCCTTGCACCATCAAGGAAGATCTCAAATCTAAACAGGTTTTAAAGCACCCGTAGGATAAATAAAAGAAAATATTTTACTGTTCTTTTGTTTGAGATGTTTGAATTTTTTTTTTAAGATTTATTTATTTATGCATATAGAACTGGGGAACAGGCCAGACGTGTGGGGTGGTGAAAGGCTTCACGAGACAGTGGGGAGCAGAACAGGCAGATCAACGAAACACACTGCTGAGGGAAGCAGCGGGAGGGTCAGGAGAGGTCTGCCGCACCATGTGGTCACTTCCAGGGCAAGCGGGGATGGAACTCATGCTGAAGTGGCCTTAGCTTCTTAGTGCTGCGCTTTATTTAACCTGCTGCGCCACCAGGGAGGGCCAAGATGTCTGAATTTTAATAATTCACAGATACTAGAATAGAATGACAGCTTTCTTAGATGCATGTCACCCATATGTAGGAAATTCATATCATGAAGTGATTAAAATTTAAGTTTGTCAGTAATTTTAAGTAATTTAACTTTGAACAACAATATGTGCATATAGGTTCTCCATCATATAGCAGCACAGCTTGAGCAGAAGACAGGTTGAAAAACATATTAGAGAGAAAATTTAACAGTATAAGCATTCAGTCACTAAACAGTTTGACAAAATGACTGAGTACCTGAGGATGTCTTAATGAGTTCAATGAAGGAAATTAATCACTACATGAATTTTAAGTAGGAAAGATTTAATGAAGTTAATTTAAAATAGAGGTATATGTGTAAACTACATAGTTCTTAGTTGGGTTTTCTGAAACAACATTCAGACCAGTAATACCTATCAGGGACTAATAGGAGCTCCTACCATGCTGCACTAAGAAACTCTTTGCCAGGGTTTCTACTTGGATTATTTCTGGGATCAGAAAACTGGATGTTATATATTAGTCAAGAGAAAGTAGGAAGAACTATAAAAGTAATTGAGTGAGCCTGAACAAGGAAACATTTATAGATGTTCAATTGTTAAAATTTATCTTGGGGTAGGATTAGCTCTCAGAGAAAACTGTCAAATTCTAGAGGCAATGAGAAAACAATTGCACTAGTTGTGCATAAAATTTAAGTAGGATTTTATTGTTATGTATACAAGTAACCCTCACATGTCTATTCTTTCCAGTTCCAGGATGAGAAGACTGATAAAAGAAGCTAGCTGAACAGCTGTAAGATGCCCAAATCTGGGTTCACAAAACCAGTTCAGAGTGAAAATTCTGACAGTGACAACAATATGGTAGAAAAGCCATATGGAAGAAAGGTATATGACTAATTACAATATTTTTTTGATTTTTGAAACTGGGGGAAAGATTCCCGCTTTAGTACTTATAGTAACTATAGAAGGTAGTGTGGATGATAAACCCAAACCAATTATCTTAAGCCCTTTAGAAATTAATTCTTGGGAATTAAATTTTTCATTTCCTAAGATTAATACAATTATTAATACCATGCAATTATGTAAAAGATAATAATTGAGAGTGGAGATCTCACAGTCATTTTGCATTTCTTCCCCTATCCCTTACTTAGCCTCTGGTAGCAAAACAACCAGATACAGTAGCAGTTCTATTTTCCATATCTGTAATTTTGGATAAATTTACTTCTGTAATCTCTGTGTCTGTCTCTGTAATAGTGATAATACAGAATTGTTGTGACAGTGAAATAAAAAGTTTTATGCTTTACATAGTGCTTAGTTAATAGTAAGTGCTTGTAAATGTCAGCCGTTTTGTGCCTTCTTAAAGTTGTCAGTGACCTTGGATTATCTTTACATATATCTGTCCTTCATCCTATTTCAATCCTAAAAACCTTCATTTAGATTTCTACAGTAGTCACCTAACAATGTTGACTACCTAGTCTCTCCTTTAGTTGAACATTTGTGTACAAATATTTTTTTCCAAAAGTTTATTTTTACATCATTTTGTACATTTTTTTTTCCATCTCAATTGTAATCCCCGCGGGTTTCCCATCACCAAGTCACCCCTGTGCCATCACCATAATCCCGTGCATTTCCCTCCTCCCCCCCCGTTTTTGATCCCATTCCCCACTCCACCCCCGCAAAATGTATCTGGTATATGGTTGTTCATTATTTTTGTTATTTTCTCGCCTGGTCCATTATACTCCTGCTATGAGTGAAACCATCTGGTATTTTTCTTTCTCTTTCTGGCTTATCTCACTAAGTATAATCTTTTCCAGCTCCATCCAAGTTGCTGCAAAAGACATGTGTTTCTCTTTTTTGGTTGCTGAGTAATATTCCATTGTATATATGTACCACATCTTTTTAATCCAGTCATCTACTTTTGGGCATTTGGGCTGCTTCCATGTTTTTCCAATTGTAAGTAAAGCAGCAATAAACATGGGGGTACAGGTATCTTTTTCAATCAGTGTTTTTGTGTCTTTTGGGTAGATACCTAGGAGTGGGCTTGCTGGGTCATAGGGAAGCTCCATGTTTAGCAGTTTGAGGAACCTCCAGAAAGTTTTCCATAGTGGTTGTACTAGTTTGCATTCCCACCAGCAGTGCAGGAGAGTTCCTTTTTCTCCACATCCTCGCCAACATTTGTTGTTGCTAGTTGTTTGAAGATGTGCCATTCTCACTGGGGTGAGGTGGTATCTCATTGTGGTTTTAATTTGCATCTCCCTTATTACGAGTGATGTTGAACATTTTTTCATATGCTTGTTGGCCATCTGCATTTCCTCTTTGGAGAAGTGTCTTTTTAGCTCTTCTGCCCAATAAATGGAGGTTTTATAATATGTGGTACTTTATGACAATGTGCCCTTTCTGTCAAGGGACACAGAATTCTTAGTTTATTTTTTTTACTTTTGGTAAATTAAATATATCATCCCAAGCCTTTTCTTGCTTTAGCTTTCTGATGAGCAGTCATTTTTAATTCCTTCGGTGAAGTTTGTTTTCGTTGCTGCTCTCAAGATTTCTGTCCTGTTTTTCGTATTTTGTTTATCCTATCTGGAGTTTGTTAGCTTCTTAGATCTATAGATGAATGGTTTCCTTGAAATTGGGATGCTTAATTTTCTGATTTTTCTTTTTTTTTCCTACCTTATGTGTTGTTAATCAAATCAAGTACATTTTAAGTTACTCTGTTTCAAGTCCAGTATTTCCATTTGATTCTTTTCATAAGTTTCTTTATTGATAGCCTATTGGTAAGTCATCAAGAACTAAATACTGCTTAATGCTTCAGATGTTACTGTTTATTTATAATAGCTGCTTTCCAGTGTTTGCTAAGCCTAATATTTGAACCCATTCAGAGAAATTTAATTTGAATCCCTTTTTTCTTGCTTTTTTGTAGGTCTTAATTTTTATTGATAATAGGGCAATTTAGGTCATAATATTGCAGCAGCTTTGGATCTGCATTATTTTCCACCTGAAATTTGGAAACGTTGCTGGATTTTTGTTGTTATTTGTATTTAGTAACATATCAGTTTATCTGTACTGTTTGTGCAACCACTGATGTCTGTTTTTGTGTTTTTTATTCTTGCTTCATAGAAGTTACCTGTGGTTTTTTTTTTTTATAGATAGATTAGTTAACCATTGATTGATCAGAGGTTATATTTAAACTCCATAAACCTTCCATTTTCTGTTGATGTTGGGTGTTGGGAAGTACATTAAATGTGAAGGCAGTTTTCAGTTATGCCTTGGCATTTACTTTCTGTTGTTCTTGCTCAGCATTTCCCTTTGCTAGTATGCAGCCTTCTAGTCTACTAGGGACTTGTAGACTGTAGATCCTCTCAGATATTCCCTGCATGTGCACATTGGACTCTCAGTCCATGAAGACTGTTTAGAGGACGTGCTCCTCTCTGGTCTTCTCACTGCATGTTAACATAACTTTCCTGTCAGCCCAGACATATATGACAATGTTATCTACCCCTCTACCCCACCCTGGCTCTTTTGTTTCTACAATCTCTGTTAAGTTTTTGGCCTGTCTAGCAGCTGTTGCTCACCTGCAGTAGGATTACAACTTTTAGGATTACAATGTGTTTTTCTTCCTCTCTGTTCATTTCTTACCCTGGTTGCTAATTTTATCTCCAGCTGGCTTTGTGCACCAAGTCAACACTGGCAGCAAAGGTGCTGGTTTTCATTGCCAGTTCTCCTGCTAAAACCTTATTATGCAAACCATACTCTGGAAGGAGGGCAATCCCAGATATGCCATAGGTACTTAATGTTCTCATCTGTGATTCAGTAACTTTTCTTAAAGAAAATGCTCCTCAAACTGTTGTTTGCTTTGCTCAATCACTAAAGCCTTGAAATAGTTGCTTTTGAAAATTTTGTCCAGATTTATAGTTGTTTTGGGGAGAGAAGTTGTCAGTATTTTCACTTCTCCGTGAACAGATATTTTCCTAAACACATTTTAATATGCCAGGTGTAACAGGCTATGTGTTATTAAAAATATAAGCAAAAGGAAGTGGGCAGTGGCTCTGTGAATAGAAATAAGCTGGCAGATCAAAACAATGTTAAATAATTTAAATTTACTTGTGTGCATAGAAACAGTAGTGTGGGCCCTTTGAGGCGATGGACTAGTTCAGGACTTCAGGGAAAATAACTGGTTTTTTGAGAAAGTTATTTGGTTTGTACTTGTTGAATTGACTATTAGGATAACCATTCAAGTAGATGTATTGAAATGAGTAGGCAGTTAGATGTGATCCACTGCTCAAAACAGAATTCTACATTGGAAATAAATATATGAAACTTTGGGGGAAAACAAACTGTAGTTTTGAAGGTGTTACTCAGTGTATCAAGTGAGGCATAACTGGAGGAGAGTGTACCCTGAGGATTTCAACTATTTTTAGGCTGAGAGAGACAGGATCAGAGACAGGGAAAGGACCACAGAGGTTACATAGAAAAGAGTGGCTGTATGTAAAATGTATCAAATATTAATATTAATTCAATATCAAATATTTGAATTGTCAGTATGTTATTTAATCATAAATTCTCAAGATCACATACTTGTTTGAGTAAGGGTCAAAAGTTCTGAGGTAACATGCTTGGTGCTACTATCATGTTTTGGGATTTGAATCGTAGTTTAGGATTTGACAGCAAAAGCTGTTCTTAGAAATATCTTTCAGTTTTAAATAAATATTTGACTGTTTGCACTTTAACAAGGGCTGGACCATAATTTCCATTACAAATTTTCTGCTTATAGATCATGTTACTGCTGTTTCGCATGGCAGAGTGAAGTTTGAATGAAGGGCAGGCGAGAAAAAGAAGATATGATCACATTATTTGTCTGTATATTTGTGATGCACTTTTTTACAATTGTCTTTCCTTAGTGATGATTGACCTTGAAGCCATCCTCTAGCATCTGCTTTTTCTTCCAAAAATTTTAAAATGAATATAGTTTTTCTGTTATGTAAATAGAGACTAGTTATTTCATTAACTATTGCAGTAGTCAAGAGTTCATCAAAAATGTTAATAACTCTTCAAATATTTTAGCCTTTCATTGGCTATCTGTATTTTCTTTTTTAGTCCTTTGACTTTAGAAATTCTCCAGTTGTAAATCAATATTAATAATTTGTGAAACAAATTTTCTACCACACCGCTTATAATTTAAAACCTAGTTATATTCTTAAAGTATGAGAGACTGAATGTTAATCATGTTATTCTTCTAAGTAGTTCTGCCCTCTACTTATCATCAGTGCAGTTTAGATCTTCATTAACTCCAATCCAGGTGATAATCAGTACTTTTGTTGTTCATATAATGCTACTTCATTGTGAAAAACTTAGAAAACACGTATAAGTATAATGAAAACAGAAATACCTTGCCAAAAACTATGAAGGAACTGAGATTTTACCCCTACCCCACTTGCAAATTAACCAGATTCTTGGCGTTAGCAGAAGATGCTCCATTCCTGGGTCAAATAAAGGGGAGCTTTATTTCTCATAGCAGTAGCAGTAGCCGTATATCAGTGTTTGTACCTGTTCCTGAGCTCCATTTTTCACAGGGGAATACAAAAATGTAACAACCATACTTTGGGTTAATTTAGAGAAGAACCCCAAATCCTTTATAATGGACACTGTCTACCTGATCTTTGCCCTGAAATATTGTCCAGTATTTCTGTGCTGAACAGTCATCTGCTATTGTCAGATTGATTTGTTTCTTGGTACAGAACAGAATCTTTATGAACACAGGTCTGAGGGATAAAAGTTACCTTCATGTTTTTCTTAGATTCTTTTATTTGTAACAAAGACACATATTCCTAATGTACATATCTAGAATATTTGGTTAATTTTTGTACAAATCCTGACTTTTTATTTCTAATGCAAAATCTAGGGAAAGTGCTGGAGGAATACGTCACCAATACTCAAGAACCTGCTGCATTTAATTCAAGCTAGCCAATCTGAATCTACTTACTCTCCTTTAACTTCTTTTTTTTTTTTTTAAGATTTATTTATTTATGCATACAGAACTGGGGTACGGGCCAGAGATATGGGGGTGGGAGAGGTGAGAGGATTCACCAGAGATAGGCGGATGTATTGAAATATACTGCTGAGGAGAGCAGTTGGTGAGTCAGGAGAGGTCTGCTATGCCATGTGGGCCATCCCCCTGGCTGGGTGGGGATTGAAGTTGTGTTGCAGTAGCTGTGGATAACTTCCAAGTGCTGTGCTTTAACCTGTTGTGCCGCTAGGGAGGGCACTCTCCTTTAACTTTTCTTTCTCTTAGAAACAAATAAAAGCTCTTACCCAAATTTCTTTCCCTTGCTTTACCTCCTGACCAATCTTGGTGCTTCTCTGTGTGGCACTGTATAGTATGTTGTGTCCTCTCTTGAGAACTGTGAGTCAGTGTCTTTTCATTGGCAGTAGTCTTCTGTTTTGTTAGCTTCAGCATCAGTGAACAATAAGCCTTTATTTTAAAACACCTTTTAAGCAAAATGCATGCTTTTAAAGCTCCATTTCATTGTCAGAAGTGAAAAAACTACTGAAGAGGATTTAACTCTGTAACAGAAATAAATAAAATTAGATTTTTACTTCCCATTAATCTTTACCAGTTAAAAGACAATCATATTCTCTTCCTAATTTATTGATTGATTTAACAAAAATGAATGTATGAAAAATGTTTTTACTTTCATCTATTTAAAATTCTATTGTATCTCCTGAAGTGTTCTGGATTTAATTACCTTTTAAAATATAAAATATGGCTGTGATCCAGCTATGAAGCTTGAATAGATAGAAGAGACTAATCTAGAATATGCCACGATTCATGATGTGGTCAAGACCAGAGGGCTTCATATTGTGGTAGCAAAGATTAGTAAACTTTCTGCAGGCACCTAGGAGCAACTTTATGACTGTGTAGATGAGCCACCTGAAATAAACAAAACTGAAAACTTTAATCTTCAACCCTGTCATGTGAATGTCCATAAATTGGACCAAAAACCTAAATTGTATTTTTATTTAAAAAGCCAGGAGAATGTAAAAAACATTGCCTGAAATGTGTTGCATCAGTCTTTTAGATTTCTAACCCATCTTTGCCATATCCTCCCAACTCCCAATGTTGGGGCTCCAAGGAACTACAAGGGCATTTTCCCAACCCCCTCCCTCTTAATTAGCGTCATGAAAAACTTCAGACTGGAAATGAATTCTCTCATTAATGTCGGAGACAAACACTTTCAGTGCTTACCCCGGTGACTGTAAAGCAGCTCCTACTACATTAATATTAAGGCAGTTCAAATATTGTGGATTTCTAATAAGCCTTCAAAATTTCCTGTTTGGGGGTGCAGAAATCTTTGGCTATAGATTTATTGTCTTCTGTTGTTAACCTGTTCAGGTTTCCTGTTTCATAAACCAATTTTTAGTAATTATGTTTTCAGGCAAATCATATTTCCATGCTTTACATTTTTAATGGCAGAAAAAGGAATATATTATTCTTTTATAAGTCTTTAATATCTCCTCTGGAATTATACTTAGATTTCATTCCCTGTCTATTAATATCTTTCTCTTCTCTCAAATATTCACGATGATATTCATTAAAAGTTTATTCTGCTAGTCCTTTAGTATCATGCTTTGGTTTTATTGATAACTTCTTTCTAGAAAAAAATAAGTATTCTTATAATTCCCATCTTTTTATTCTAAGTATATTTTTATAGAAAATACAATTATTTTATATTCCTTGTTCATTTTTTCACAGTATAGAGCTTCTCCCCTTAGGTGTAGTCACCATAGTTCTCCTACTACCAAATCACACATCATCTTTACCATAGTCCTTTGTGCCCACCCCCTTTTATTCTCCCTTCTTCCTTCCCTCCGGGGTGCTTCAGATCCATGTTATCTTTCCAGTGTTATTTTTCACTAAGTGTTTGATTTCTCTATATTCTGCATATAAATGAACTACCCAGTATTTTGTTTCTTAAGTTCCCCTGCTATATTTCAGTTCTTCAAACTGTCATCTGCAATTGAATGTACTACATTTGTTTCTGATAATCGCTGGCTACAGTTGACATGTATCCTTTATTATCATAGTTGGTAACTTTTAAAAGTCTCTCTAGTTTGATTTAGTATAGTTCTTGGTGTCTAACATGTTTTTCATAAAGGAGTCACAAAGGTCCAAGGGCGTCTCTGTGACCTAACCTTAGCATAGTCACCTCTACAGCCAGAGTTTGATCGTGGCCAGGGAGTTAACCTACATGGCACAACAGACCTCTTGTCTCACCTGTTGATCTCCTTAGTGTATTTCAGTAAATTTGCCTTTCCTATTCCCCACTGTCTCTGGTGAATCCTTTCATACACACCCAGCCACTCATCTACATTTCTTCTATAAAAATAAATATATAAAAAACAAAATTTAAAAAAAGAGATCTTTAAAAGGGGGGGCAGGGGTTACAAAAAAACAGTTTTTATGTTGTCTGTCAATTTCTGTGTTGGATTATCAAAGTAAGCTTTGTAGTAGCTGTAAATCCAAAGGGTGGGATAGTTCACCTGACTACTGAGCCACACACATTATAGTAACACAGCACAGCATTGTGTTTTGTTATAGTGAGGGATACTTTGTTATACTATTAAATGGAAGTAAGGATATAGAAAACAATTTGAAAAAATTGTTGCAGTTGTTGAAACTGGTTTTCAAGCAATTAAATGCAAGGATGGAGTATATTTACCCCTCTCTACTTTTGTGTATATTTAAAAGTTTTTTTTCCCACATTGTATTGCTTACCTAATGTAGTTCTAACTTTATTCATACTTGATTTTTTTACTAGAGTAAAGAGAAGATTGCATCCTACAGCAAAACTCCAAAAATTGATCGAAGTGATGTAGGCAAGGAGATGAAAGAGAAATCATCTATGAAACGTAAACTCCCTTTTACCATTAGCCCATCAAGGAATGAAGAACGAGATTCAGACACAGGTAGAATAATTTGTTGCTGTTTTTTGGTAAAATCTTAATAATTCTTTCACTATGGTTTTCCTCTTGTCACAGTTTATAAGCAATATGTAGTCATATTTGAAAAAGATACTGAGATAGTTCTTCCCACCATGCTACAGATTTTCCATAATTTGAATTTAGTGAGCTATTACAACTGTCTCTGTAAGATTGTTTCATAACAAACTCTTGTTTTTCTCTTAGAAAGGTTACATGCTAACACTAACAAGATTTCGATGAACTTAAACATATTTTTGGCAGACTGAATTTATACATTTTAGTGAATAATGGATGAAGGCTTTAATTTCTTTTGCATGCTCATACACACACCCAACCAACCAAGGCATTAGTAAATTCTAAAGTGACATATTTAGTTGCAATCCAGCTGTTTTAGTTTTATTGTTAAAGAACCTAAAGAACTGTTAAGTGATATTTTCCACATGAAAGGTAATTATAGTGCTCAACCCCATATTTAACATTGATTTTTCTTATAAATTATACTTAAATTATTAGCTGAAACTATAAAGACATAGGAGAAAGAAATAGCTCAAATGTCAGTCCTAACCTTTATATATTTTGTATTGAAAGAGCTCTTAAATGAAGAGAAAAATACAAAAATGGGAAAATGGACAAAAGGTGTAAGCAAGTCATTCAAACTAACAAAATTGAAAAAAAGTTGAAAAGGAGGTCTGAATGATACATTAATAATTATCAAAGAAATAAACTTTTAA
Source organism: Condylura cristata (assembly GCF_000260355.1). Taxonomy (NCBI): domain Eukaryota; kingdom Metazoa; phylum Chordata; class Mammalia; order Eulipotyphla; family Talpidae; genus Condylura; species Condylura cristata. The sequence goes on along the minus strand of NW_004567117.1, from coordinate 4,403,989 downwards.
TAATTTACAAAGTTATTGGCATAAATCATGCCAAGTGGTACTTGTTTATTAGAAATAGGAACTTATTTTAATTGATCTGAATTATGGAGTATCTTTTAGGGAGGTAAATATGATAATGATACATAAAAAAAGTTTCTTCATATTCAACTTATTCTTTTGGTATTTACTTTATCTAAATAATTATTGACAAAGGTGAAAATGATCTTCAAGAATGCTATCTAATCTTTAGAACAGCAAAAAGCTTTATAACAGCAAAAATAAAAACCTGTAAATTAGTGTTACATACTACAGAATTCTGCCAATTATGTTAAATCCTTCCTATGAAGAAACTATTTTCACCCTTAAAAATAATATGCAGAAGATACTTAGGCAATACACAGTTAAATGTAGGATATGAAACTATGTGTTCTTTTTTATTGCATTAAAGGTCATTCTGTATGTTTCTATTAATATGTATGTGTACATAGGACATACATGGAAAGATTAGGCTTTAAATATAAGACACTGTTACATTTTATAAAACTAAACCTAAACCTAATGGGTATGTATTATGGGTCCAGGACAAAAAAGAAAGTATTATAAGTTATATATTATTATTATATAGTATAAATTACTGACAGTAAAAATAAAAAGAGGAAATGTTAATATTGCTACTCATCTCTTTCTCTAAAAGAGAGATACCTATTTAAAATCATTCTAAAGTGTTTCCTCTTTTGAAATTCTTACAAGAAGTATATGTATGTTTATGTTTGTATGTTGATGTTTGATACCTCCTATAGAGAAGAAAGTTTTAGTTTCATTTATGTTATTTAACATTAAATTAATGTTAAAGTTTTCATTTAAAAATACCACATTTCTTTAGTCTACGTAAGTTTATTTATCTCTGCTACTTTCTTTGTCTTTATATAAGACAAGAGGTACACTTAGAGTCATATTTCCCAGATGTCAACACTTTATCCCCAGGATTTGGAATGATTTATGTTTTTATTCTTTTATATAACGAACTTAACATTATTTTCATAAAACAGTAATTACTTTTGAACAATATAGTCATACTGTCCAAATTATAGAATAATTTGAAGTCATGTCACTTAGTTTTTAGAGTTGTATCTTAAAACTATTCATTTAAGCAAATCTCTGATATTTATCACTATATCACTCCAGTATACGACATTGCCCTGTCCTATCAGAGAATTCCCATAAATTGTGCCCCATGAAAATGTTAAATTCTGATATATATGACTCATTGAACTTATGGAAACATAAAAGTAAATATTATCTAGAATACTGCTTATTTGTTGTACTTATTACATTAGCTTGCTTCCCCAGCTTTTACTTTCAACCTCTCCTAATCTAATATCCTGGTAGGATAAGTAAGTTATAATGGAGGTAACTCATAAGGTAGTGTTTATTAACTAAAGCTTTGGCGTCCGACAAGACATGAGTCTCTCTCTGCTCAGCCTCTTAGTATTCCTGACCAAATATAAGTTCTTTATAAATCTCAGTTTCCTCACCTGCAGAAGTACATATGATAACATCAGCTGCAAGAGAATTGTAACCTTTTGAGTAACACACCTGTGAAACCATTTGTAGTATGCCAATTATATCAAACAGAAGACTAATACGGGCCTGAATAGGATTTGTTAAATGTAATTCACTAAGACCAAGTGTAGGCAATGTGGAGTTAGTATAGCAGTACAACTGTCTGAGACTGGATTTGCCACCCACTGGATTCTTTCTGTTCTCCCACCCATAGCATGGGCTTTGTCCTCAAGCTTTTTGCCCACTGTCACAGGTACCTCCTCCTTCTACTTAGCAGAAAGTAGAAGAGAAGAACCACAACAGAAGTGTTTTTCTCCGGTGAAACTTAGCCTATTACTGATTTAAACATCCTCCCTAGAAACTTTTGTTCACACCTCATTTACAAAAACCCTTGTAGGGGTTTTTGAAAAGTCAAATAACTTACCAAGGTATACTATCACCCTAATCAAAATTGCAGTACTCCTGGTAAGAAGGGGAGAATGTATGTTGAGTAGGAACCTTAAAATAACTGCTAAGCCTGAATAATTTTTAATGTTTCTACTTTTTTGCACTGTCAGTCATAAAATCATTTTCTTTCTAGTCAGTAGGCATCCAAGGGAAAGATACAATCCCTTCACATGGAAGTATTGAACAGCTGTCTTGATTCACATATGAGACTGTCTAATCTTGGCCTCCAAACTAAATTTGCATTATTTTTATATTATGAATAATGCCACTAATCACCTTTGCAGATTGTACTTTTATTAAACTCTGAATTATTCCATTCTTATTCATTCCCAGGAATATAGTTACAAAATAAAAGGGTCACGCATACCTCTGTATTTCTCTAAACCTCATAAGTAACTGTAGTCTCATTATAGTCTATTAGAGCATGGAAGGAAGAAGTGCTTGAGTAAAAGGGCAATGTGTGGGAGCCTTTAACTTTTCAGCCCTTGAATTAAATATTTATAGGATATACATTCAAATGCCCCAAATATAGGCATATTTATTTGAATGAAGGCAGGGAAGTGTATGGAGTCAAGTTGGATTGAATATTCTAATGGAAGATTTGGATAGACTATTACATTTAATTAATGACTGTAATTTATAAATTTATCCACTCTGCTTTAATCTGTCACATTCATATAGTTTGCTTTCTACACTCCAGTGTTTGATGTGTTGGCACAATTTAATGTTTGCCACGTTTTCATTGCTTTGCAAAGATTTTTTGTTTTCAGTAACACTTGCAAGCTGACCATAGATCTGCAGCCTATACAGGAGAGAGGGGTCAGAACAGGAGGGAAGAGCTAAAAGACAGGGGAGATGGATCACAGGTGCTATGGTGGTGGGAGAAGTATGGGACTACTCAAATATTGTCCAAAAATAAACAATGGTGTAGGGAAATTAAAAAATATATATCTTTAAGTGAAATGTTAGATATACTTTTGTAATTCTTGTAGTTAATAACTTAATGTGTTCTGTTTTGAAATATATGTTCATTGAAAGACTTGTTCAATCTTTTAACCCACTTTCTTTAGAATTGGCCTAAATATACTAGTGGATTCTCCATTCAGTTGAGTGAACCTTCTCATCACTGAACTTTCAGAAAAAATCTTTAAAATTCTGAAATATATGTTTAGGTGTTACTTGTTCTCTAAATTGTTTGCTTCCAAGAATTTGTTCCTTCTACCTAAACGAATTCATGAATAATGCCTATGATGATAATCTCAGAAAGAAAATTATATATCACTAAACTAATTTGGCACATTGCTTATGAGGGAAAATACCTGCTCTGGCCAGATTGCCGAAGTCTATTTTCCACATTCTTATTTCTCTGTCATGAATGGTTAGGCAGAATTTCATATTTTTAGCTGATATGCTTGGTTTTAATTTAGCTACTTTCTAAGAGACCTTTCATAGTGATCATTGTGGTAATGCATACTGTTTGAACTGTTTATAATTTACAGAAACATCTGTAGTCTAGAATGATACCACAGTGCAGTGTTGTTGTCTTATGAGTATTTTTGACACTCAACAAAAGGGTGATTCAAACCCATTTTTAAGTTTTCTAAAGACAAACTCTAAATAGAAAGACTGTACAATATTGCCTTTTGGGGCCATTTCTCATAAACTACAAAAAACAGCCTCAAGGGAGATATGTTTTAAAAAGCAACATTAGAATTATCAGTACAAGCATCAGTAATATTGCAAACTACAGTTTACTTTTTCAACTTCAGTATTCCTATTGAAGAAACTCAAATTTCAGGTATTGGCCAAACCTGTGTTTTAACTATACTTTTTTGGCTTTACCTTTTGGGGGAAATGATGATAGAACATTGACTAAATACTACTTATCTTTTAAATAATGTTGGTTTGTTGAATTCTGCATTTCCCTTCGTGTGCTTTTTCTTTTCTCCTGTCTCTCTCTCATTCTGTAGATTCAGATCCAGGACATACAAGTGAAAATTGGGGGGAGAGACTTATGTCTTCTTACAGGACATACTCAGGTAATTAGATTATCAGGTGCTCCTGTTTAGCCAGTGGTTTCTGTCACATTTACAGTTAATTATCGTACTTTATATAACTTCTCTCCAAGCCAGCATATAACTGTCTTGTGTTGAATGAGTGAACTACATGAGATCCAATTTTTGCTTGAGAAATCCAGTATAACTTATCCAATACATGCTATGTATATGGGCATTGTAAACATACGCTGTACGACTACTCCAGTCTTTAAACAGCACAAAATGGAGGCATCCCTTGCATAGAAAACAATGTGAACGTCAACTCCTGCAGTACATCAATCTCTTTGGGAAATTATTAAAGTTCATTATACCCTTCTCAAGATACACCAAGTGTATTGATTTTAAAAGACATTGTCACTTACTGTTCAGTCATGCAATGTTTTTAAAAAAAAACATGTTTGAATCTTTTTTTTTTTGGTTGAACTCTTCAGTCTTCATTGACTCTGCTGCCTGTGTTAAATTTAATAGTGCATTGAAATACCTAGATGTAGCCTAGAAAAATGCTAATACCACTAACTGTTGAGATTTGTCTATTTACTATGGCACCAACTATTGTGCTTCATAATTGCTCCAGAGAGAATATATAAATAAACTGTCATTTTAAAATAAAGAGTAATATATTCTCTTGTATATGAAAACATATTAAAGTGTTTTGATTCTCCTTGTAAAAAATGGATTGACATTCTTAGAACTTTTTTAAGTGGAAGTGTTTCTGGTTATCTTAAGTGTCTACATTTAGCATACAACTTTTATTTATAAAAGCTGAAGTGAACCTGTTTCTGGGTTTTTTTTTTATAAATTTGTGGGGTTGGGTAGGAATAGACTTAAACAATAATTCTTAAAATTAGTCTGAAAGCTGTTACTTAAGCTGATAACAATACTTGAATATCAAATTTGGGGAGTAAGGGCAGGTTTGCAATCAGAATTAAATTTGAAAGATCTACAGTTATTGTGGAGTTAAGTATACTTTTCTAAAGTGGAGATCCTACATGCCAGAGTACACCTGAAACAGCAATCCAATAATACCCTTTATGATCTGGTACCTTTGCTGAGAATTAAGATACTAATATAACTATTGGAGATAAATTTAGATATTTTAGAAGCAGAATAATGACAACATTTTCCCCCTCAGAATTGAAGTATACATATTCTAGAAGTGATTTATTTAATTATCTTCATCTGTATTTGAACTGTACTTACATTGTTTCATTATCTATATAGTGACTATGGGAAAATGTGTTGTATTCTTTGGTTTTTGAGACACTGCTAAGTTTATGAATCAGTTCCCCAAGAAAAGCAATTCTGTGTTTTTGTTAATATACTCTACATTTAACTAGGATGTGATTATGTTGAACTTTTGGCTATTCTGACAAGAAGGCTTCAGTTTTCAAGATTATATGACTAAGGCTTTTCTTCATTAGCCTTAGGTGAATCACTTGGACTTTAAAAATCTCTAGTGTAAATGAGTGGAATTTCCAGTCCATAGTAAACTGCTAAATGAGCACATGACATTATTCCTATGTTTAAAATTTTGAAATTCTTACAGTATCAGGACAAATAAATGCACATTTCAGTCACTGAAGCTTTTAACTTTTTCAAATATGTGATACGTTATCATTTTTTACTTATGGGTTAGAAAATAGTTCTTCATGGAGAGGTCCTAAATAGTCACTCTTGATGAATGCTTTAAAGCTTATCTAGTGTTTCAATTTTGAAAATTGCTATGTAGTTATTTCTACCTTATAATAGCTGTGGTTCAGTACTATTCTTATCTTATGTAAAGCATGAATTCAGACCAATGATAATGACTTAGCTAAAAAAGCAGTAGAGCTCAAAATGGATGCTGGTATCTAGTTTGACTTTTGTTCAGATATTTGTAACCTGTCCTATTTTTTTATTTTCCAAAATGCAATAATTATATCTTGGATCACTTGAGAGCATAGAATTATAATTAATTCACAAGTGTCTAACTTTTTTCAGTGAACTTAAACTACATTATCTCTTTAGGGCATGTTCTTTTAAAACAATATGTTTAAAATTCAATTAAAATTTACTGTGCAAATGATAATTTGCTTAAAAAGTAAAAGATGTTTTCCCTAACATTTCAGAAAATATTTTAAGGCTAGATTGTCCTATTTTTCTTTATTTTGCTATTTCTAACTACTAGATTTCATTTATGTTTCTTGAAATATCTGTTATACTTTTTATAAATTTTTCACATTAAGAAATATTTAAATTTAGGCAAAGAAGTACATTCATTATATATTAAAATGTGTTATTCAGATGAAAATTCATTAAAACAATTGGGTTCCTCATTCAATACTAGAAAACAAGGACAGATAAAGAACATTATTAGGAGAAAATACTTGATTCCAAAAATAGACGTTTCTCCAGAAGACCTGTTTAGGGCTTTATAATAAATTTAGTGATAATTTAGATAAAGCTGAATATAAATGGAATTTATATTTAATAAGTAATGAAATTAGAAATATGGAAATAAAAATACCATCATAGAACTTATTAAAGGATGACTTATTGGGCTCTCCCTGGTGGCTCAGTAGGTTAGAGCACAGCATTGCAAGCTGGCTGCAGCCACTTCAGTGTAAGTTCGATCCCCAGCCCCAGAGGTGATCCACATCGCCAGGCAGACCTCTCCTTACCCACCTGCTGCTCCTCTCAGCAGTGTACCTCCTTGATCTGCCTATTCTGCTCCCCACTCTGTTTCTGGTGAATCTTCTCACTGCCCCTGCACCTCTGGCCTTTATGTACCCCAGTTCTGTATGTATAAATAAATACATTTCTTTTTAACTTTTAAAAAGATGACATCAAAATCAGTTAACAACAAAATAAACATTTTAAAGAGCTATTTGAGTTTTCAGTGATTTGTGGGCAGCATAATTTAAATTATGAGAACCACTAATTTTCCTGACACTCTAGCCAGTTTATCCTAGATAACTCAGCAGTACACTGGAAGATTTACTGCTTTTTAGTTCATAAGTCTTTAACAATATTTTAAAATCAAATTTTTGTTAAGCTTTCTGTTTATTTTCTACGTAGTTTAGTTCCTGCCCACATCTGTCTGGAAAAACTGCAGAGTGGACCCTCTCTGGTGGTGCAGCGAGTTAAAGTTCAGCAGTAAGACTCTAAAGCCACCTCAGCATGAGTTCAATCCCACCCCACCCCAGAGGTGATCCACATGGGGTGAAGACCTCTCCTGGCCCTCCCTCTGCTCCCCTCAGCAGTGTACTTCGTCATTTGGCCTGTTCTGCTCTCCACTCTTTTGGTGAATCTTCTCACTGCCCCTGCACCTCTGGCCTGTACCCCAGTTTTATATGCATAAATAAATAAATCTTTAAAAAAAAATGTAAAGTTTTCCCTTTTCCATTAACTTTTCTATGTACATTTGCTTTTAAGTTTTATTTTTTTAGCCCTTTACAGAAATCCTTGAACCTGATCAGTAAACCCTATATATTTTATGGGGTTTCAAAAAAAATAACTTATAGGCAGATTATATGAATTAGCCTGCACAGGATCACCTGAATTACTCCATTAATCCATTGCATAATTGATACACTGTCAGAAAAGTTCTAACAAAAAAAGCCATATCTTTCTGACCTATGAAATCTAGGTCTGTCTGAGCATCCTAGCATTTAGTGGGAAACATTGTCTATATTGCAAAGGATTCTCCATGAAGCTAAGTCTGAGAGCCGATTTATGATGAATCCAATATTTTTTTAAAAGTCCTTGGCTGATTTTTGATCTTTGCAGAATCTGTTATTTCCAAGTATTTTTCTCTTCCTGTCCCCCCAACACACACACACATAGAATTTTTAACTTGCTCACTTTCGTGTTTGATTAATACTCTATTTTTCAGCTATCCTGTGATGAGAATAAAGCAATTTAGTACTTTTTTATTTAAGTATTTCTGTGTGATGAAAGTTCTCTCAAATACTTAGTTCCTTAGAGGACTATGCAAATTATTTATGAAATTAGGAAGTAATTTGAAGGAACATTGTTTGAAAAGCTTTAGCAGTAATTAAGAAAAATAAAATTAGAGTGAATGAAAGAAGTTCTAACATTTAATAGTAAGGAATGTTTGAAATGTTATTGAAGTTATTTTTTTAAACACTATAAAAGGTACAAATTTTACTAGTAGTAAATTTCTAAATATTATAAATTTTCTGAAAACTTTTATTTATTTGAAAAAATAAATTTTATTTTTTCAAAGCATTCGGAAGAAAATTAGTTATATAAGTCTAATGCTCTTTTGTCTACTAATGCCCAGTTCATATTATATATATTTCTTATGTAACAACTCTTCTTTTAAAATCTTATGTTTACTTTTGAGTGCTTACATATTTATTAATAATTCCAGAGAAAGAAGGTCCAGAAAAGAAGAAAACAAAAAAGGAAGCTGGAAATAAGAAGTCTACACCAGTTAGCATACTTTTTGGTTACCCACTCTCAGAGAGAAAGCAGATGGCACTTCTTATGCAGATGACTGCAAGAGATAACAGTCCAGGTGATACCATCATGAAGTTCATATCTATTCCTAGTTTCTTTCCAATGATGTTAGGCTTAGTAGTTGTTTTTTTAGTTACTTTAAATTTTTGTACTTTGTTGGATTTAATCAAAATTTATTACAAGTTTGTAACTTTGCGTTTTTTTAATTTAATTTAATTTTACATGTATTTTACATCATTTATCCTTTTTCTACAATGCATGCTATCTCCTCTTGTGTAGTCCTTACAAAATTCCTGCCGTCAATTCAACCGTGTACCATCACCATAGTCTTTTGTGTAAGAAAACTATTCCCTTTCCTGTTTTCACTGCTTTACCTTCCTCTCCCCTCCAGAGTATCTGAGATTAGTAGTTTCCTGTCAATTTTGTTGTTTAATTTATTGTAACTATTATTTTTTCCTGATCCCTTATTTGGTTCCCATACATTCCTCCTATAAGTGAAACTATCCAATATTTTTCTTTTTCTTCCTGACTCTATTCACGGAGCATAATCCCATCTAGCACCATCCATATTGCTATAAATGGCATGAATTTATCTTTTTTTGATTGCCACTGTGTATATTGATCCAGTTATCTATTTTTGGGTATTTGGGTTGATTCCACATCTTGTCTGTTGTAAATAGTGCTGCAGTGAACATAGAGATGTGCATGTATCCTTTTGAATTAATGTTTGAGTAGAGTCTTAGGAGTGAAATTGCTGGGTCCTATGGAAGCTCCATTTTGAGTAGTTTGAGGAACTGCCACACAGCTTTCTATAGTGGTTGGGCCAGTTTGTATACCCACCAGCAGTGTAGGAGAGTTCTGTTTTTTTGTTTGTTTGTTTTGTTTTTTAATATGTGCCATTCTCACTGGTGTCAGCTATCTCATTATGGTTTTGATTTGCATTTCCCTGATTAAAAGTGATGTTGAACACCTTTCCATATACCTGTTGGCCGTTTATATTTCCTCTTTGGAAAAGTGTCTTTTTAGCTTTTCTGCCCATTTTTTGACTGGGTTTACTCTGTTTTTGTTGAGCTACTTAAGCTCTTTATAGATCTTTGTGATCAGTCTCTTATTAGTAGCATTGTGTACAAAAATTTTCTCCCAGTCAGTAGGGTGTCTCTTTATTTTGGTTAATGCCTTTTCTGTATAAAAGTTTTTTTGATTTGATGTAATCCCAGCCATTCACTTTTCCTTCATTTTCTTTACTTTTGGTGATATCTTGAGAAATGTTACTGAGATATATGTCATGTAGTATTATTCCTATATTTTCTTACACCTATTGTACAGTTTCTGGGTTATGTCCAAATCTTGAATCCATTTTGAGTTGATAGTGGTGCGTGGTGTGAGTTAATAGTCTAGCTTCGTCTTTTTGCATGTAGTAGTCTAGTTTTCCTAGCAACATTTACTGAACAAACTGTCCTTGTTACATTGCATATTCTTTGCAGCTTTGTCAAAAATTAGTTGTCCATTAAAACATGGTTTATTTCTATTGTGAATTTTCTGTATTTGTGTTTTCTATTCGAGTCCTTTGGTCTGCATGTCTGTTTTTGTTCTAGAACCATAAGTTTTGATTATTACGGCTTTATAATATAGTTTGAGGTGTGGTCATATGATGCCTCCATTCTTTTTGATCAAGAGAGCTTTGACTATTTGAGGTTTGTTGTTTTTGTTTTCGTTTGTGTGGTTCCATATGAATATCATCAATATTTGTTCTAGCTCTTTGAAGAATGTCATTCAAATTTGTATTGATATAGTGTTGTATCTGTAAATTGTTTTTTGTAAGATGGTCATTTTGAATGATAATTTTTCCAATTCATGAGCAGGGATTGTCGTAATTTCTTTATGTCATCTCTTTTAAGAAAGTTGTATAATTTTCTTTGAATAGGTCCTTCATCTCTCTCATTAGTCTTATTCCCAGGTATTTGATTTTTTGTTTGTTTCAATTATAAAATTGTTTCAATTATAAAAATCAAAATTATTGATTGTTTACAGATAGGAAGGCTAATGATTTTTATGTATTGGTTTTATATCTTGCTACTTAACTAAGCTGGTTGATTATTTTGATTATTTTTTTATTTGTGCAACAGTTGTTTATTATCTATAATCTCAACTAAATGAGAAGGTGTACAAGAGAGAATCTTTTTGTCCTTAGTGGACATTCAATATGTATTTGTCAACAGAAATGAATAACTTAGATATGGATCGATCAATTTGAGAAATTTATTGTAGAACTGTATTCATTTTGCATATTGAAGAATTTTTATCCCAGTATCTGTAAAACTGGTTCTAGGTTTATAGTTTACTTTTCAGTTTACTAGAACCTTTATGAACTGATACTCTTACCTCTTTATTAGAAGAAAGGATGTGGTCCGTGCTTTGTTGCTTTGTTACAGTTTTCAAAATGGAAAACTGTAGTATATTATGTAAATTTATATTTCATTTCGCATTTACAGTTAAGGTTTTGTCACGTGTACAAACGTGTGTGTTCTTTCATGTATTGTGCCTTTTGAAAATAATTGAAGATTACTTACCAACATGGTCAAAACTGAAACCAAACAAACCTATTAATATCAAAAGGGCCTAAGTGGTTAAAAAGTGGATAAAATGGATAGCTGAGCTGAGATACTTACTACTGTTAAGCATTGATTTCATCTCTGTATTCTGGCAAAAAAAAAAAATTTAGTTTATATAGTTCTCATTAATTGATACAAGAAAATAAATCATGTTTGCCTAGAGAAAAAGTTCTTTTGGCTCTGAATTCAGATCTTTATATAAGCTAGGTAACATCAGAAACCCTGTTGAAATGCCTTGAAAAAGACACATTTTTTAATTATTATATTAGTTTATTTTTACATATTTTTGTGCATTTTTCCATCTCAGTTGCAATCCCCTTGAGTTTCCCATCACCAAATCACCCATGTGCCATCACCATAGTCCAGTGCATTCCCCTCCTCCCACCGTTTTGATCCCATTCCCCACTCTACCCCCACAAAATGTCTCTGGTATATAGCTGTTCATCATTATCATTATTTTCTCACCTGTTCTGTTATATTCCTTCTATGAGAGAAACCATCCAGCATTTTTCCTTCTTTCTGGTGAAAAAGACACATTTTTTTTTTATTTTACAATAGTTTATTTTTACATCATTTTGTACATTTTTTTTTCCATCTCAATTGTAATCCCCGCGGGTTTCCCATCACCAAGTCACC
>NW_004567117.1:4313542-4391495 GCF_000260355.1 Condylura cristata | reverse complement strand
TCAGTTCTCCATATATTTTTGTGATCAGTCCTTTATTACTACTTTTGTGTGAGAAAATGTTTTCCCAATTAGTGGGCTGAAAAGACACATTTTTTTTCTGGTGAACTTTTCCCTGTATTAATGAACTCTTCTTTAAGATTGGAGACAACATGGTAAAATTCATAGTTTCTATGTATGAGTGTATCTAGTAGCTGTCACTAATAAGAATGTGTTAGGGCTTACTGTTTTTTAATAGTAGTATATACCATGTTGTTTTGCTTATTCTATCACTTACCCACTATTTACTCACATTAAAGACATTCAACATATTAAAACTTAAGTGTTTCTGTAAAATTTTGAATTTGAGTCATATTTAATACTTATATGGGGAGACCTCTGTTGCTTAAAAATGATTTTTATTTGCCATGAATCTCTATTCTTCTTAAAATAAATTGAAAAGTTAATAAAATGAGGCAAAATGGTGAAAATCTTCCCTCATTCTGCTGACTTCTCCCTTTGATAGGCAACCACTATTAAGAGTTTCTTAGAACTTTCCAGCATAAATATGAAAATATATGTCTTCCGTTGTAGTTTGCTTTTAAATATAAATAGGATTATGTTACAGTGTTTTACTGTTCTTTTTACTTTTTCAACTTTTCACATATAGAGCTAGAATGGAAACTTGAAATTTCAAGCTGTTTTTCTTTCTTGAAATTTAGGGTTCATTGTTTTATCCATTGTTTAATTGATATTCCGTACTTCTTTTTGTTACTCTTACTGCCATTTCAAATAATGCTATTTTTATTTTGTATGAATTATTTCCTTGCAAGTTGTGTGAATTAATTATGCTCTTTTTGTTTTTAGGGAGTTTAATAGGCTAATTTTCTTAAAAATGTACCTGACAATGATACAATAAAATGTATTCACTCAATAAATGTTGCTTAGTCACACCATGTGCTAAGAATCGTTCTGAATAGTCGAGATATAGTGATGAATAGGATAGATAAGTTTCTTAGTCTATAGAATGTACATTCTTAAGTAGAAACTGTTACTAGAACGATATACTTTAAAACCCAAACAGTGTAAATCTTATTAAACTTTTTTCATACTGAGGAAAGAATAATATTGCACTGACACTCTAATCATATTTTGCAAAACAATTATTATATAATGCTAAAAAATTATTTTCTGGGCTTTTCTCTCAGAGCAGTTGTTCTTTTAAATAGTTGCAAATCTTCAAAATGAATTGTTAAACTTAGACATTTCTGAATCCTTAAGTGGTTAAGAAACAGGAGGGGTGTTTGTATTTCCCAGTAGTTCTGTAATGGGAAGTAGGGGACTTTGTCATGTAGTTTAACTTCTTTGTTTTTGGTATAGTAACTGGAGCAAAATTCAAAAGGTGAGAACCAAAGCAAACCATGATTTTTTTTTCCTTTTTAATTACACCTTTTTCCAGACAGTCAGTCCTTATTTCTTTTTTCTTTTGGATGTTTCCATATCGTAATCAGCCATGACTTTAATTTTGCACTTAACAGCAGAATAGAACTCCAGTATTTTAATCTAGCCATAGTGTCATTTTTGTCTTGCTCTTAGAATAACAAACATAACATGCCATGAAAAAATTTCTCTTTTTTGCCATCTATCAGAGTGTTTATTGAGTAAATATTTTTAGAGTGCATATTTGATGCTTTATTATCATTTTAAGGCAATATTTTAAATTGACAGAATAAAACATTTTTTTCTAAATCAAATCATACAATATTTGATAACCCTAAAGGAAGATATGCTCCATGTGTTTAGGTGGAATTAACTGTCATCCAAGTCAAGTTTTGGATTGTTAGGGTGAGCAGAATAGTCTCCATTCCAAGAAATTAGCATGTCACCTCTAAAGATCTTTATATACGTTTTGTCAGTCATTTACATATCTGTGTAATTTTGGGTTACATTTTTACATTTCATATTTGCCCATGTTTCACTCACTCTCCACACACTTCCTGTACCAGTGTCCTTCCTTCCCTGTTCCCTCCTATCACCCTTCTCCTCTTCCCTCTGGTAACCCAGAGTCTCAGAACTGATTTTGCTGTGTATTGTCAGCATATACTTTTGGGTTACTTCTATTTCCATAAGCATGTGAAACTATCCTATATCTATTTTTCACTTTCTGATTTATTTCACTTACATAATTACATCATGGACAATCCATCTTGTCCCAGAAGGTACGATCTCATTATTTTAGTTGCTTAGTAGTATTCTATTCTGTTACACAGCTTTTTTATTTGTCATTTTGCATTTAGATTGGTTCCCCTCTGAAAACCATTAAATGAATGTACAAAAACAGTTAGCTTAGATCTTTTGTTAACTATCTTCATTTCTTCCAGATTCCACACCAAATCATCCATCGCAGACAACACCATCCCAAAAGAAAACTCCCAGTTCTTCATCTCGACAAAAAGATAAAGTTAATAAAAGAAATGAACGTGGTGAAACTCCTTTACACATGGCAGCTATTCGAGGAGATGTGAAACAAGTGAAAGAACTAATAAGCTTAGGAGCAAATGTGAATGTGAAAGATTTTGCAGGTGAGATTGATAATTGCGAACCATTACTATATATTACAATATATAGTAACTAAAAATTTAGTTACAGTTTAATCTACATTCTGTATTCCTCTGGCTGAAAAGAAAGCACTGTAAAAGTGATTGCAAAACTGTTTGGTACATGTACTTGCAAATCTGATCTTTAATTTCTTGTCAATAATTACTCAAATTTTAAAATACTAAACTTTTAGCATAGTTGACATGTTACTAAGTAATTCTTTACACAATTTAACTTTGATCCTAGGTGAATTTGAGGTTTTCTTGGCTGTCAGAAAAGTAATGATTCATTTTTGCATAGAAAAAATATGTCCTAAGTCTTCCAACAGTCCAATATAATGCTGTCAAATTCTTAACTCTTTCCAAGAATATTCGTTAACTTGAACATGAGAACTATAAAAGAGTGGTAACTTGTTTCATTTAGATTACACTAGTGCCTTGCCAATACATTCTTACAGGAAACAATATGACATTCCCTTTACTTTCATGTATTCCACTGTCTATCTGTTACTCCTTGCCCTACCTGCCCTCCACAAGAAATTTCCTCTTCCATCAAATTATTAATAACAATTAGAAGCTATACTTGCTGTCCTTTTTGTTGTCGTAGGTATTTTGAACATTTATTATGTACAGACTTTCCAGAAGTGTGAGCTCACTCCATCTATAAATCTGTCTACAGTTTTGTAACCTGCTTTTTCACTTAATGCCTTATAGTGCTTTTTGTAGTAGTTCTTCATTTTAAGAGCTACATAATGTTGTATACTAGAGATTCTATGAACAGTGCTTCAGTGGATACTCGAGTAAAAATATATCTATGTGTATATGTAGCATAGACATACTTCAGTGGAGGAAAAATGTTAAAGGAAGTGGACATTTGAAATTTTTTATAGTACAGACATACAGTACTGCCCTCTCCCCCAAAATTCATCAGTTTATACTACCATTAAGAGTACATGAAAGATCCCTTTTCACATCATCACTAAAACTGGATATTATTTATTATTAGCAATCTGACAAATGAGAAAATACCTTATTTTAATTTAGATTCCTTTAATTTTTGATGACAGTAACTATTTCTTGTGCATTTTATAAATTTATATGGATTTATAACTTCCCAGATACGGACCTTTGCCCATTTTTCTTATGGTTAGGTACTAGTATTATATAAAGAACTTTGTTTTGTCTAAGTTTTAATTCTCTGTCAGGTATTTACGTATTTTTACTATTTGGCCATATTTGAATATTCTGTAGTGTTTATTCTGCTAAAGTTATAAAATTTTATGTGATCATTATCAATTAGTTTGTTGATTTGAGTTCTTTGTTATTCTGTTTAAAAAGACATATTCCCATGTGTCATAATACTATATGCTCCTATATCTTTTTATTAACAAATTTTTATTTTGTTTTAACAGTTAGCTATTATAATACATGTAGAATTCATTTATTAGGTGACTGGAGGAAAGGGTGTTCTACCTTAAAGATTGACCTACGTTAAACATTGAGACTTAAAATGAATGACATCCATTCTAGAGAACAATAATATTATCCATTAGAAACCTAAAAATATACTTTCCCTTTGATCTAAATTTTCACTTCTGAGGACTTAATATTTAGACATGAATTACTAAAATAATCAATTGTGTTTGTTGCAGCATTGTTTCTAATGTTTAAAAAGTAGAAGTAATTTAAATGTCCAATAATAGAAACAGCGTTAAATAAATTACTGTTTATTCAGTCACTACAATTCTGTGTTGTAGAAAAGTATAATGATAGGGAAATTTTTTTTTTTTTTACTGTAGTAAGTAAAAGCAGTTTTAAATAACCTTCATGGTTTTGTTTTAAAATTATAATTATGTAGTTTCCTTAAATAATTGTATTTGGATGGTTGGGTTATGTGTGATGCTTATTTTTTTCTTTTGTGTATTTTTAAATTTCTTTTATGTGTATGTAACTTTTGATTCTAAAAGTAACTTTAAAGTGGTAAATTTATTTCAGTTAAAATAATACTAGGTTAGGAAAGACTATCAGTTGAGCAGATGAAAGCTCCTAAAACATCAGGGATTTTCTTTATTGAAAGATCCCTTATAAGCTTATTAGTATTGTACCTCCTTTTAAAGTTCCTTTTGAGTAGTTCCGATAATTATAAATTACTGCAAGATTATATTTATTGGAAAAGCTTAAATGTTTAATATTTTAGAAATCATTTAGCCCCATGGAAAAATACTATCATAAATGAACTTTTTTAAAATTGTATGTTTTAACTATTTTTGGTAGTTTCTTTATCACTGCTTTTCCTTTTGTATTGTGAATAGTTAGAATTGATATGCAAGTTAATTATGTGTATGAAAAGCTTATATGTTGAACTAGTACAAGTGAATCATATTACTATTTTGACTTTAGGTTGGACACCATTACATGAAGCTTGCAACGCCGGATATTATGATGTTGCTAAGATACTTATAGCAGCTGGGGCAGATGTTAACACACAAGGGTTGGATGATGACACTCCACTGCATGATTCTGCTAGTAATGGGCACAGAGATGTAAGTATCACAGAAAAAACAATAATGCACATTTTCAAAAGTTAAATTCAATGTGAAGTAATTCACTTCACTTTTTTTTTTTTTTTTTGTTAAGATTTTATTTATTTATTCATATAGAACTGGGGTATAAGCCAGAGATGCGGGTGCAGCAAGATGCTTCTCCAGAGACAGAGTGGGGAGCAGAACAGGTAGATCGACGAAGTACACTGCTGAGGGGAGCAGCGGGCGGGTCAGGAGAGGTCTGCCTCGCCATGTGGACTCCTCCGGAGCGGGCGGGAATCGATCTCATGCCGAAGTGGCTTAAGCTTTGTAGTGCAGTGCTTTAACCCGCTGCGCTACCAGGGAGGGCCAATTCACTTCACTTTTTAATCATATGATCTTGTGTTATATTTACTCATTGCTTGATTAGTTAATCTATATTTTTTTTAATCCTTTATTATAAGGTTTTTTTTTTTTTTTTTTTGTAGCAAACAACTGGGGTGTAGGCCAGAGATGCAGGGAGTGAGAGGATTCACCAGAGACAGAGTAGGGAGCAGAACAGGCAGATCCACTGAAATACACTGCTAAGGGGAGCATTAGGATAAACTTCTGGGAGAGGTCTGCTGCATCATGTGGGTTAGCTCCCTGGCCAGGGATGGAACTCAGGCTACTTTGTCATTAGGTACTGTTGCCATGGTAGTGCCGGTACTTAACCCCTAGGCCACCAGGTCGTCCTTCGTGTATATTTTATATATTACCTTTTTTTCTTTCTTGTAACTGCTAATTGGTATTAAAGTTAAATTGAGCATTATCTTTCATGAAATCAATTTAAATAGAAAATTGATTAAATACATTGCTAACATTTTTATTTCAGCTCATTTAACTGTAAGATAACTAGATGTAATAAAGTATATTTTACTAACTAAAAATTTTAAATGCTGTCTTTGAAAGCATTTATTTTAGGGAAAAAAATTAAAGGTAAGATAAATATGAATTTAATTCTGGACATTAGTGATCTTGAACAAGTTTCTTCTCTGAACTTTGATATCTACATTATTTATTTCATAAATAACACCTATTTAAAGAGTACATTTTGAAGGGGAGAAATGCATATTAACAGAACTTAAAATCTGAACTATTACAGAGATGTCTGATTGAAAAGAAAGGGCCCTCAGTGGTAGCACAGGGGTTAAAGTTTGAGTGCTATCAAGCAATTGTCAACTATTGCAAATAAGTTCAATCCCTGGCGAAGGGAGCTAACCAGTATGGCTCAGCAGACCTCTCCTATCACACACCCCTCGCCCCTGCTCCCTTCAGCAGTGTATTTCAGTAGACCCACCTGTTCTGCTCCCTAATCTGTCTGATGAGTCCTCTCTCACAGACTCATCTCCCCACATCTCTGGTCTGCACCCATTTCTCTTATATATTAAATACATAAAAATAAAGTTTTAAAAACAGATTGAGAACACCACCTGTACATTACTATTTTTCAAATATATCCAAATGTTTTACAAACTAGAATTTGTAAACTACCTGTGTTGTTTTCTTTAATTTTCATTTTCTGTAAGTTTTTTTTTTTTTTTAAAGATTTATTTATTCAGACAGACTGGGGTACAGGCCAGAGGTGCAAGGACAGTGAGAGAATTCACCAAGGACAGAGTGGGGAGCAGAACAGGCAGATCAATGAAATACACTGCTCAGGGAAGCAGTGGGTGAGTCACGAGAGGTCTGCCATGCCATGTGGGTCACCTCCAGGGCTGGGGGTTGAACTCACACTGAAGTGGCTGCAGCCAGTTTGCAGTGCTGTGCTTTAACCCACTGCACTACCAGTGTGGGCCCATAAGGTATTTTTCATGTGTTTTTGTTTGGTTTTGTTTTTTAAGATTGCTTATTTATGCAAAAACATGTGGGTTACCTCACCGGCCCGGGATTGAACTCATGATGCAGTAGCTATTGATAGTTTCATAGTGCTATGCTTTAACCCCTTGCACCACCAGGCAGTGTCCTACTTTTCATAATTCTTAAAGAGTTTCTAGTTTTGAAGAGAAGTCAAACTTTTCTTATACTGGTCTTTGTTTACCATTAAACTAGTCCTTTTTGTTTCCATGGCAATTTGTATATACCTATATGATTATATTTACTACATTATTTTTTTACTGATAGTATTTGTCTGTTTCCTACATGCCACTGTGATTACCAGGCATCTAGACTTTTTATATTATTTTCTTTTACTAAGCTCTGCTTGTTGCATAAGACCACTCAATAAATTCTGCCTGGATGCATGAACAGGTGCATGTGTAAGATGGATGATGAATTAATAACTGAGTATGCAGAACACCAAAGACTTAATCCGTAAGACCCCAAAACATATAGGGTACATTTCCCTTTCCACTGAATTTAAATAATGTGCTTTTTGCCCTTTTATAAAGCAGTATAGGTCATTATCAAAGATGAGTTGTTTTCCTTTAAATGTGATACATAAAGATTTTCTGGCTCCTAAATATAATTTTAAAGTATTATATTTTGTGACTAAGACAAGCTTCTATGAGTACAAGTTTCTAAATATGCACATAGCTGCAAAATATTTCCAGAAGCTGACTTTGGGCTTATATACTTAGAGGAACTCACATACTATTTCTACTCTTTCCAGAGAGAGACTGGCATGATATTTTCAAGAGGCCCTTGCTTTTCCTTCTACCAGCATGCCTAGGATAGTAGGAGTCACAATTCAGAGCTGCTAGAGTTATTTTCTTCTATTGAGATCTTGGTTCTTTCTGTTGCTTGTGCCTAAGGAGAAGGACGGAAACGAGAAACACCAAATCTCTCATTTGTGTATATCTCTACTATATATTATGAGTCTCTCTAATAATTGGATTTCTTTCTCTCAGTAATACTCATGACAATTTCAACCATCCATAAAAGATTTGTAGGGTGGGAGAAACAGAAAGACAACATTGCCTTAACCTGGTCTAAATTATTTAAAGTAAGGGAGAATTAACATACATACTAAGAACTGTATCTTTTACCTACCTTTTGTTAGTGTTTGGTACTTCATGATATACATTTTTAAAATACTTTTATTCATGATGAGCTGTTTTTCCTCTATATTCTCTTTATTTCATCTTTTTTTTTTGCCTATCTTAATTTGTTGTTAACCAGTTTACAATCACTGTAAGTCCCTTTTATTTATTTATTTATGTATATAAGAACTGTGGTACATGCCATTGGTGTGGTGAGCAAGAGGATTCACTAGAGACAGTGGAGAGTGAAACAGGTGGATTGACTGAAATTCACTGCTGAGAGGAGCAGCAGGTTACACAGGAGCAGTCTGCTGTGCCATGTGGGTCACCTCCCTGGCCAGGGATCAAACTCATGCTGCAGTGGCTGTGGGTAGCTTCATAGTGCTGCACTTCAACCCCTTGTGCCACCAGGGAGGTCTTAAGTCTCTTTAAATACTTCTCATGATATGATCAAGTGTAAAGTATTAATTATTCAGATTAGGATTTTCACTGCATGTTTGAGTAAACCAAGAGCCCTGGTCTTCTCAAAGGTATGAATAAATATTTGTTGATTTCTACTTATGGAAGTAGAAAACTCTAGGCAGTATCAAAATCCTTTACTTTGTCTTCTCATTCTAGGACTCTGACTTGGGAAATAAGTCCCCATATGGTACTTACAATAATGTTCAGTTCAGTTTAGAATGAGTGACTGTTAACCTAGAACAGTTTCACAGACTTTTCTGTGATGAACCAGATAGTGAATACTCTTAAATTTTGCAGGCCACATGCTGCCTCCTCCCCGCATCTCTCCTTTCTTCTGTTCCTCTCTCTTCTGTACTTATCCTATAACAGCCATTTTACAAGAATATATAAACTGTTCACAGACTAGATTTGGCCCACAGGTGAATTCCAGCAATTCTCTATGAGAATATGCAAGTAAAAATCACTCTAACACAGAACCACAGAAAAAACTGAAACTCAGGAATTGATGACACTAGTTGCTTCTGATAGTACCTGTAAGGATGAGTTTGAAAACAAACGAATCAGTTCACAAAATCTTTTTGACTCTAATATATTCCTTTTATAATCCTGCAACCCATGTAAATAGCACATGATAATATTTCCTAGAATAAGGAAAAATTAAACAATAAGGACATACTAAACAATGAGCCTTCTTTCAATAACCAAAATGTTGACATAGCTTCAGGTTCTGGGTACAAGTTGAAAGATTGGAAGTTCTAATGAAATAATCCTGGAATATCACACTAACATGAATTCCATCTTTCAGTATAAACCCTATCCATGCCTACAAAACTTTCAGTAAATCTTTCACTGCATCACTTAAAGTGGGCAGCTAGAGTTTGCCTACCTTTTGAGAAAAGTATCTAATAATGGAAGTTAAAGACCAAGCAGAAAAATAAAAAGTGCTAAAACAAAAGGAACTAAGAAACACAGGAACTAAGAAGAACTTCAGAAAAAAAAGAACAAAAACACTTAAGAGATAAAAGATACTGTGCAGTGAAACCAAGAACTCAATGCATTAACTAAGGATTTTTTAAAAAACAGTTCTGGCCCTCCCTGGTGGCGCAGCGGGTTAAAGCACAACACTGAGAAGCTAAAGCCACTTCCGCATGAGTTCGATTCCTGCCTGCCCCGGAGGTGACCCACATGGCGTGGCAGACCTCTCCTGGCCCGCCTGCTGCTCCCCTCAGCAGTGTACTTCGTCGATCTCTCTGTTCTGCTCCCCACTCTGTCTCTGGTGAAGACTCTCGCCGCCCCTGAGCCTCTGGCCTGTACCCCAGTTCTTTTAAAAAAATTATTTATATAAAAAAAAAAGTTCTTTGAAATTGATAATAATGTCACAGATGAAAAGTGTGGTATTGGGAGCTGAAAATAAATTGAAGATATCTCCCAACAACTAGGGTACAGAAAGAGATGAAAGAGGAAAAATGAGCAAAAAGTTTAATTTAGGATATCCAGTGTCTTAACAAGAGTTTTGAAATATGGAACATAAATATGTGGACAATATTAAATAAATGATTTCAGAAATAAAGGGACATTGGTTTTTAGCGTGAAAGCACAGTTGAATGCTCAGTTGAAAGAATGTTAAAAGAAACTAAGTTCAAGGTACCTTTCCTTGGATTTCTGAATAATGGAGCAAAGAATGTCCTCAAGCTTACAGAGCTGAAAAAACAAGTTGCATAAAAGGTAAAAAATCAGAATGGAGACCTCAAAAGATTTTTTCTTTTTCTTTTTTTTTTGATAAGCATTATAAAAATCAGAATGGCATTGCAACGTTCAGTAACAGCAGTAGAAGCTGTTACTAGAAGATAAGTAATGGCTTCAGAATTAGGAGGGAAAATTAATTCTACAAACAGATATAATGTAGGGGAGGATAGAATAAAGGTATTTTCTGACCTGCAAAATTCTCAAAAATATTTGCTACTTCTCAGGAATCTCCTGGAGTTTTGATTCAATAAAATGAAGAAAATAAAGAACTTGTAAAGAATCCAATATAAAATTAGGGGACAGGTATTTCTGGAATGATCAAATAAAGGGAAATACCAACAGGACAACTGGGAGGCCCATCTAGAGAGCAATTAATTATTGTAAAGCAAGTTACAAAGCTTGGAGAATGGAATATTTCATTAAATTGGAGCTGTTTACTCTTATAGCAGAACACCAAGATGAATTAAAAATGAATATGCAGAACAGTGAGCTAATGAAAAATTAAGATAATTAACTCCACTGGGGAAAATAAAGTAGAAGAACGGAGAATCAGTCATTGTGTACTACTTTGCTTGACATTTATATTAACCCTAGCTTCAGGAAGAACATTACATAACTGTGTTGGAAAGATAAGAGAAAGAGAAGTGTATGTGGGGAGAAAGTGAATGATAGTTGGTGAGAGATGAATCCACATATTCTCTTGGAATACAGTAAACTGCTTAAATGTGAAGTATAGAAGCAGCAAGCTGTGTTTTACTTAAATATATGTAAGTATCAGGGACAGTTGTTCTTTGCCAGTAGCTTTGAAAAGTAAGTTCAGCTTTTAAAATCAAAAACACATATAATTTGATTTTGAAAAAGGAGATTAAAATATGAACAGAAACAAGTAATATGTTTTTTATATGCTTTCTTACATTTAAAATTTTCTAAATTGATAGTTAATTCTTTCATAGTCTGGTATTTTCCATTATTTAATTCATTATAGATCTTTATTATTCTTAATTACTGTAATTAGTTAGAAATTCCTAATTACAACCATCTTGTTTCATATTGTTTCTTTAAAAAAAACATGATTTTATATGTGCCAGAAAATTATCATAGATATGTGTTGGGAGTAAAAAGACAGCACAGATTGATGCCATATAAAGTTTATGGTCTAGAATAAGCAATGAAATGTGTTAATAAGTTATAAGTATAATAGAATACACTAATGTCAATGAAAATTGAACAAACCAAGAGGAGGTAATAAGAAAGCAGAATGAATCGCACATGGTCACCTGTGTGCTGTAGAATATGTTAAAAACAAGAGCAAGTATGACTCCCAACTATCTGACTTCAGGGACTAGGTATATTTTAGTACAGTCATTAAGAATGGAAACAGATAAGGATGCAAGTTTGGGTATTCCAATTTAGACCTGTTAGTTTCAGCTGTTATATTGAAATGCAAATATATTCAGTCAGATGTATCCAATGAACATTTGGATATTTGGATTTAGAGCTCAAGAAAAAGGGCTGAGAAAGAGTGCAAAAAACAGAATGAAAATGATGAGTGGGTTATATAAGTGTCATCACATTCAGTCAGAGTGGGTAGGACTTCTACTCTGGATTAGAGGATGAGACATAGTGATATAGGACAGAGCCCCAGTGATACAGTCTTGAACTTACATCTTCATAGATCAAAAATGACTCCTTTCATAGGATTGAAAGTAGCATATTGAAGGTAGAAGAATGATGGGCCAATTAAAGACAACAAGGTTACAAGGGTAAATATATCTTCAGGAGCCTGACTGTGAAGGAAGGCAGAGAGTTAGCTAGAGGAAGGAGAATGTAAGTTTGAACAGCTTCTTGTTCTCTCTGTTTCATTTTTTTATCACCATTATTTTAAGGTAAAAGAAACTTGAAGTGGGCATATTGGCTTCTAATAAGGAGTTACTTAAATTTTAAAATAGAGAAAGGAAAAGAATAAGAAGCAAAATACAAAAGAACTAAAATTGTGCTTGACTGGGCAGATCTGGTTTTGTGGAGCCCAGAGCTTTCATAGTTTGGTAAGAGAAAAGAAGACTTCTTCAAAAAATACTTTTTTTTCTAATTTATTTTTTGTTTTTATTGTGGTAACATGGTTCATAGCATTTGTATATCAAAAGCATAGAATCTCCCTTCTCACATCCCACCATCAAAACACCTATAGTCTACAACCATAGTCCTTTTGCTCCCTCCCTCCCTTGCTCTCACTGTTCCCTCTTCTGCTCTGGTAACCTCAGTTCATTAGTCATCTTTAAGAAACATTTATATATGATGAATACAAAATTACAGGGTTTTGTAAGAAGTCCATGTAAGTGATGTCCTTGAAGTTTAAGCTTCATTAGCTCTAAGTAAATCTGTGAGAGACTTGGAAAAGAATAAGACTAGGAACATCATCAATGCTTTTTTTCAGTCCTAGGATATACATTCCAAAAGGCTAGGGAACTTACTAGTATTGTTCATCAATTTATTTGCAGCACTTGGATCAGTGCTTGCTAAGAGGTATATGGTATTTAATGTATGATGAAACAATAAGAAAACTATTAGCACTAGACTAAGCCAGCTTAAAGTTTTTTCCTTCATTAAGATTTTTAAATATGTAATTTATTTATTTATATATAGTTTACATCATGGTTCATTTGTGTACAATGTTTACTTTCTTTTCTAAGAGGTAATCCTCATAGAATCCCCACCACCAGTTCACCTGTGTACTCTTCCATCATCCCTTGTGCTCTTCCCACCCTCCCTTTGATCTCTTTACCACACCCTTCCCCACAGAATATCTCTGATTTATAGTTGTCTGTTTATTTTTTTCCCCTAGATTCTCTATATTCTCCTATAAGTGAAACTACCTAGCATTTTTCTTTTTCTTTCTGGTTTATATCACTGAGTATAATCAGTCCCTTCTAGCTCCATCCGTGTTGTTGGGAATGGCATTTGTTTATCTGATTGCTGAGTAGTACTCCATTGTGTGTGTGTGTGTACACACTGCATCTTCTTGATCCATTTGTCTATTTTTGATCATTTGGGTTGATTCCACATCTTACCTATTATAGATAGTGCTACAATAAACATGTGAATACATGTATTCTTTTGTATTAATGGTTTTGTGTCCTTTGGGTAGATCCCTAGGAGTGGAATTGCTAGGTCATATGTTAGCTCCATTTTCAGTAAACTGAGGAACCTCCATATAGCGTTCCATAGTGGTTGGACTAGTTTGCATTCCCACCAGCAATATGGAAGAGTAGCACATCCTGGCCAACATTTGTTGTTGGTAGTTTTTTTTAATGTGCCATTTTTACTGGTATGAGTCGTGTATCATTGTGGTTTCATTTTCATTTCCCTAATTATGAGGGATGTTAAACATTTTTTCATATGCCTATTGGTCATTTGCAATTCCTATTTGAAAAAGTGTCTTTTAAGTTTTTCTGCTCCATTTCTTAACTAGATTGTTTACTTTGTTTTTGTTGAGCCATGTGAACTCTTTGTATATCTTTGTGAACAGTCCCTTACCAATTTAAGGAGTGCAGAAATTTTCCCTTTCATGGGATGTCTGTTTTGGCTAATGTCTCTTTTGCTGAGCAAAAGCTTTTTAATTTGATGTAGTTCCAGGTGTTTGTCTTTTCCTTTATTTTTCTTTGCCTTAGATGAGGTGTCTTTAAAGAAGTTACTGAGATGTATGTCATATAGTGTTTTTCCATATTTTCTTCTATATGTTTATGTTTTTCCATATTTTCCCCTATATGTTTATGTTTTTTTATATTTTCTTCTTATGTCTGATTCTTTGACCCATTTTGAGTTGTTTTTTTGTGAATGATATGAGGTAGTGGCTTCATTATTTTGCATGTAGCAGTCCAGTTTTCCAAGCACCATTTAGCTGCATAGTTTTCAATATTTTTTTCTCCTTTGTCAAAGATTAAGTGCCCGTAAATCTGTGGGTTAATTTCTTGGTATTCTATTCAATTCCATTGGTCTAAGCTAGCTTAAATTTGAGGGAAGAAATTGTCATCAGGTAGAGGGAGTTGGCAGTTAAAATGGTACTTGAGGCAAGGAATCGATTTGGAATAGAGTTGGAGAGTAGAGATGGTAGATGAGGCAGAAGGATGTTAGGATTGTTACGGAGAGAATGGTTGAAATGCTGTAATCTTTTTAATGTTACAGATAGTGAAACTGTTACTTCGTCATGGTGGAAATCCATTCCAAGCTAACAAACAGGGGGAGCGTCCAGTGGATGTAGCAGAAACAGAGGAGTTGGAATTGCTACTAAAAAGAGAAGTGCCCTTATCTGATGATGATGAGAGTTACACAGGTTTGTTTCAATTAATCTGAATTCATCTGCTTTTTTTTTACCAGGATATTTAGAGATAAAGACCAAATACAAACCAATTAAACACATTCTACTTTATAGTACATAAAGGTACTTTATAGTACCTTAGAATAATTCTATTAGGAATGGTAAATTTAGTAACCTTAATGGAATCATAATACCATTGCCCTGTTTTCTGTATTATTTTTTCATCCTCCAAATTGCTGACACTACAATATTCAAGCCTAGTGCAAGACCCCTCATTTATTGTTACCACCATTGCCATGCTGACTTCTTTTCATTCTCCTATTAGTTAGAGAGCTACAAATTAATATTTTCCAGTATATTTTTGGTGCTAATCCTCTTTGCATCTTGTCTTTTACAATATAGGTAGTTGAACTCTGGTTATTGTTGCAAGATAGAAGCACACTTACACACCCAATTTTAAAAAGGAAAATTCTAAAAGGATATTTCAGAAGCTGCTTGCTTTCTCAAGGTTAAAAAAACAATTAAAAGCATAATTAAAAAATGCTTTCCTGTGTTGAAAGTTTTTTGTCTACAGGTTAGATAGGCTCATCACATTTCATGGAAAAATCAGTATAAAAGAATGTGTTAAGTTTTATAACTGGACATAAGCTGACAAAATCTTAATGTAATTCCTACCAGATATTAGGTGGTACTAGTTTCATTTTATACTATATGTAAGAGAGGAAATGCCAACCCCTGCTCGTTTAGTCTCAACCATTGCCAAGAGGCAGTGCAGCTACATCTATAGTTTTGAATTACCTTTTACTTTTGTATAATATTGCTAAGTTGTTTTTCACATAGAAAACAAATAAAAGAACACACCCTTTAGGAATAATATCCTAATTTGTAGAAGTAAAAATTAATTAGATTTGTACTCTAGAGATGTTACCAAATTACAAACAAAAGAATAAGTAGGTCATTATAGAATAGAAATGATTTATAGTGACATGACTACAAAGATGTCTTAAGTACTTTAAAATATTTTCAAATTGATTATAAATATCAACTCATTTAAATGGAAAAAATAAAACAAGTAATACTTTGCAATTTAAATACCAAGTTATACTAACAACTTTAGGGTAGGGAAAATGGCAGTAATAGGTACAGCTTTTAAAAGTGAGAAGTTACATGGTAACCATTTTCCTTGACATTAGAACAATACCAGTTCAAGAATGCTTTTGAAGACACAAAAGCAAGAATTAAAGTATTAGGTGATTTTTCTTTTAACTTTAGAAATTTTTATCTAAAAATAAGTAGAGTAAGCATTAGGCAAAAGTTAAAGCCAAATGCATAATGGCAATAAAGGATTTTTGTGATAATAAAAGAGCATAATACAAAATGAAGATAAAATTTTATTGTCCTTGCAAACATCAGATAATACTGTCAACATATGTAAAATAAAATTTGCTAGAAATACAAAGCAAAGTTGACAAAAACAATACTTACTGACAATTTTAACATTTTCCCAAGTAAATACAGTCCTTTACTAGAAAACATCAAAACTGTAAATAGTGCCTACAAAACTGTAGTAGATACACGACGAAACCAGAGATTTGCTGTAAAAGTTCATATCTATTATCATAAAAATGCAATCAGTATGAAAATTATTACACTAAGACAATTAGAAGAAAAACTGATCAAAAAAGAAAAGCAGCATTAATAAAATTAAGTGAATTAGCTAACAAAATGCAAAAATAAATGAATTATC
Organism: Condylura cristata; assembly: GCF_000260355.1. NCBI lineage: Eukaryota > Metazoa > Chordata > Mammalia > Eulipotyphla > Talpidae > Condylura > Condylura cristata. The sequence continues at coordinate 4,375,110 of NW_004567117.1, read as the reverse complement.
TCTCATGAGACGAACTAGTGAACCTATTGCAGATCTACTAAGAAAAAGTGAGTGGAATACCGTAAACAGCATTGAAAAGTAAGGAATGGATAGAGCCACAAAAGTATAAAAATAAATTTTACATACACAAACAATATCTTGAAAGATAAATACAATGAGTGAGAGAAGGAGACTGAGAATCAGTGGAGGGAGACAAAAGTAGAAGGAGTAGGAAATAGGTTCTGGATGTCAGGTTGGCATGACTTTCTAACTAGACTGGACATTTAAAAGCATTTTCTTCTTTTTCTAAGTTAGCAAAATTCTGATACTTATCCCTGAGAAAGGAAACCTAGTTTCAGGAATTTAAAGAAGTTTCCAGTGTAACACGGTGCCTAATACACAGAGGTATTAAATAAAAATTCTCCTCTTGGAATTGTTTTTTAAAAAAAGTAATGATATTCAGTTGTTCATAAGTTTGTGGTGAAACTGGTATCATACACTTATTGAGAGTGCTTTCTGGAAACCAGTTTGTCGGTATGAGTGAAAGATTCATAGACATAATCAGAAATGTTTAACAATATATGTGTGTAAAGGTATTGATCATAGTGGTGTTTATAATGAAAAATTAGCATGGCCTAAATGCCCAAAACCTGGCAGAGAAATGCATTTCAAAGTATTGTGTCTTCTACTGCCATTTAAAATATTTGTGAAGTCTTCCTAATTCTGTGATAATTACTTGCTATATATTAAATATACTTGCTATACACTAAATATAAGGTAATCCGCATTTTCCTTGTAAGAATAAAGAATAAGGAAAAATTTTTTGTATCCTCTTTGAATAAACTATTTACAGTTTTAAGACATGTTTAGAGTGTTAATATAAGTGTACACATTTAAAATCAGATTGAGGAATACTAGTTTTTTTTCACTGTCTTATGAAAAGACTTAAAATTTCATGTATATTTTGACATCAGTTTTTTTCATCATCACCAGAACCACCTTTTAGCCATCTGAAAGTTTTTCATCTTCCCTTAACATGCATATCTTTTATATACAGAGTTATTTAACATAAGTATGTGTTGGCATGGGAAAATTACCCCAAATGACAATCACACATTTACTATTTGTGCTTTTTATAACATAGCACTTACACTACACTGTAGGTTTTTAAAAATCCCAAAACTTTACTATGTTAAAACATACAGCAAAGTTCAATAAACTATACAGTGAACCTCCTCTACCCACCAACTATATTTTACAGTTAACAATTTGTTTTATTTCCATTTTTACATCATTCACATACGTAGCCATAAGTCCTTATTTTTTGATGCATCTCTAAGTTAAGATGTCCTCAGTACTTTAGCATTCATAAACTAGAATTCAATTTTTATATATATATTTTTTTTACTATTTCATTTGTGGAATTCTTTAATATAATAATCTATAAATTTTGAGATATGTACAATCCTGTTTACAACCATACTCTGATATAGAGTATCCCCATCACTCCAGAAAATTCCTGCGCCCCTTCCTAGGCAATCCCCAGCCCTACCTGATCATTTAGAATTTACACCATTTGTGATAAAATTGATTAGATAAGAATCACTTGTAGCAGATAAGTCAAGTGGAGGGGAGGAAATTTTTGAATAGGAGTAGGATATTTATATAGCTTTTTCACATTCTAAGAGAGGAAACGCAGCAACACCTGCTGAATTATGTGCCCAAAGCTAACATCTTTAAAAGAGAGGTTGTGCTTATCATGTATCTCCAGATTATACTATCCAGAGAAGGGAATAGCATCAGTTTTATAGCATTTGCATATGATAAGGTGTGTTCTATTTATTTATTTATTTTTTTAAAAAGGCCCTCTCCAGTGGCGCAATGGGTTAGGAAGCAGCACTGCAATCTAGCGGCAGCTGCTTCAGTGCAAGTTTGATCCCTGGCCTCGGAGGTGATCTACATAGCACCACAGACTTCTGTCTTGCCCACTGCTTCCCTCAGCAGTGTACTTCATAGATCTGCCTGTTCTGTTCCCACTCTGTCTCTGGTGAATCCTATCACTACCCCTGCACCTCTGTCCTATATCCCAGTTCTATATGCATAAATAAGTAAATCTTTAAAAAATTAAAAGCAGATACCATGAAAGATTAAGAAATGTCAAGGTCAAGAACTGTTCCCACTATCTCCTAGATTGTGTCCCATACAGACAAGAAAATTTTTATAAAGGGCTTATTATACGTTCATTTAACACATAATGTGGGCAGTAGATTAATGTTTGATGTGACTCAGTAAACCTTACGTGTACTGTGGTGACAAGCATATCCTTATGTCTTAGGAAATACTTAGTTTTTAGAAAATATTGAAGTAAGAGTAAAAAACTGGGTGTATATAATTTACCCTCATTTGTTCAGCGGGGGAATGTGTATACATGCATATGCACATATATTAAAAATGGATTATAAAGCAAGAGAGTAAAATTTTAACAATAGGCAAATCTAGGTAAAGGATATAAATAGTATTTAATATTCTTTATTAATACTTAGAGGTACTATTAATGAAGAAAGTTAAAAGTGGCAACTTTTCCTTTACTATCTGTTTCTTCCTCTCTAACCCCAGTAAATATAAACTCCTTAAATGTTTGATGCATAGGTTTTGCTTAATAAATAATTGTTGAAGTGGTGAGCCTTAGGAATTATGCCACTGATTTCTTCTTCCATTGCTAAGACTGGGAAACTATGGAGGCTAGTTTCCTTAGACTCAGTTAACAGAGAGGCTTCCTTGTGGGGCTTCTGCTGCTAACTGGCAGGCACAAGGATGAAGGCCACTGTATCTTTTACCACTTTCAAGAGAGCTAAACTCTTGGACTACTCCAGCATTGGATTGCTGCAGTGAGCTAATGAAGAAAGGTTAGTAACCCTTCAGGATTGCCTAGAAACACAAGAACAAATACAGTATTAACCCAGCTAAATAAAAAAGCTACTAGAGGAAGGAGAAAACTTCAACAACAAAAATGAGCACAGAGATATTTTGAAGCTAATGACATAATTATACCACCATATAATTCAGGAGATGAATGATTGCTGTGGAGTTTAAAATATTAGACTAGAAAATCAAATAAAATAAATCCTCTAAACATGGAGCTAAAATAACAAAGAGAAAATACCTTAAAAGAAAAAAGAAGAGGTACAAGAAATAGATTTGGGATTGACATCTAACATGTGAATATAATAGTTATTTGCACTAATTTAAAAGGAAAAATAAAAATGCAAACAAATTTTTCTTAAAGCCTGAGTCTGTTATTTATAAAGCTCAATGAACTCCAGGTGGATAGCTAAAAATAGACACAGGCATCCTGTACATATTAGTAGAAAGTAAATCTATGTAAGGAAATACTGTCATACTGGCAGTGAACTTCTAACAGTGGATCATAGACTACTAAGAGAAAGGAAGTACAATATAAGACTATTTTATCTGACCAAGGTACTCTTCATCTGTTAGGTAAGAGAAAAATAATTGTAGACATTGATTTAAAGAAATATTTCATGTGCATAGGTTTTTACGTATTTGACAATAATGGTAGCATGAACCACAACTTACAAAAGGGATTACCTAATAGGATAAGGAAAAAGTGAGATATATAAGAATTGTTCCAGTTTTTTTTTGAAAAAGAGTGGCAGTAGACAACAAGAGCTTTTGTCTTTTAGGAATGCATACTGCAGTATCTATGAATCAAAGGATAGGGTAATTAAGGTGTGCTTCAAAGTGATAAGGGGGTAGGGTGAATAGAAGTATGGATTGACTAAAGACTGATGACTATTGGAGCTGAATGATACTTCATAGGGATTTAATATAATAGTCTACCTACTTTTCTGTACGTTGAAAATTTACAATTATATAAACATTCTAAAAAATATGTAACAGTAATACTTTTGGGAATATCTCATGTTTATTATAACAGCACAGTTTTCAGTGGTAACAGAAAAAAATATAGCCATCAGATATAGCCGTCAGTAGAGGGATTGGTCACAGAGTTACGTCTTAATGCTGTACCAGTTTACTTGAGATTTTTATAAGCTGTGGAATTAGAAAAATCAAGATGAATATTCCAAATATTTCATTTTTGTAAAATGGGCAGTGTTTGAAAAACTTGTGTGTATGTACATAGATTTGTGTAAAATTAACAAGTATGGAACAAAATTTGCTAGGAGGTACACCTGGCTGGTGGCGAAGCATTTGTTAAGGGGACAAGAGGCAAGAAAAAGGGATGGTTTGGGGAGGGAAAGGAGACACGGTGGTAGACACAATCATATAATATTTTTGTATACATAAGATTCAAGTACAAGATTCAAAGAAATCATCTCTTGTTCTATATGTATTTATTTGATCATTTATGCCTTGCCCTTCCCAACAAAGCTACTTAAAGGGAATCATCAAATCTAGGCTTGCTAACATCTTACATGGCTCGAGCCAATACCTTGGCTGTTTTTATTTTGTTTTGTTTCAAGTTTCTCTGTAGAATTTAACAGAGTTGATCCATATTTTCATCCTAAAATTGTATTGTCTTGGTTTCTGGGACATAATTCTAGTTTTCATGCAGCTTCCCAGACTGTTCCGTCTAGAATCTCCATTTCTTCCTCATTCCCTCCCCATATTATTATCCCTCTGTTGGTTTTTACAAATAATTATATTTTATGGACCCTATTTTCGTACCACATGTTTTCCCAAATAAAGTTAACCCACAAGCATTTTTTTGTGTATGTTTTACTATCACTTTTTTCTATTAAGCTTTTTTTTTTTGGGAAGGGGGGATAGCCTTTCAAAATTGAGGTTAACATTAGTTTACCACATTGTATATGATTTATGGGAATAGGTTCATACCACTTTGGATATGTGTTACCAACCATACCCACAAGGAGAGTACCATAATCCTCCACCGTATGTGATTGGGTTTCTTATCCACTTTGGATCTCCCAACCTCTGCCTTTTGTAGTCTCAACTCTACAGTCATATTTCTAGGTTTTTTATTTACCTTCATTTCTTCCTGTATTTTGTTTCTCTGTGTCCCACAAATAAATGATACCATCCAGTAGTTACCTTTCATTTCACTTAATATAATCTCCTCCAGGTCTATGCATGTTGTTGAAAGTGGCAAGATTTCATATCTGTTTTGCTGACTAGTATTCCATTGTGTTTGTGTGCATGTGTGCACACATCTTCTTTATTCATTCACTTGTCTTTGGCATTTAGGTTGTTTCCATAACTTAGTTGTTGCATATAGTACTACAATGAGCATAGGTGCTCATATATCCCCTAAGAGAGTGATTTTGCAATTTTGGATAGATACCAGGGTGATGAATTGCTAAATCATATAGTAAATTGATTTTAAATATTTTGAGGGACTTCCAAAGTGTTTGCCATAGGGACTGGACTGTCTACATCTATACCAATAGTACTTGAGGGTTCCTTTTTCTCAAACACCCTCACCAGCACTTGTTTCTGGTCTTTTTGACATGGCCATCTTCATGCATATGAGGTGATATTTCATTGTGGGTTTCATTTGCATTTTCCTGATGTTGAACATATATTTTCATGTGACTGTTGGTCATTTATTTGTATGTCTTTCTTTGAAGAAGTATCTGAATATATTTAGATACTATTTTGCTCTTCTGCCCATTTTTTGATTGGGCTAATTTGTTTTCATGTTGAGTTTTATGAATTCTTTGTAGATCTTAGACACTAGCCTCTTGTTGCATGTATGATGTACAAATATTTTCTCTCATTCAGTAGGGTGTCTTTCCATTGTAACAATAGTTAATTTTGCTGTATAGAAGCTTTTTAGTTTGATTTGGTCCTTTTTGCTTTTGCTTTTGTTTCTCATCCTGTTAGTCAAAAAAAAAATTCCGGAAGCCAATGTCATGAAGTCTTCTATTATGTATTTTATGGATTCAGGTCTTACATTCAAGTCTTTGACCTATTTTGTGTGTATGTATGAGTGCTCTGGTTTCACAATTTTGCATGCAGAATTCCCAACACCTTTGGTTAAAGAAACTTGTCTTATTCCACTGTACACTCTTGACTTCTTTGTCATAAATTAACTATACGTGTAAGTGCACCCACTCTTGCTTTTAACTATTATATGAAGGATTTCCAAATACCTTATTATTGCATACAAACTCAAGCCTCAGACATATATAAATATTTAGCTGCCTTCTGGGTATTATTAGTTAAAATTACCACAGAAATCAGTGTACTTTAATGAAACTTGTTTTTTCCCCATTTATACTCTTCTTGTTTTTCCTATCTCAATTAATGGAATATATTTCAGTGAGATTTATGTTATATGCTTAGTAGTCATCCTAAACTCCTCTTCCCCCTTTTCCCTTAGTTATCCTACAACTATCTCTGAGTACCTGTCATGTACTAGATATTATTTGAGCACTGGGTTACTCCTGATTAAGAAAACAAAAATACTAACAACCATCCACTACCATTGTCAGTTTCTATTTTTAAAATATTTATAAATCCATCTACCAGTTTCAAGCTTTAAGTCACTTGAATACCTCTGTGCTATGTGAAATCAGGACTGTAACGTTGAAAATCACTAATTTCTAAGAAAAGTAAAAATTTGAAATTAAAAACTTTAAATATGCTCTGAACTTTAAATATGCTATATTCTTTCAATTACTCTGAATAATAAGCTCTTTAATTTTGGTCTCTTCAACAAATAGTTGCTATTGAAAGCAGCTTTTAAAAAAAAACTTTTTATTCGAAAGAAATACTCAACTTTCCAATAGAAATTTGCTGTAACAAATTTTCCCATAGAAAAAAGAATGCCTCTTATTTGAACTTACATATTTAATAAAAGTGGAACACATATTCTGGAACCTTTTTGACTTTACTGGATTTCATTGTTTTATGTGTTCATCAGCTATGTATTGATTTTACAGAATATTTATTTTCCACATGGTGAATGTGCCTTGCTTGATCAAAGTCCTTCAAGGAATGATGCAAAAATCTTCAGTAAGTATCATACAAGGATTTTGAAGTTGCTAAAAAAGACTGATGAAAATACCCAAAATTTATTGCTTAATTTACATGAGGTCCTGTTTAGACTTAACATGTAGTCTAAATTCATGAGTGAACATATTTGAGAATTAACTGCCCATAGATGCTTGTATGTGAAAAGTCTAATAACATTATTACCTATCTGGTATATTGTTTTGTCCATGTGACAGATACACTTTAAATGTTGCAAAGGTAGAAAATATAACCAATATTACAAATTTTAGAACATAATCAACTTGAAGTAAATAAAAGGGAGTTATATATATGTAGCATTTTAAAATATGGCTCATTCTGTTAGGCATTATGAGTATTCAATGTAGTAGCTTTATAAATTGTTACTAGTCATAAATTTGTGGATACTAATCACTGTACTGCTTCCTTCAAGAAAAAATGCTATGGAAAAAGTGTCAGTTGAACTAAATTGTGTGCAGTGACATAATTAATTTCCAGTTTTGGTCCAAGTTCTTGTTTCATCACAGATTAGTAATAAAGTTTGCAGACTGGCCTCAGCTCCACATTGAGTGAATGTGCTTATCAGACATAATGTTATGGCAGGAATATATGTCCTGATTAGTACAGCAGTATGTGTAGCACTTTTAAATGTGCATAATTCTTCCATCTTTTCCCTCTTTAATGTCTGCCTTTTCCCCCACAGTCATATTTCACATTTTCTTCCTGTATGGAAATTCTGGTAATGATGTTTGCTACAAATAATTGCTTCCTCATATCTTACTGGGAATTTAATTGCATTCAGAGAGCCAGAACATGCTCATAAAACATGTGTCACATAGAACCCCTCCCCCCCATAATTGCTGATACTCATTAATTGCCAAAGTACCGATTAAAAGTTTACAACATTTATTCTGTTTAGAGTGCCCAGTGGACAAGGTTGAAAACAGCAATCACTGTCTGAAGAATTATTCACCTTTTCTTTATTTTACTTTGCCAGTAATCTGGCCTATTTCTAAGCAGCTGCTGTATTTCCTCATTTTGTGTAGTTCAGTTTAAGCAAAGAACTGTTCCATTATAATAGACAAGCTACTTTGAGACTAAGATTTAAGAAGGACATTGATGCATTGTTACCAGTGGTATTTCCTGAGTCCATTTCTGTGCTATAAAGTACATAAAATAACCAGTATTTTAGAACATTATTTTCTACATGTTATAGTAGTAAATTATTACTATTCTAAATAAAGTGTCATTATTTGTGAAACTCACTTTCTTAGTTTTATATTTCAGGAACTATGAAAATATGGCAGTTTGCAAGTGAATATATGGAATTATGCATAGTAGTGTAGGAACCAAAACACAAATCAAAATATATTAGAAATTTTCATCAAATGAATCAGTGTTTAACCTATGTATATAGGAAGAAGCATCACCACCTTAGGAAATTTTAAAATTTTCTCCTTACAAGTATGTAAAGGCTACAAGAGGAGTTCATATAGGCTGTTATTTAGATTGTCAACATACTCGATAATTAGGAGTTTAGACTTGATAGGGTAGAGGAGTTTGCATATTGGTATACATAAAGATTTCTCCACTTAACATGTGAAATCTTTTATCTTTTTGCTTACAGTTGGCATTTTTGAACACAGTACATACACTAGACAGCAGGTTAGAAAAATCATAATTCATTTAGTGATCCAAGAATCTAATTTTTTTAGCCAAGACTGTGAGAGACATCTTTGATTAAATCTCCTTCTGAAGTTACTGAGCACCTTTCATACTTCACATATCCTTGTAATACAAATATATAAATGAAATAAAAGGAATTTAGGTATCTATTATGCAGAGAGTTGAACATTCAACATGCAATAAAATATTCTTTCATTTAATATCCAATTGTGAAAGAAATTATATTAGTCATATTTTGCATGCTTTGCTTTTTCTATTCTAATTTTTGGCGTCTATGGTGTACTTCTTTGCATTATTTTTCAAATTTTCTTCTAGTATAACCAACTGCTTCCACCTGGATCTTACATATACAAAACTTCTATATTCTTCTTTCTTGAAAATCAGTACTTTTTGATAGTACAATTGTATCATGAGTTTTTTTTTTTTTTTAACTATATTGATATAGCTCTAAAGCTTCAGAGTTTTAATTTAACCTGGACTGGCTTTTAAAGAAAAAAATATATATATGTCAAATTTTGTTAAAAGGGAAGGAAGTAATTATAATATCCAAATAACAATATACTGTAAATATTCATTCTTCGTATAGCTAACATACTGTATTTTTTAATTGATCATGTATCAGAAAACATGGGAAATTGTGATTGAAGCTGAGGTGTTTGTTTGTCTGCAAATTCTAATTAAATAATAATATACATGTTTAAATTTGTTACACAAAATAATAGCCTTCTAAGATGTCCCTTTGAAGTTTATGTAATGTAGTAATCAAGAAATTTCAAGTGTATCTGTCTAAAATATAAAAAGTTGTTTATTACAAATACCAAAGTAGGATTTTTGTGTAAAAGTTGACTTGATGACTTTCCTCAAAATTGAATTATTTCCAGTGCCTAGTAACCTAAAGTGAGTCTGTCACATAATTATAGTTGAGATATTGCTAAATATTTAAGAATAAAATCTTTGAAGTGTACATTTGGGCAGAACCTTGATAAAAGACATTTACCTTTAAAATATTAATTTCCTATGCATATATTTAAATGAGTTTGACCTAATCTGTATCACTCTATGTGCACAAAATGTCTTCTCTAGTCATAGTTAAAAGGACCTCCACATAATACACATGCGCACACACACACACAGCATGTGTGCAATAAATAACTGAGACTGGGTAATTTTGTCAGTTTTCTTTAGTGACGTCAAAATTTTTGTAACTATACCAGTCCTGTTTACAGAGGGGAAAAAATAGTCTTGACTATTTTATGCTTTACAGAATCTGTTTCTGTTGTTAATGACATTTTAGTATAAAAGCAATGTATTGAGTGTATTGAGGGCATTTATGAAATGCTGTGGTACTTGATTTTATTTATTATGCAGATTGTGCTTTTACTTAGTATTTTCATCTATTGATAAATATTCCCTTCTCTCCCAGCTTTTAACTTTGTCTTATATCTACTACATCTCTTACTATAGAAACACAGTGAAATTGTGTTCTCTTGGCATTATTTATGGGACTACTTTTCCCTTTAAAGTAGAATTAAAATAACTAGGAATAATTTAGGAATTTTGAGTTTTAGAAATGGAAATTTAAAAAAAATACATAAAATTGCCTATGTTATGTTTCTCTATCTCTAAGCTACATTTCTTTATCAATTTGTATATATATAAGCTGTGAAGATTTGTTTCTTAAAATGCACCTGTATTTTTCTAATGTTACCTCTTTTCTCTAGGTAGCATAAGTGAGTTATATTTATATAATTGATTCTTAAATATGTAAGTTTTAGACAGTGAGCTATTGCAGAAGGGACCACCCAAAATAGACATGAGAGGCCTGCAACAGTTTAGAAACATTCCTCAAGTAAAGCCCCAGAGACTCTGAAGCACAGAATCAGCTTGTTCAGAGAACAGTCTTAGCACAAGATTGAGAACAGAGACAGCCACCCATCTCTATGGATAGGATTCTCAGGAAAACCCTGTTCTAAAGACTCCACAAACCTGCTGAAAAAATTAGTTTTCCCTTTAGCAATATGGAAAGAAATCCAATAATTTGAAGAAAATAAATGACAGATGAGAAGGCCCAAGAATAACAAATAGAACAATTGATCTTGGACAGCATAAATAACATAAGAAGCAGAAGGTAAGTTCTTAAAATACTTACAAGACAGGGCCCTCCCGGGTGGCACAGTGAGTTAAAGCACAGCACTAAGAAGCTAAAGCCTCTTTAGCATGAGTTCGTTCCCCACCCCGGAGGTGATCCACATGGCGCAGCAGAACTCTCCTGACCCACCTGCTGCTCCTCTAAGCAGTGTACTTCATCAGTCTGCCTGTTCTGCTCCCTGCTCTGTCTCTGGTGAAACTTCTTACCACTCCTGCACCTCTGGCCTGTACCAGAGGTATGAATAAATAAATGCATCTTGTTAAAAAAAAAAAAATACAAGACATCCATCCTTGAAGTCAACTATGAAAAGTTGATTAGAAAATGCCTTGGAATTTAATCTACCATTACTGAAAGTTCTATACAGAATTAAAGAATAGACTGAATATTGCTGAAAATCTAATTTAAGATCTAAGAGAAAGACAAGATATCAAGATATATAGATATAGATATTTAAGATTTATCTATCTATGCATACAAGAGCTAGGGTACAAGCCAGAGGTGAGGGGGGGGCGGTGAGAGGCTTCACCAGAGACAGAGTGGGGAGCAGAATAAGTAGATCCACCGAAACAGACTGCTGAGGGGAGCAGCAGGAGAGGTCTGTTGTGTCACATGGGTCATCCCCTTAGCCAGGGATCAAACCTGTGCCACAGTGGCTGTGGACAGCTTCCTTGTGCTGTGCTTTAAACACATTGTACTACCAGGGAGGGCCCTCAAATTCTATTTTCAAAGACTTTAGAAATATAAGGAAAAAATTTAAAAATTTTTTAAAACCCAGGATATACAATAGCTATCCTATAAAGAGAGTAGATCAGTTACAAGGGAAAAAAATTAATTGAAGAAACTACATTAGTTGAATATTTATGTTTTTAAATGAAGAGGAATTTTAAAAAACTAGGAAAATGGGGAATCATCTACATATCACAACCTCAAGAATAAAGATTTTTTAAAATCCTGTAAGATCCTAGAATCAGAGAGAAGCATGTTACTTACAAAAGAAAGAATGGCATCAGAGTTCTTACTTTTAAATATATTTTTGGAAAACTAGTTGAACAACAATTAACAGCTTTCTCTGAAAATTTACATTGAAATCGGAATTCCATTCCTCACACAAATGTGTGAGGGCTAAAGAAACATCCTTAGACATATATTCTCTTTTTTAAAAATTATTCAAATATGTCTTCAGCATCACAAAGAAACTTACGGAGTCTAACTTAGGATTTTGATAAGTTCCCAAGTGGCAACAATGAGTAGTTGGCATATTTCAAAAGAAAATGTCGAAGAGTTTTGTGAAGAATGTTTTCAAGAAAAGAGTAAATAATGATGCATATATGTGTGAACTCTTATTCTGTGGGTTCACTGTGGCAGGGTACCAATAATGGGAGGCATATTGACCTGATCTGCAAAACAATCCAGGGAAAATAAGCTAATAAGTGATGGTCCAAATATAAAGCAGACTAAAGAGTGACATGATTTGATATTGTTCATTTGGTATAAGCTTATTTTCTGAAGTGAAAACAGTAGGTTTCTGTTGGTCGTGTAACTTATAAGAGCCAAGGAGATCTAAGGTTCAGAAAGTTTGCTCACTTTATTGTACCTGTCAGTTGAATTCAAATACTTTGTTTTAATGTTTCTAGTGAATGGTGGGATTGTTTTATGGGTGGCTTTTCTTTACACATCTCTCTACTTTTCTGGTTTTCTAACAGAATTAAATAGAAGCATAACAAAGGCTATTTTAAAATAAATGCAACAGAAACAGCCTTAAAATCACTAAATATAGCTTAGGATTTTTTACACACTAGCCATATCTGAATAAAAATGATAAATAACCATCCTATAGGTAAAGATGATGTTTTAAAGTAGAATTCCTTGTTTTGAAAGAATACTTAACTCAAGTTGAACATATTACATGACACAAAAACTTTTGATGTGGAGATTTTGACAGTGGAAATTGAATCATAAACAATAATTTCCTGAACTCTACACTTCAAATGACTTGCCATAAGAGCTCACTTTTTAATATTCCTTTATTATCTACATTTGATCACTTGCACTCAAATTGTGGGCAAGTATTTGCTCAGGTTACACATTAGAGATTACATTATATGCCTCAGGGAGGTATAGCAAATAAAGGTTAAATGAACACGCATATACTGTCAATTGGTACAGAGTAAACATGTAATAAATATATATGATTGAATATCTGCCTGGATCGCAATAAACTACCTTATAGATGAGTGTAGTAGGCTACACTGTCTAGATTCATGTAATTCCACTTTGGTCCTCATTGCTACACAATACTTTCCTGAGAACTTAAGCAATGAATGATTGTATTAGTTTTAAACATTAGTTTTAAAAGTAGTATAAACCGCAAATAAGATATTATATATTTCAAATTTTTTAAATAAAGTACTGAAAACTGGGCCCTCTCTGGTGATACAGTGGGTTAAAGCACAGCACTGCAAGCAAGCCACAGCCACTTCAATGTGAGTTTAATTCCCCACCCCAGAGGTGATCCACGTGGCGATCCACATCCCCTCAGCAGTGTAATTCTTCGATCTGCTCCCCACTCCGTCTCTTGTAAAGCCTCTCATTGCCCCTGCACCTCTGGCCTGTATCCTAATTCTGTTTGAATACATAAATAAATCTTTTTTAAAATTATATGAAAACCTTTACAAAAATTACTGAAAACTATAGTTAATATGGCATTATAACCTTACAATCTTTAAATTAAAAATGTCATTTGTGTTTACCATTATAAAGGTGAAAATTCTGATTAGGTTCACTTGTTTGTAATTCATGGTAGTGAAGACAGGGTGTTTTTCCTTTTATATTTATTGAGATTATTGCAATTGGCATGCTAACATTGTAAGTTTACAGCCTACAATATAATGATGTGCATTTATATTGCAAAATGATTACATTTGTTAGTTGAAACATCATCTGACTTTAAATTCTTGTGTGTGTATGGTGAGAACTTTTAAATCTACTTTTAGAAGTATTAAATAACTCAGTGCAATACTGTATTGTAACCATAGCCACAGTGTTTGTGAACATTTTATCCCCAGAACATAACAGAAGTTTCTGCCTTTTGACTACCTTTACCTTGTTTCTCCCGATCCCTGGATTTTTTCCCTTTATAAGTTATATTACTTAGTAGCCATGAATGAGGTGTTTTTAATCTACTTTATTTCACAACTTATGGAGTATATAAATTAAGATATATGTCTGACATGTGAATACCTCAGAGTCAAGCGAAGAATACTAACAAATGCATATTTGACATTCAGTTTTAACCTTATGTAGCTATGTTTACCAGCATTATGTTATTTCTCATTGTTTGTTCAAGATAGTTTCCATATAAATTGACAATTAATATAACAAACATCTTTAGAGCTTAAATTTTTCCGGCAGAGTTCTTTTCACAGTATACTGAATCATAAAATAAACATTGAAGACTATGAAAGGATCACAAATTATGGTGTCGTTTTATTGAGTGTTTATCTTGACTATCTTGACTATGTTCATATATAACCCTAATACGAATTTAATGATTTAATAATAACTGTTAGGAAGTATGCTGTGACAGAACTCTTCACTGTATTTCAGTGTAGCACCTTCTGTTGAAGTATTCTAAAAATGAAATAGCTGGTGTTCTCTGGTTTTTGCCAGAGCCTACCATCAACTATTAGAATCTTTAATAAAAGAATACACTTTCACATTGAAAAATGTACTTATATCAGAAAATTATTTTTAAAATTCTCCTAAGTATGGTATATGTTTGGGGCTTTTGCTTTTTTTTTTTTTCCCTGTACATTATGTCATGTATCCATTATTTAAATATTTAGAAATAGATTAAAGTTAATTGTAAGTTATGTTTTTACTTTAAGCATAGAAATTTTCAAATATGTACAAAAGAGAAAGAATAATATCATGAATCCCATGTATACTTATAACCCAGCTTAGATAGGTGCCACCTTCCTTATAACTGACCTTATTTTGTCCTCCTGTATACTTCTCTACCTTACCTCATTGTTTTGAAATCATTTTTTTAAGATTTATTTAAGCATACAGAGCTGGGGTGCAGGCCAGAAATGCAAGACCGGTGAGAAGATTCACCAGAGACAGCATAGGGAGCAGAATAGGCAGACTGACAAAGTACACTGCTGAGGGGAGCAGTGGGCTGGTCAGAAGGGGTCTGCCCCGCCTTGTAGATCACCTCTGGGGCCAGAGATCAAACTCGTACTGCAGCTTCCTTGCAGTATTGCGCTTTAAACCTGTTGCTTCACCAGAGAGGACCTGAAATCATTTAGTTAAGAAATATTTCCGTTATGTATCTCTAAAAAATAGGAATAATTTTAAATTTTAAATATACTACTAAAGTGGACTATTAAATATCCAGTTATTGTTCCAAGTCAGTTGTTTCATAGAATCATTGTGTTAAAGACTGTTCAGAGTAATCCAAATATAAATCCATATATTGCAGTTGGTGCTATGTCCAAATAACTTTCAGTCTGTAGTTATCTCCTCTCCAGTTCTTGATTTGTCTTTGCAATTTTTGTTGAACTAAACTGATAAATTTAGCTGGTGATATTATGGATTTTCCTCATTGTTATCTCCTTAGTTCTAGCAGAGGCAAATTATTTTCTCAAGTATATTTTTATCTCTTTCAAATTTTTGTCAGTTTACCTAGAATGAATTTAACAGAAAACTGATTTTAATGTTGGGAAGGAATGTTGCTTGTGGTAATTACAAGGGAATTTATCAGGATGGAGATTGAGATTATTTTAATGTTTCTTACCAATTTTTGTCAAATCCAAGGTGAACATTAGGTCTTCTGAAACTAATTTCTAGCACTTAATATTGGCATGTATTTTCTGTTTCAGTCACTAAACTTTTATTTACCTATTTCCCCCATGATTTTTTAAAAGATTTGTTTGTTCATGCATATAAGAACTGGACTACAGGCCAGAGGTGTGGGGGATGAGAGGATTCACAAGAGACAGAGTGGGGAGCAAAACAGGCAGAATGACTGAAATATACTGTTGAGGAGAGCAGTGGGTGGGTCAGGAGAGGTCTGTTGCACTATATGGATCACCTCTGTGGTGGGGATCGAATTTGCACTGAAGTGTCTTTGGCTTGCTCCTTAGTGCTGTGCTTTAACACACTGCGCCACCAGGGATGAAACTGGTGCTGTAGTGGCTACAGATAGATCCACAGTGCTGAGGCTTAACCCCTTGTGCCACCAGGTAGGCCCAGAATGTTTTCAGTATTGAGTTGAGATAGTTGAAAGTTTGATGGCTGAACCTCAGAGGAAACAGAGATATGAACTTGACTAAATATTTTTAGTTAAGGGTCATGATGTATTTTGCTTTGTAGTGTCATCACCCACTCGCAAAATATATGGACATTAGTAGAAAATTACTATTAAAAGAATTATAATCATTAAATAATGCAAAGCATTTTAAATGCTTAACATCTATTAACTGTTAGCATGTGAAATGTAATTGTGTCAAATGAATGCTTGGTATTTTCAAGAGATTTTGAAAAAAAGATTTGCTTTATATGTTGTAATCTAACTTGGGCCACATCTCTTATATCTGGTTACCATACATAACATTAGAAAAATGTCTTTAATGATTTCCTACCCTGCCATTTTCTCCCTACTTTCTGATATAAAATTGAGATAGTAAATATAAAAACCTTTTAAAGTAAGGTTACTTTACTTTCTGATATAAAATTGAGGTAGTACTTTCTGATATAAAATTGAGATAATAAATATAAAAGCCTTTTAAAGTAATTTTTGTAGGGAATAATTAGATAAAATTGTTTTAAATGCAAGTTGAAATTCAGTAATTAGCCAGTGGAGCAAAAGGAAAATAGCAGTATAATGATAATCATGGCCACTTTGACATTAAGATTAAAGATTATAGATTTCTAGGTGATTTTCTCTCTATAATCTGAGAAAGGCGGAACATGTATTTTTTTCTTTTAAGATTCATTTATTAATGAATATAGAGCTAAGGTATAGGCCAGAGGTGCAGGGGTGGTGAGAAGATTCACCAGAGAGAATGGAGAGCAGAACAGGCCAACTGGCAAAGTACACTGCTGAGGGGAGCAGCAGGTGTCTGCCTCGCCATGTGGGTCACCTCTGGGATGGGGATAGAGTTCATGCTGAAGTGGCTTTAGCTTCTTAGTGCTGTGTTTTAACCTGCTGTGCCACCAGGGAGGGCCCAGACATGTATTTTTAATTTACTACCTGCACTAGAATTCCAAGAATAGCTTGATCTATGTTCATGAGTAAAAGGTAAATGTGAAGGTTTAGGACTGCTTAAGGAAGAAGTGTTTTTGCCTAATCCACAACTGAATAGCATCTTGGAGAATAGCCACCTTTGAGGTCAGTGTAGGATCATTGTTGCCTGCACTGAGAAGCAACATGCTAATGGAGCTAGGCCAATGACAGACTATAGCTCTTGACAGAGGTAATTCCACAACTCATTGTGAACATTCATAAGCATCAGGCTAACTCAGAGCTTGCATATTTCCCCTTTTTTAAAAAAGTAAGCCTTTTAAAGAAAGGACCATAAGAGACGGGCATATCTTCAATGGAGTGCATTGAATCAGGAACACAAATGTTAAATCATGGATTTCTCAAGATACACATAGATGTATAATTCTCTTAAAAGAATTTGCACTTAATCTTGAATGTGTATATTCAAAATGGCTAACATTATGAAATAATAAGCAAAACATAAGGTTATACATACAGTATAAATTACAAATTGATATGCCTAGAGGGAAAAAAGTCCAGAAGGAAATAATGCTAAAGATATTAGAAAGTGGTGATATACAGGAGGTAATAGAATACATGGAAGTAAGCCTCACTAATAATAAAAAAAATCAGTGACTTTTATACCTGTACGTGATTTATTGATTTATTGCTATTGATAAAAAGAATACATCTCTTGACTGGATTAAAAAGATGTAGTAAATGTACTCCACGCAGTGGAATATTACTCAGCAACCAAAAATAAACACATGCCTTTTGCAGCAACATGGATGGAGCTGGGAAAGGTCATACTTAAGTGAAATAAGCCAGAAGAAAAAGAAATATACCGGATGGTTTCACTCATAGCAGGAGTATAATGGGCCAGGCGAGAAAATAATAATAATAATGAACAGCTATATACCAGAGACATTTTATGGGGGTAGAGTGGGGAATGGGATCAGAAACAGTGGGGAGAAGGAAATAACATTGGACTATGGTGATGGCACATGGATGACTTGGTGATGGGAAGCTCATGAGTTATAACTGAGATGAAAAAATGCACAAAATGATGTAAAAATATTGTATTTTTAAAAATAATACATCTCTTATGCTATTCATTGGCATTTAATAAGAATTTGGAAAATACAGAAAGACTTGAAGAAAACAAGACACTTATAATTTCTCAGGCCCCAGTTTGCTAGACATACTGTTTTCATGTATTTCCCATTCTTTAAAGATACACAAAAACTGATATATATCTGTTTTGAAATAATAGGTACCAAAAAAAATTATTGTCAAATAATTGGAAGCAACCTGAAAATATGCACAGTAGAAGAATCAGTTTAAATGATTACCTATTAACTCAAATGTAATAGATAGTTCTTAAAATACAGTAATAAAATACAGCTTCAAAAGAAAGTGTCTTTAATCTGTTACATGAAAAAAAAAAGATGTATTTGAAATGCTATATATCGAGCTGCTTATTTAAATAAATTTTTTAAAAAGATTTATTTATTTGTACATACAGAACTGGGGTACAGGCCAGAGGCTCCGGGGTTGCCTTTTGCAGCAACATGGATGGATGGGAGTGGGGAGCATAACAGGCAGATGGACAAAGTATACTGCTAAGGGGAGCAGCGGGCGGGTCAGGAGAGGTCTGCCACGCCATGTGGTCACATCCGGGGCAGGCGGGAATCGAACCCATGCGGAAGTGGCTTCAGCTTCTCAGTGCAGTGCTTTAACCTGCTGTGCCACCAGGGAGGGCCAGTTTGTTTTTTGTTTTTTTTTTTTTTTAAGATTTATTTATTCGTACAGAATTGAGGTACAAGCCAGAGGTGCAAGAGCAATGAGAGGATTCACCAGAGACACAGTAGGGAGTAGAACAAGCAAATCAAGGAAGTACACTGCTGAGGGAAGCAGTGGGCGGGTCAAGAGAGGTCTGCCACACCATGTGGATCACCTCCAGGGCAGGGGATCAAACTCTGGGGTTCCAGCCAGTTTGCAGTGCTGCGTCCTAACCCATCGCATCAGCAGGGAGCGCCCTAAATAAATTATTTTTATGTCCTTAAATTCTGCTTGAAATTTCATACATCTTACATTGTAGGCTTCAGCCTGCTTTCTTTTCTAGTTTTCCTAAACAGACTAAGTGCACCCTTAGATATTATCAAGTACTTTTAACGTTTATTTATTTATGCATGTAAGAACTGGGATATAGGCCAGAGGTACAGGGGCTAGAGGGCAAGAGGATTCATCAGAGACAAGAGTGGGGAGCAGAACAGGCAGATTGACTAAAATACACTGATGAGGGAAGCAGCAGGTGGGTCTGGAGAGATCTGCTGTGCCATGTGGGTCACATCCCAGGCTAGGAATCGAACTCATGCTGCAGTGGCTGCAGATCACCTCATAGTGCTGTGCTTTAACCCATTGTACCACCAGAGAGGTCCCCAAATTGTATTTTAAGAAGCAGTACTGTCTTTTTAAAAATCTGTCACCTCTGGCTCCAAACACTTCATCTCTGGTAAGAAAGCAATAAAGATTCGTTCAAGATTAATTCCAATTTTAGAACTGAGGCTTTATGGGATATGCAAAGGGATTTCCCAATATCCAGTCAAAATAGTCAATCAGAAACATAAATAATAATACAGTTGTAGAGTAAGATTTTAAGAATTAAGAATTAAATCCTTGAACACTGCAAATGGAGAGAAGTCCTGAAGAACAAGTTATATACAAGATGTTAATAAGAAAATAACACCTGTTTTATATCCTGAATGGATTCATTTAATCAAAGTGCAAATTAAATACTGTTTGCATAGGTTTTCTTTTTGGCTATATAAAATCTGCAGTTTGATACTGTGGATTACATAGTTGATAAATAGTAGTTGGAGAACTACTACTATGTATAAGCTATGTAACTGCTATGTATAATGAGTTGTAAATCCAAAAATGTTCTTTTTATATCGTATCTCAGAAAAGCTGTGTCATTCATTGGCATTTTATAATATCTTAGAGTGTGATTACATCTCAAAAAAACAAAACTGATCTTCTAGAACACCTATAGGACTCAGTATCTTATATAGTATAGATATCCCAGATGTTTCTAAAATTTGGATTTTCACATGAAGAGACAGTTTGGGAGCTGGATTACTTTAAAGAAGGTTTACAATATAATAAAATGTTACCATTTTAATATATAGCATATGAAGTGTCAGTTTCTGTAATGAAACTTGAAACCTAGTTGGTCAGAGGTCTCAGTTTTCCTTCACATACTTAGTGACTACATGTGTGCAACAAACATTGCAACTAAGAAAAGATACCAACCTAGGAAGAAAAAAATACCAAATCTGGCAGTACTTTGACTGTACTTATACTAACAGGTGGGATACAATTACATTTTCATTTACTTAACATAAATTTTAATGTACTTAAAAATATGTAGGAATCGAGCCTACTGTTTTCTCCATTGTACTAAAGGAGATAACTGGCATCAAGTCTAAATCATAGACAAGAAAACTAAGGGGTACAACTTTTTTTTAAGTTTTATATACAGCTAACGCTTTTTTGTTTTGTTTTAAGTAGAAATCTATTTAATGAAATGCAAACGATGTTAAAATATTTGACATGGAAATATTCATTGTCTAAATTCAACATCTCAGATGAAGGCTACAAAAAAGTATGTCAAGTTTTTGTAAAAATAAAATGTGCATAGTGTAATGAAAAAGTCTTAAGGACATAAAATGTGAATATTTTCTTTTTTACTTTTCTGCATTTCTGTAGTATACACATATTAACCTGTATATTCTACTTGGTGGTTTTTTTTTTATGTAAGTTAATAGAATTTGAGGTCAGTAGAAAAATCCTCATTACTAAACATCAATTTGAACTGAATTTTATAAAAAATAATTTCAAGTTTTTTAAGTGCATATGCTCAAAGCCAAATCTCATCATTTGGTACAATTTTTGTTTGAGAATCAAATGATCATGTAAATAAGGATGCAAAAGGCCCCAAATGGCAGGAACACAAGTGAAAAAGTAACTGTAATCTTTGTTCTGTGGTTACTGTAGTATAAGAAAAAGTGACCAAAAACACTTTTATTTTAGTCTGTTAGAGAACACACTGCTCTTTTTCTGAGATAATTATGATTAACTTACAAAAGTGGGCATTTACAATGCATTTTCAAAGCATTTCCCTTTAATGGGAAACTTAGCTGCACAGAATCCAAACATTAAAAGGTTTAAAACAAATTTTCTATTTCGTTGTCATCATAAGACAAAACAGAATCTAGCATAAGTCAAGGAAATCCATTCATACTCCCAGTCCTTCTCCAGAAACCAGCAGTGTTAATATTATTTCCATTTAGCAGAATCTAATGTAACTTAGTAATTCTTCCTTCTGGCATTTCAAACTCAGTGACATCTTCCAATACCATATTGACAAAGTCATCAAATCCTAGAAGCATACCAACAATTTCTTTCTCGTTTCATCACAGTGTGAATTCTTGATCTTGCACATTTTGTCCACGAGCTCTCCTTTGTAGAAATTAACATGACTGTGATTTTATACTATTTTAGATTATTTGATTAGCACATTAGATGCTAAGCTCTGTGAGAGCCACAAGGGTTGTTTTTTCCGCATCACTGTGTCCATAATGGACTAAAAGAAGCAGCTGAACAAGTTAGTGGTAGCATTAGCTGCCGTGGCTATGCTGAAAGTGGCCCACAGTTTAGGTTTTAATTCTCATGTACTTGAAGGATATATTTTTATTCTGACATTTTTAACCAATAGTCATGTTTTGCATAATCAAACTGCTTTTGCTTTTATTTAGGTTTATTGTCCTTTGTGCATATAGTTTTGAAACATATAGGACATTTTGTGATGTTAGTTAAACCCTTTAATGTTAGTAGTTCTTAATCTTTTTTTGTGTGTTGAAGAATTTGAAAGTTAATCTCTTTCTAGAAAAAAATGTACACTCTGAAAGTTTTGCATGACAGTTTAGTAACCAGTGTTTCCTCTTGGTCCCATGGGTTTTAAAATTCTGTTTTACATCATACTTTCATACATTTTTTGATAACATGTATTGTGTGTACTTTGTGTGCTTTTAAAGGTCAAAGCATATGATCCTGTAACAGCTTTTCCACAACACTATACCTGAGTTCTTTAGATATTCCTACTACTATATATAAATCTGAAATTTTTCCTGAATTGTTTGAAATATTAACTGTATACACTCTCAGTCTTATTTCTCACAATTGTCTTTTAGCCAAAAATGAATTTTCTTTCTAATTCTAGATTCTGAAGAGGCTCAGTCTGTAAATCCTTCAAGTATTGATGAAAATATTGACTCTGAGACAGAGAAAGACTCTCTCATTTGTGAAAGTAAACAAATAATCCCTAGTAAAGCACCTCTTCCATCTGCCCTTGATGAGTATGAGTTTAAAGATGATGATGATGAAGAAATAAATAAAATGATTGATGACAGGCATATTCTTAGGAAAGAGACACGAAAAGAAAATGAATCTGAAGTAGAAAAGAATAATTTATTTGCAAAACAGGAAAAAACTTTCTATCCTAAATCATTTAAAAGTAAAAAACAAAAGCCATCTAGGGTTTTGTATTCAAGTTCTGAAAGTTCTGATGAAGAGATTCTTCAAAGTAAAAAGGTTTCTGCTCAATGTTCTGTCCCTGAAACATCAAATTCTGAGCTACAAGCCAAAAAGGAATATGGAGTCTCTAATGAGCACAAACAAAAAGGCAAAGTTAAAAGAAAATTAAAGAATCAGAACAAAAATAAAGAGAACCAAGAGCTAAAGCAAGAAAAAGAGGGGAAAGAAAACACCAGAGTAACAAACTTGACAGTTAACACTGCACTAGATTGTTCAGAAAAGACCAGAGAGGAGGGGAATTTTAGGAAATCTTTTAGCCCAAAAGATGATACTTCATTACATTTATTTCATATTCCCACTGGTAAATCTCCCAAACATTCTTGTGGATTAAGTGAAAAGCAATCAACACCACTAAAACAAGAACATACCAAAACATGTTTATCACCAGGTAGTTCTGAAATGTCATTACAGCCTGAGCTTGTTCGGTATGAAAATACAGAATCTGAATTCTTGCCAGAAAGTTCAAGTGTAAAATCTTGTAAGCATAAAGAAAAAAACAAACATCAGAAAGATTTTCATTTAGAGTTTGGTGAAAAATCAAATGCCAAAGTAAAAGATGAAGATCATAGCCCAACATTTGAAAATTCTGATTGCACACTGAAAAAAATGGACAAAGAGGGTAAAACATTAAAAAAGCATAAATTGAAACATAAAGAGAGGGAAAAGGAAAAGCATAAAAAAGAAATTGAAAGTGAAAAGGAAAAATACAAAAATAGAGATGGTGCTAAAGAGCTGCAGCGGAGTGTGGAATTTGATAGGGAATTTTGGAAAGAGAATTTTTTTAAAAGTGATGAAACTGAAGATCTATTTTTAAATATGGAGCACGAGTCCCTAACATTAGAAAAAAAATCTAAGTTGGAAAAAAACACAAAAGATGATAAGTCAACCAAGGAAAAGCATGTCTCCAAAGAGAGAAACTTAAAAGAAGAACGAGAAAAAATAAAAAAGGAAAGTGAGAAATCTTGTAGGGAGGAAAAAATAAAGGATTTAAAAGAAGAAAGAGAAAATGTGCCTATTGATAAAGAAACAGAACTCAGTTCTTTAAGTGCCAGTGAAGAATCTATGGGGTTACATTCAATAGAAAAGGAAATCGAAATTGAAAAGCATATAAAAGAAAGTAAGGAAAAACCTGAGAAACGATTTCAAATTAAAGAAAAGGACATTGAGAAAACTGAAAGAAGAAATTCTGAAAAAGAGAAAAGGATAAAACATGAGCATAAGTCAGAGAAAGACAAATTAGATCTTAGTGAATGTGACAGAATAAAAGAAAAAGATAAGTTATATTCACATCACACAGAGAAATGCCATAAAGAAGGCGAGAAAATAAAAAGTACTACTACTGTTAAAAAAACTGATGACAGAGAGAAAAATAGAGAAAAAGTGGATAGAAAACATGACAAAGAAAAACTTGAAAAAGAAAGGCATCCAGCAGAAAGCAAGGAAAAGCACTTGATGGAAAAGAAAAATAAACAATCAGATAATAGTGATTATATTAAATCAGAAAAAAATAAAAATAAAGACCGGGAGTTGGATAAAAAAGAAAAATCTAAAGATAAAGAAAGTGTTAATGTAGCTAATTCCAAACACTTCCAGGAAGAGAAGAAGTCAAGTATAGCAGATAATAGTAAAGCTCAACATGAAAAAAATCTCTCTCTCAAAGAAAAAATAAAAGATGAACCTTTGAAAACACCAGACGGGAAAGAAAAAGATAAAAAAGATAAAGATATAGACAGATACAAAGAACGAGACAAACACAAGGATAAAGTTCAACTAAATAGTTTACTCAAACTAAAATCTGAAACTGATAAGCCTAAACCTAAGTCATCACCAGCGTCAAAAGATACTAGACCTAAAGAAAAGAGGTTAGTGAATGATGATTTAATGCAGACAAGTTTTGAACGAATGCTAAGCCTTAAAGACCTAGAAATAGAGCAGTGGCACAAAAAGCACAAGGAGAAAATTAAGCAAAAAGAAAAGGAACGGTTGAGAAATCGTAATTGTTTAGAACTTAAAGGAAAGGATAAAGAAAAAACAAAGCATACCCCAGCTGAGTCCAAAAATAAAGAACTTACTAGATCAAAGAGTTCAGAGTTGAGTGACTCTTTTATCAAGGAGAAACAATCTAAAGATGCTGTAAGTAACAGATCACAGTCTATTGACACCAAAAATACGAATTTAGGCAAGCCATCCTTTGTTTCAGATAATAATTTAAACAGGTCTCCTAGATCAGAAAGTGAAAAGCTAGGACTCAGCTCCAGATCTGTATCCCTGATATCGGTTGCTAGCTCAGAAGATTCTTGCCACACCACAGTCACAACTCCAAGGCCTCCAGTTGAGTATGATTCTGACTTTATGTTAGAGGGTTCAGATTCCCAAATGTCCTTTTCCCAGTCACCTTTTTTGCCAGTTGCCAAGTCTCCTGCCCTACATGAAAGGGAATTGGATAACCTGACTGAATTGCCAGAGCGAATTAAACCACCTTATACTAACAGACTTCCAGCATCCCATCTCCGATCATCTTCTGTAGAAGATGTAAAACTAATTATAAATGAAGGAAGACCTGTAGAAGTTCGAAGATGTAGCATGCCATCTGTCATTTGTGAACATACAAAGTTCCAAACGATATCAGAAGAAAGCAATCAAGGTGGCTTAGTTGTGCCAAGAGAAATTTGTCCTTCTCCCAAACCTGAGGTATTCTCAGATGTGCCTGAAAAAGAACTTTCAAATGTATCTAACATACATTCCAGTTTTGCAGCATCTCCTACTAGATCTGTAAATAACAAATATATTTCAACTGATACGAATGTTATCAAGAGTACTGCTCCAATGGGTACTTTAATGGACAGTCCAGTGCATTTAGAATCATCTAACCAGGTTGGTGTGATCCAAAGTAAATCATGGGAGATGTCTGTTGATAGATTGGAGCCATTCAATAACAATGACTTTATCTGCCCCAATTCTAGTACACTTGATCAAGATTCTTCTGTGCCGAGTTTTTGTAGTTCTGAAAACACAATATTGAAAGAACAAAATAATGATTTTTTATCCCTACACCAGACTGAACTGCCAGGAAACTCTTGTACTCAGGATCCAGTGTCCTTTCTGCCTTCACAGCAACCTTGCTCATTCCACAGCCAGTCACTTTCAGATGCTGAATCTATTCCTAAACATATGTCTTTGTCATATGTTGGCAATCAAGAGCCAGGTATTTTACAACAAAAAAATGCAGTTCAAATTATCAGTTCTGTTTTAGATACTGATAGTGAATCTACAAAAGACATGGAAAATACTTTTGTCCTAACAGATGTTCAAAAGACAGATGCCTTTGTCCCAGGGTACTCTGAGAGTACTGTTCACGAACCATCACCAGGTAATTTTGAGAAGTTTGAGAAGGCTAATACTTTGCCTCTGTTACCATCAGAAAAGGACTTTAATGGAAGTGATGCTTCTTCCCAGCTTAATAATACACATTATACATTTAGCAAATTAATGTATAAGTCTTCCAGTGGCCATGAGGTTGACAATAGCAATTCTGATATTCAGGTTATTTTACATGAAAAAGAAAAACTAGAGAATTTGGTTTTAACTCATTTGAATAAGTGTGATTCTGATTTATGTGAAATGAGTGCAGGGATGCCAAAAGGAAACCTAAATGAACAAGATAATCCAAAACATTGTCCTGAGAGTGAAAAGTGTTTGCTTTCCCTTGAAGATGAAGAATCACAACAAAGCACTTTATCAAGTTTGGAAACTCATTCACAGCAGTCAGCTCAACCAGAAATCCACAAATATGGTCAGTTAGTTAAAATAGAATTAGAAGAAAATGTTGAGGATGATAAAACTGAAAACCAAATCCCTCAAAGGACGACTCGAAACAAAGCAAATGCCATGACAAGCCAAAGCAAACAGGTTCTTGCTAGCTGTACGCTGTTACCAGACAAAGACAGTGAATCTTCCCCTCCTAGAGCAAGAATAAGATTAACTGAAGAAGATGATCCTCAAATTCACCATCCTCGTAAAAGAAAAGTGTCACGTGTACCTCAGCCTGTGCAAGTAAATCCTTCTTTACTACAAGCTAAAGAGAAAACTCAGCAGTCTCTGGCAGCCATTGTAGATTCTCTGAAACTAGATGAGATTCAGCCATATAGCTCAGAAAGAGCAAATCCATATTTTGAATACTTGCACATAAGGAAAAAAATTGAAGAAAAGCGCAAATTATTGTGTAGTGTTATTCCTCAAGCTCCTCAGTATTATGATGAATATGTGACATTTAATGGATCGTATCTCCTTGATGGAAACCCCTTAAGCAAGATATGCATTCCCACAGTAAGTAAAATCACTTGATCAACATCTACAATAGAAATATATAAATATTATATTGTATTTAATCTTAATTCAAATATTGTTTCAAGATAGCATAGAGGAATTTTTCAGATATTCTGTGTAAACATTATACTAAGAAAATTTGAAATCTGGTTTTGCTCACACAGTATATTTAGGTTCACAAAGCTGCATTTTAGTAAGACATGCCTATCTTTTTTGAACAATAATGATATATACCATTTTATTTTTCCTTATTTGCTTTCTCTTTTGTCTCAGAAGGTTGTGTTCTTTCTTTGAAGGTTAATGTGTTTACATATGTTTTTGGTCCCATTCCTTCCTGTGTTCTCTGAAATTTCTCTTTATAAAACACACTTTGCTAGTGTACTTTTTCAGTCTTTCCCTCTCCATTAACCTTTACTGACCCAATCCAAACATGTTGGCCTCGTTTATTCTAGAGGGAAAGAAGTACCTTAACTGTTAATTCATTAGGTTCACCTCTTTCCTTTACTCTCACTCTTGGAGAATAGTTTATCATTTAGCCATTATGCATTGCTAGAGTTTACCAGAGTTCTAAATTGCCAGATTGTCTTTTTTTTTTTCCCCAAGCTTGATTTCTGTGACACTGATACTGTGATCATCTTGATCTTCATAAAATCCTCCCCTTTCTGGTCTTTCATTTGGTGCCTTCCTCTGGTTCATTTGCCTCATTGACTAGTCTTCTGTCTCATTGAATGACTCTTTTAGCCACCCTTTAACTATCAGAGTTCCCAAGGAATCAATCTTTAGTCACTGTTTTGTCAATGTAATCTTACCTATTTCTGTGGTGCATCCTTCTGCTATGTGCCAGTTCCAAAAACTTCATTGTTTAGTTCTATTACCTCTGTTTGCCTCCAGAATCAAAATATAGGTGCCTCATAATTATCACCTAGATGACATCTCACTTCTGTGTGACCGGTTTGTTGGGAAGAGCTATCAGGAGTAATACCTATAAGTATATGAAGGAAATAAAATGGGACAGAGCAAGAAGTTGAACTGAAATGTACTTGCAGTAGTGACCGCAACTGAACATACAGAAGCTCTGAAGTGGAATTGTATTTCTGATAGGTAGCCTACATTCAAGACAGGACAAGTCCTTGTACATTTCTGGAGAGGAACTTATGTGAGAGCTGTTAGCCACCAATACTCACAGGAACTGGGGGATGAGTCCCTCACTCCTGAATGGGAAGTCTAACTGTAAATCACAACCAAAAGAACAATTTACTTCTCCTTCAAACCTTTTTTCATTGATATTAGCACCAAAATAGGAACCAACAAATTGAATTGTTCTGCTTTAGTGCTTTCTCCAAAATCGGTCTTCTACCACTGCCTTGGCTTAAGGCTTTCATTTCTGTTTCCTTCTAATCTCTTCATACAGGAGCATTCTTTTTCATTGTTAAATTTATATCCTTTTAAAAACAATAAAAAGCCATTTCCCTTTTAATATCTCAGCTTTGATTATCTCACTTTCCATTGTATACACATTAAAAATTTATATTTAAGCATAGTGTAATAATTCATTCCCTACTCTGACCCCATTGTCTCCTCCAGCTTCATTTTCTCACTACTACTTCCAAACTTACCCAGTACTTAAACTGAACTCCTCTTCTGTGAAAACATCTTACTACTTGGTCCTTTTGTGGTGTTATTCCCTCTACCAAAAATGTTCTCTTCAGTCCCCCTTTCTGTCTTTCACATTGGCTGTTTTCTGGCTTTGATGTCACATCTGTGGGAGCATGATTGCTTGTGTCTTCCTGATGTCGCCCCTGTGATACGTAGTTAGCTATTTACATATCTGCCTTTGCCTCTGGCTATAGTCTGATTAAGGATTAGAATAGAATTGATATTTTGTAAAATGAGTTGCAAATTTATCTTCTACCCTGAATATATTGTTGCATTTCTGCTCCTGAATGTTCTACAGTATCCTTAAAATCAGTATGTCCAGGGCCCTCCCTGGTGGCACAGTGGATTAAGAAGCTAAAAGAAGCTAAAGCCACTTCAGCATGAGTTTGATCCCCATCCTGGAGGTGACCCACATATGTCTCTGGTGAATCATCTCACCATCCCTGCACCTCTGGCCTGTACCCCAGTTCTGTATGCATAAATAAATAAATCTTTTTTAAAAAAGTCAGTATGTCCAGGGGCCTCCCTGATTGTGCAGGGGTTAAAGACGCAGCACTGTCAAGCTTTGCCGCACACCACTGCTATATGAGTGCAATCCCCAGCTGGCCAGGGAGCTACCCCACATGGTACAGCAGACCTCTCCTGTCTCGCACAGTGCTTCCCTCAACAGTGTCAACAGTGTATTTCAGGGATCTACCTGTTCTATTCTGCATTCTGTCACTGGTGAATCCTCTCACTCCCTCTACCACTGACCTGTGCCCCAGTTCTTGTACACATAAATAATATATCTTTAAAAAAAAATCAGTGTGTCCAATAGTAAACTCACTTACCTTATCTCAGTTTTCTTATTCAAATGTGTTTTCTTTTTTTGATTTCTATGCTTCAGTTACTGTAGTTACTATATGATTTTTCAGCCTCTATCCCCATATCACAGCAGCCACTGTCATGTTGATTAATCTCACTTCCTTTTTTACCTTCTCTTTCTCTCTCCATATCTAGGCAAGGACCTCACAAGCTCCTTAAACTTTATTCATGTTTGTGAATATTGCCTAACCAAATATTCCAAATATGTATAGATAAATGACTCATAATAAACATTGTGCTAATGAATATCAGAAATGTGCAAAATGATATTGTGAACTGCTACCGTAGCTTCTAGTCTAATCTGTCAGTGTAGTTTTATATTGTTTGGGTTCCTTCTATAAAACATATCTCATTGTGTGACTATCCAGCTAAATATCTTCAGAAACTTCCAGTTTTCCATAGACCGCAGTGCCCATTCATTTTTCCTTATTTTTCTAGATTTGGCTATAGTTGCTGCCTTACTAGGCATGGTGGTCATCAGGCTTTCTGTGCTGTTTCACATCTTGTCTTTGCACATACTCCATCTTCCAAAACCTGAGAGATGAAAAAGAGGAAAGATGGTTCTTTAGTCCGATATCCATAGAATATACTTCATTATCAGTGCTTTTTTAATATTAAAAGACAATTATTTATATTGATCTGATCCTAATACATAGCATTGGTAGATTTGAAAGACTTGTAAATAGATTTATTGTCCTTTCAAATTCTTTCAGCAAATTAATTAATGACTCAAAGAATATAAAACTAATCATTTTTTGTTTCCTCCTTTTTGAAAGGTAAATGATCTAAACTGAAATATGTTGTATCATAACATGTGATTTGGATAACCCTAAAGAACACAAATTATAAACTAGAATTTGTATAAATTATTTCACTAAAAATACTTTCTGTACTAAATAGGTTAGATTGTCTTAGCACTATCTGCCTATTGAGAGATTGAGATAGCAATATGGCTATATAGTGTAACATATAATAATGTGTGTAAGTTATTTGTGCTTATGTGAACTATTTTATTCCTGCAAAAAGGATATAATGCATATTTAATTTCCTTGCCACAACTAAGGATGGAAAGCTTTGACCTTAATCGGTTGCATTAAATACTTTCTCAAAAGGGGCTATATAAGCAGAGCTAAGAACTATTTCTGGAACTAATAGGGAGTTTGTTTGTTTAATGAAAGTCACAGAGGTAGATACAGCATAATTAGTAGAGTAAGAGCTGATTTACAGTTAGCATGCACATGAGCTTGTCTAGGTTTCCCTAAAACCCAGCTTTTTGATCATGGAATAATTGACTTTGGTCTCTCTTTTCACATTTGTAAGACAATAATCCCTACTCTGTCAAAACAGGTTGAAATAGTATTTGCCGTAGCATATTAAAAACTCTAGTTCAGATGTCATACGTATTTAAGATGTTACTGTTACTTCATTCAGCTCAAACAACTCTAAGATTCAGATTTACTAGAACTAATATGCAAACACTTCCCACCTTTTGCTTTTAAAAGACTGTTTTTGAGTTACTGGGCAGAAATATGTTTAAAACTTAATTTCAGGGCCCTCCCTGGTGGTGCAGCAGGTTAAAGCACAGCACTAAGAAGCTTAAAGCCACGTCAGTATGAGTTCAATCCCCTCTGCGGAGGTGATCTGCATAGCGTGGCTGACCTCTCCTGACCCACCCACTGCTCCCCTCAACAGTGTACTTCGTCAGTAGGCATGTTCTGCTCCCCCTCTGTCTCTGGTGAATCCTCTCACCGCACCTGTGTCTCTGGCCTATACCCCAGTTCTGTATGCATAAATAAATAAATCTTAAAAAAAAAAAAACTTAATTTCAAAGATAATGTAGACCAAAACAATATAAATCACCTTGATAATTTTTGTACTTTCCAGTATGATTGTATTCATTTGTTTCCTGTCAGTTGCCATTTTATCAAATAATTTTTCTTCAGGTTTATGTAGAGAAACATTGGAAGTGTGAAACGTCTCCAAAGTTAGTTCACATGTTCTTCTAACAATATTTTTCTCATAATTTAACCAGAATGCTAAGTTTTTTCCAGAAGAAATTAAGGGAAGTAAAATAAAACTACAGGTCAAGTACCCAAAAATACAGTGAAACAAGAGGAACAAAAAAAAAAACTACAAAAAATTTCATTACTTAGTATCTATTATGGTCTCTGACACCAACACACAGGGATTCCAAAAGTGGGTGATAATAAGTATCCCTGGAAAATTGTAGGAGAGACTCCTGAAAATCACAGATATTGAAAGAATCTTCAAGTATGACTTACTTGAAGGTTGCTGAGGAAAGTATCACAGGAGATTTTTCTCAGGAAATTTCCGTATATTCCTTTAGTGATTTACATCTTCTATTTACATGTTGAGAATTCCTAGATTATATGTTATACCCATATTTCTCTCTTTGGCTTTATTCTTGCTAACTGAATAGCTTTACTTGGATTTCAGTATATCATTACTGAACTTACTCAAAAATCTGTTTTTCCCTTCTCCCCCCCCCTTATGATCTCTACTATCAGCCATTTAGGCCTCAAGCTAAAGAACCTCCAAGTCCTTTTTCACTGCTCCTTTTTGTCCTTAGTATCTATATCTTAGACCCCATCTCCTGTACTCCATCCTACATCTTACACCATTTTAACAGTGGTCTTCTTTTTTAATTCCCTAACATCTCGTACCCTTAGTATCTATTCTTCATACACCACAGTGAGCTGTAAGACCTTTTTAGTGGTTCCTCTAATAGGTATATCTATTCTGTACCTTGTTAATGAAATATCTTTGCTGGAGAATTGGGGTAGTTTCATGGTCAAATATGTTTAGGAAAGCACTAATCTAAATATAAGTGGCTTTCTTTACTGTGGAATCTCAGATCCAGAACCACAAAAATTTAATTGTGAGACACCTCTATAATTACATATATATTGTGTTTTCCAAATCTCATATCTTGGAACCATTTCTTATAAATCATCTTTATGGGCCCATTGTTCTGTGGGACACATTTTTTAAAAAAACATCAGTTTGCAGAATAGACAACAACCTTTAATTTTTTACTCCTGTTGATTCTCCATCCCCATATAATGCTGTTCCTTCCCTCAAATTTGATGTTCCAAGAACTTAGACTGCTTATAGTTGCCTCCAGACACCATATTTCTTACTTCATGCCTTTGATTGTACCATCCTCTCTTACAGTAGTTATGTCCCTTTTCTTTTTTCCCACAACTCACTTCTTTTTACTTTGTTCTTTCAGTTACCTCATTCCTTCTCAAGGAAGCTTTCTCTGACACCCCAGCCCCAAGAGTGGATATTCTTTTCTATGATGCTTGAAGGAGGCCTATATACCTTTGCAAAGCTAAAACAATAGCACCAAAATTTACAGCTCTTATTAAACTTAAGCAGTTTACAGAAGACAAAAATCAAATGTATAAAGACTGAAAACAAATTCACCAATAACCACCTGCTTATCTCACCTTGAGGAGGCACAAATAGGTTACTACACTATGAAAAACTTAGATACTTTTTCCTTTGTTTACAGTAATTCTTAGATAGTGGACAGAAGGGAAATACAGATACACCAAGGAATAGAAGGAGAATATTCAGGAATCACAGACAGTTATTGCCACACTTTGATATCTCTTTATTAACAGCACAGTATCTCCTGACAGTGTGAGTCAACTTCCTTAACCTCTGGCATCTACCAGAAAGAACAGTCTACTATAATGTTCAAATTAGAGATCAGCTAGCCACAGTTTTTTTTTGTTGTATGGATAAAGTAAATTATTATATAGTAAAACAAATTTGAAAACACAGATTTTTTTAGAAGTTGATTTTATCTTTTTTTATTTAAGACTTAATTCACTAAATGTAAAACTCGATATTTGATTTTTATCATGTCCGCAAAGAAACCTCCATTTACTGTACCTTCCGTTCAACTACTGTAACCCTTTTTTAAGATTTATTTATTTATGCATACTAAACTGGGTTACAGGTCAGAAGCAGGAGTTTGTGAGAAATCATCAGGGGGGTTGCAAGAAATCACCAGAAACAGTGGAGAGCAGAACAGGCAGATTGACCAAAATACATTGCTGAGAAGAGCTGTGGGTGAGACTGGAGAGGTCTGCTGTGCCATATGGGTAGCTCCCGGGCCTGTGATCTAACTCCTGCTGCAGTGGCTGCTGATAGCATCACAGTGTGAGAGTTAACGCCTTGTGCCACCAAGAAGGCCCAACTACAGTAATGTTAAAGACTATTCCACGCTTTTTTGATTTTGTATTCTCTCTCTCCCTACCTACGATCTACAACTAGTGTTCTAAATTGTTTCTAATTGTTATTATACTGTTTAACTCAGAGAGCACTTGAATTTGTTTTTAATGTGTTACATACTAAAAAGGTCTTATAGCCCATTGTTGTAAATACAATGTAGTAATTTTAATTTTTTTTTATTAGATTACACCACCTCCTTCATTGTCAGATCCACTTAAAGAGCTTTTTCGACAACAGGAAGTTGTAAGGATGAAACTACGTTTGCAACACAGTATTGAGAGGGTAAGAAATGTTTAAATTTATGCTAATGCTTAAAATATCTATTTCAATAATAAATTATAATGGCTTAAGTTTTTTATTAAGAATTTTTCTTAGAACCATTTTGAGAAATTGTTGGATTTTGTTACCTTCTGGTTCTACAATAGATGGAGAATTGCTAAACCTGTTTTAGGATAGCTTCTGTCATGCTGTAATTTATACAGGTGTGTGGATTCCAGTGCTTAGTCTTGGTATAAAATGATAGGGAAAAGTAACGTGACTCATTTTAAAGAAATTATTTAAAAAGTCATTTTATTGGGGCCCTCCCCTGGTGGCACAGTGAGTTAAAGCACAGCACTACTAAGCTAGCCAAAGCCACTTCAGCATGAATTTGATCTCCAACCTGGGAGGTGACCCACATGGTATGGCAGACTTCTCCTGTCTCGCCCACTGCTCCCCTCAGCATGTCATCATCTGCCTGTTCCCCACTCTGTCTCTGGTGAATTCTCCCATTGCTCCCGCACCTCCGGCTTATACCCCAGTTCTGTATGCAAATAAAGAAATCTTTTTTTAAAAAAATCAATTTATTTGGATTGACAAAAATTAACACCTTCTTAATCTTTGGGAAGCACAGAGGTTTTTGAAAATATGACATAAGCTATTATCCTTCTTCACAGATAAACATATATCCATCTGTAAACCTTGTATTCAGTGTATTTGAATCATATGTGATTGATTCCCTAGGGCAAGGATCTTAAACTTTTTTGTGTTATGAACCCTGAAAGATTCTGGTAAATATGAAACTTTTTCTCTGAATATTTTTAAATAGGTAGAACTAGTTTATAACATAGCAAAGAGAACACAAATAAAAGAAAAATGCACTGATAAAAATTGGCGTATGATGCATGCCAGTGGCACTTTGAGTGTAATAAAGAAGTTAAATGATATAACAGCAATTGCAACCAATAGACATATTTGAAATTACCTGATACTTATTTATGTGTGTCTCTATCCATATTTCAAAAGTCTTACACCCTTTAAGTTAAGAGTACTCATTTGAATGCAATTTGCAGAACTTTAACTCAAACAAAAATGACTCATTTCCTTCTAAATATGGACCAAATAATTTAAAATTTGGAAACTACTAGAAAACAACTTCATTGTCTGACCAAGTGAAGCAATGCTACTATCTGGTGGTTGTACAAATGAGTAATTGCAAAGTTGCTTGGTAGTTGGCCAGCTGTATTGTACAAGTGTGTGTACACACACACACAACCCTACCACTAAGTATCCTGTAGTAGCAGGTCTAACAACCATTGGAATTTTAAAGAAGGTATTAGTATAAAACTAAGGCAATAGACATAACAACTGTAATATAAATTGAAAATATGTGTAATTTTTCATTTCCAATGACAAAGTTGCAGATGGTTCTGATATTACTGTGATTTGTGCGAGTCAGAGAGAGGCTAGAATAAAGACAATTTTCTCCCATCCAAGTTCATAGTCAATCCTCTGCCTCACTTCATCCATAGGTTTCTCGGAGGATGAAGTCCTCAGGCTAAGGATCTGTCCAAGGGTACTTTTTCCATAGAAAATTACAGCATTTGAACATAATAGAAAATAGATGTACCAGCCACAATCCCTGCTCAATTAACTTAGAGCTGTATAGTTTCCCAATCTACCAACCCAAGGAGTAAGAGAAAGCAATACTTTGGGATTCACATAACCCATTCTTAAAAGATATTGAGAGTTTCTGTTCTAGATGTTCAAAAACACAAGATAAAAAATGATGATCTAAAAAAAATGATCTGAAGTTTAATATTGGAGCTCTCATTTTAGCAGCATTTCCTGTTAATTATTTTAGGGAGTAAGTATATCTTTTAAAGTTGCACCTTAAACTTGCACTTAAATCAATAAATGGAATGTATTAGACTTACCACTTTTTTTTATAATAGCTTATTTTTACATCATTTTGTGCCTTTTTTCCATCTTAGTTGTAATCTCTGTGGGCTTCCCATCACCAAATCATCCATATGCCATCATCATAGTCCCGTGCACTTCCCTTCCCCCTATTCTCCACTCCACCCCCATAAAATGTCTCTGGTATATAGCTGTTCATTATTATTACTTTCTCCCTGGTCCATTATATTCCTACTATGAGTGAAACCATCTGGTATTTTTCCTTTTCTTTCTGGCTTATTTCACTAAGCATGATCTTTTCCAGCTCTATCCATGTTGCTGCAAAAGGCATGAGTTTCTTTTTTGGTTGCTGAGTAATATTCCACTGTGTGTATGTATCCCATCTTTTTAATCCAGTCATCTACTTTTGGGCATTTGGGTTGATTCCATGTCTTTCCTATTGTAAATAAAGCAACAATAAGCATGGGGGTAAAAATGTCCTTTTGAATCAGTGTTTTTGTGTCATTTGGGAAGATACCTAGGAGTGGGATTGCTGAGTCATATGGAAGCTCCATTTTTTGCAGTTTGAGGAACCTCCAAACAGTTTTCCATAGTGGTTGTACTAGTTTGCATTCCCATCAGCAGTGCAGGAGAATTCACCAACATTTGTTGTTGCTAGTTGTTTTAAGATGTGCCATTTTCACTGGTGTGAGGTGGTATCTCATTGTAGTTTTAATTTGCATCTCCCTTACTACAAGTGATGTTGAACATTTTTTCATCTGCTTGTTGGTGATCTGCATTGCCTCTTTGCAAAAGTGTCCTTTTAGCTTTTCTGCCTATTTTTTTGATGGGGTTGTTTACTTCATTTTTGTTGTTTCATCAGTTCTTTGTATATCTTTGTGATCAACCCTTTATTGCTAATATTGTGTGAGAAAATTTTTTCCCAATCAGTGGGATGTCTGTTTTTTGTAATTAGACTTATCCCTGTTAAGTCTCATTTGTTACATTAAGAATTTATAAGATTAAATAGGACCAGGTGTTTGTCTTTTTACTAATTAAAAATACAGTAAAATTCTGGAGTAATGCATGTTTGGGAATAACATGAACTGCATTCTCCATCAGGAAAAAAATAAAGTTATTTGTCAATTAAGCACAAACTAGGAAACATGGAGGCAAAAGAAGTCCATCAAGGGCCTCCCTAGTGACCTAGCAATTAAGTCTCAGTGCTGTCACCATGCTATGACCTGTGTTCATCCCCAGCCAGGGAGCTGACCTACATAAGGTACAGCAGACCTCTCTTGTCTTCCCACTGCTTCCCTTAGTATATTTCAGTAAAGCTGCCTGTTCTACTCCCTACTCTGTCTCTGGTGAATCCATTCACCCATGCCCTGTACCCCAGTTCTTCTATGCCCCCAAAAAAATGTCCAGCCACATCCTTGTATTCTCTCTCCTAGCCAAGCTTTGCATACAAATTCAACAAAATGATGAGCATCAAATAACTAAGGGATTCTGGGAATCACTGCCTTTGTCTCTCAAGTTCTAATAGTCATGGGTCCCAGGTTTGGTCCCCATTGATGTTTATGCCAAAAAAGACAATTATCACCAGATGGCACAAACCTAATAACTAAGGTGAGGGTAGACTGGGATCTGTAGCCAGACCCTAGGAATTCTCAATCTGCTAAATGTTGAAGTTTGCCTAGATCATTTTTTTTACCTTATGATAGTGACTGCACATACATAAGTGGGAGTTTTGACTTTACATCACGTATTAAGGCAGGGTTGTCCTGTGATTGTCAAAGGTTTATAGGTAGTTAGCATCAGAGTACAGTGTTTGTTTCTGTGAAGATTCTTATTGTAAAAGAAGCTGCTACCACATGACATATTGCTTTACTCTATAAGAATAGCTGTTTTTCAAAAGGTATGATGGCAGCTGTCAGCTAGGATGTGAAAAAATTGGAACCTTCATACATTGCTGGTGGGAATGTAAAATGACAAAGCTGATAATGAAAATAGTTTGGTGTGACTTCTCAACAAGTTTAACATAGACTTATCATATAATCTGTTAGTTCTACTCCATGAGAAATAAAAACATACGTCCAAACAAAAGCTTGAGCATGACTGTTCACTGTGGCATTATTCATGATAACCCAAAAGTACAAACAACCCAAAGTTCATCAACTGAGAAATAAAATGTGTTACATATTCATAGATTGATGTGTTATTCAGCCATGAAAAGGAATGAACTATGAAATGTTCATAATAGGTCTATCCATATTAACAAAAATAGATTAGTTTTGCCAAGGTAAGAGTGGTAATGAGGGGCAGGGGGTTTGCTGAAGAGTGGAACAATGAAAGTGTTCTAGAGCTAGAAAGTAGTAATGGTTGAACATTTTGGTGAATGTACTAAAAACCACCATTGTGCACTTTAGAAGATATTGTTTTAAAGAGACTGCCAATTTTAGATAGAGAGTTTATTCTTTGAAAATACTTGAGTTCTCAGATTTCTCAGGCTTACTGTAAAGATAAAACTCAGATCCAGATTCTTTAGCACATTTTAAATGATTTTTTTTTATTTTAAAAGCATGTGGTTGATTATTTGACTTTTTTCCCCCTCAATTCTTTGTTCAACTAGGAAAAACTCATTGTATCTAATGAACAGGAAGTTCTACGAGTTCATTACAGGGCTGCAAGAACATTGGCAAATCAAACCCTGCCATTTAGCGCATGCACTGTTTTACTGGACGCGGAAGTATACAGCGTGCCACTGGATGCTCAGGTAACGTGTTAGAGTTGGTAATGCTCTGAAATACAACTGTGAGTGATTTTATAATCTACTTCCAAAAAAGAAACTTGAGTTAAGCAAACCAATAAGGCTCAAAGAAGAGATCTCAAAGAGGCTCAAACCAAAGTACTTCAAATTTCCTGGTCCTCTGTTTTCTAAAGTCCTCTAAACATTAGTTTTAAATGTAAAATCAGATAATCACAATGTAGTTATGTGTCATAGATGACGTACAGTTTGTTTTCAAAGTGGATGTTTATATATTAAATTCCAACTTTAAAGCAACTTGAAGTCACTGTAAGCTAGAAAACAATACAGGTAAATTAAGCCTAAGTTGCCTAAACTTTTATTTTGATCTTGAATGTTACTGAAATAGATTAAGACTATAAACACAGATAATGAAACATTATCACATAAAAAGGAGAAGAGTTTTAAATAAGACAAACTAGTAACACAATACAGTTTTTACTTTGTTCTCTCAACTATTTCTCTTCTATAAAGTAATTAAACTAGATCAGTAAATTTAAACCATGATATTCAAAATAAAGTAAAAGTATTCAGAAATATCTGAAGCACTGTTAATATGAACAATTTGGATCTTAAGAGAAAAGTAGTTGACTCTAAATAGATACTGGAGAGGCCACAGAGAGCCATTTCTAGAATTTCCAACTTCAAAGATTTTAAAAAGAATGAATGGTTGTTAACCGAAATGAATATTTCAGCTGTGTTACTAACAGTTGGACTAGATTATATGGTATCTTATGTTTTTCAGTTTCATGAAATTAGTGAGATAAACTTTTGAACAGTAGAAATGGAAGTCTGCAGTCAAGCTACAAAAAAAGTGTTTTTTAAACTTTCTAGTTCAGCATGACTGAATAACACCACCTGTTGGGTTTCCTCTTCTTCCCAAATTCATTAAAATTACAAAGACATGTAAAAATAAAAAAACAAAATTAGAGTTGCAAAGTAGACCAAAGCATTAAGATATTTATAATAAAAGACAGATAAAGACACATTGATAGTGATATTCAGTGGAGTTGAGAAATCCTTAACCCCAGATGAGTCATAGAAGACATCAAAAATAAGTAAATTTTCTGAGTGAACCCACAAAATGAGCCACAAATCAGAGAGTAAAGAGGATCAGGTCACAGTCAACCTGGTAATTAAAGAACAGGAGCAACTTAATCATTCTTTTGAGGAAAATATGTAGAATTATTATCTACCCTTTTTACATCTGCCTTTAGAGTAGATAGTCTTTTGTCTTAATAGCATGTTTATTTTGTATGAGAATACCTTCTGAGAAATGAATGAAAAAGAAAATAAATCTTTTCTTTGTTATGGACTAAGATCATCCATTAGCCTACTTTTATCATACCTCTTACTATTTAAAATAAGTAAACTTACAATGTTTTAAAAATTAAACAATATAATTTAAATTGCTTGAGGGCCAAGTAAATGTTTGTGGGGCTGTCTTATGCCTTATGTGGCTTCAGTAGCACTGGTAGTATAGTAGTGTAGCAGTAGTAGTAATAGTCACAATGAATGTCTATTGGATAGAGAGCTTCCTGTATGCCCAAGCATTTATTATGAAGGCTTTAGAGACTTAAACTGTCGAAACAAAATGAAAAGAGGTACTCTTACTCCATTTTACAGAGTAGAAAATTGAAATTGTATATAATTAAAGTTTACACAATATGCTACAAAGCTGAAATTTAAATATAACCTATCTTAATGCCAAAACTGGGATTCTTAAGAATTGATAAAAAATTTATTTATGAAGGACCTCCTGGTGTTACAAGGGGTTAAGTCTCAGCACTCTGAAGCTATCAGTAGATCACAGGCCAGGTTGCTGACCCACATGGCACAGCAGACCTCTTCTGACCTGTCCACTGCTTCTCTCAACATTGTATTTTGGTCAGCTCACCTATTCTGCTCCTTACTCTGTCTCTGATGAATCCTCTTAACCCCTACACCTCTGGCCTCACCCCACTTCTTGTATGCATAAATAAATAAATAAATCTTTTTTTTAAATATTTTTTCTTTATGAGTACTTCAGGGTATTGGTCCTGAGGAAAATGTTGACCTGTCTTCCTTCCGTCTTTATACTTTTTCTGTCCCTATATGTGCCAAATTTTAACATTAATTTTGAATATATGCTAACAAAGATGTCACAAAGCATAGTACTTCATACAACTTGCCATTTTGAGAAACATTCTTGACTCAACAAAGCAGCAGTAGGATTCTATTTAATGAGTTAGATCACCCTAAGACTCTAAGACACTTAGCACCCTAAGACTTACAGTAACTTATTTGTCTATTCAATATGTGGGGTAAAGTATTCATTTTATGTTTTGCCCTTATTTGAAAAACATTTCCATGTTCCTTAAAAGTTAGAGTAAAGCATAAAAATACAATGACATAAAGAGTTTTAAATGGCATACAGATTTTAAATTTTTAAATGGGTTAGTTTATAATATTGAACTGCTTTAATATTTTCTTTCAGTCTGATGACAGTAAAACTTCTGTGAGGGATCGCTTTAACGCAAGGCAATTCATGTCTTGGTTACAAGATGTGGATGATAAATTTGACAAATTAAAGGTATGTATTCTTAGAAGTGCAATTTAAAATGACTGCTTTCCCTTTTATAAACAAAAGCCGATGGTTAATAGAGAGGGATGGTTAAGGAACCTCACCAGTCTTGCCTGCTGCTCCCTTCAGCAGTGTACTTTGTCAGTTGGCCTGTTCTGTTCCCCACGCTGTCTCTGGTGAATCCTCTCACTGCCCCTGCACTTCTGGCCTATGCCCCAGTTCTGTATGCATAAATAAATAAATCTTAAAAAAAAAAAAAACTGTAGTATTTGACCCTTACATTGGACCACAGGAAAGGAAAATAAAGCCATTTTCAGGGCTGTAGTAATATAGAAGATGAAACTACCACAGAAAAAGCAGTTTCTAATATTATGTTTATTTCCCAATATACAAATCTGCTTATAGCTCTAACAGTGAAGATGTGTGAGAAAAATAAATGAAGGAATATGCTATGTTTCAAATACTAAGAAAACTGTATGGTTTGAAATACTGAGTCATTGCAAAAATCACTTAGATTTACACAGTTCTTTTAATAATTTGCAATTGCATTATTTGAAAGAACAGTTTTGAATTGAAAGTCTGTAAAATGGTTGTGAAGTTGGCATATAAATATAGACAGGGCAACACAGAAATAGATGTGTATTTCAAAAGAAAAAATTTTTAAAAAGAAACATGTATTTCAAAACTTTTTGTACCACTTATGTGTTTTATCTTAATCCATTAAAAAGCTATGGATGAATTGAATTTTTAAACAAAGCCTATTTATAGGATAATCAATTCTTCTCTTTTTAAAATAGACCTGTCTTTTAATGAGGCAACAACATGAAGCTGCAGCTTTAAATGCCGTCCAGAGATTAGAATGGCAACTCAAACTCCAGGAACTTGATCCTGCCACCTATAAATCTATCAGCATTTACGAAATCCAGGAGTTTTATGTTCCCCTTGTTGATGTTAACGATGACTTTGAATTGACTCCTATATAGCAGCCATTACTTCCTGATGGTATCGTCTTAAAATGATGAAGCTCAAAGAGTATTATATTATGGGAAACTGCCTTTTGGTGAAAATATTGCTACTATGCCTTTACAACTGTTAGTAAAGTTCAGCCGAAGTTGGTTATGTAGTAAACACT
Organism: Condylura cristata; assembly: GCF_000260355.1. NCBI lineage: Eukaryota > Metazoa > Chordata > Mammalia > Eulipotyphla > Talpidae > Condylura > Condylura cristata. Next base: position 4,332,583 of record NW_004567117.1, on the reverse strand, counting down.
GTCATTTTATAAAAGATGAAAAGAATTATTTTGGATCTTAGATCCAAGTTGTTTCTAACTGAAAACTATTATTTATATTGGTGAAAGGTAACTTTGCTTTAAAGCATGTTAGCAGACTATGGTAGATATTTAACAAGTTGAGAATCTGCTAACAACGCTGGAAGTTGTTAGCACTCTGAATAAGAAGATAACCACTAGTATTCAAATCTCTTTCAAGTTTTATTAAAATATATCAGCAAACTGAAAGTTGCAATTCCTACCAAATAGTTTCTAATGTGGAAGAAAAACTTGGCACAAAATTTCTTCAGTTTATTATCTGTAAATTAATTGTACAGTTTTCTTTTCAAGAGTTTTAATATTGTCTTCCTTTTTAATAACTTATTTTATACATATTGTGCAGTTGTAAATCTTGTAATTAATACTCAAACTGTATACAAAGGAATTGGTAGTCAAACATGTACAAAGAAATAATTGTAAAACTGTTTTGTCTGATGTTTTCTTGGACCAAAGTTGTAGATTGTATGAAGTGTAGTAGTAGTGTGTTCAGGAAGCAAAACCTTTAAATAAGGCATGCATGTGTTTGAGTTAGCTTGTTTTCATCACCATATCTATAAAGATTGTGACTTAGTTATATTGCATGCTTTCTATAATTTAACTCTCTCCATAATTGATGCCTAACGTGGAGTGTAAGGTGTTTCATACTAGTCTCCTGGAATTGTGCCTGTGACCTACTATGTTGGACATATTATTTAGAATTAGTCATACAAAGAAACAGCTCTTTTTTCATCTCACAGTAGAGTCTTTTTCCCTCCCCCCCCCAAAAATGCCTTTGAATGAAAATTCTGAAATGTAAATGTCTATTTTAATACTCAACTATGAAAGAATCTGTGAATATATGTAAATATGTTTAATAAATTTTATTGGTCATGTTAAATCATTGTAAAACTTTTTTACATTGCTTAATGTTTTAAGCTTAATAACCTTTGCACTTTTAAAATAAAAACTTAGTACTCAAGTCAAAAAAGAGGTATTTGGTAGTCAAAATAAGTAAAAGGAACAGACATTCTGATCAATCTGCAACGTTTATGAAAAATTGATTAATATGTTGTATTTTTTTCTTGTATCATAATATAAAGTCTAATTTTCAGAATTTTATAATTAAAGTAAGATTTGGTATGCTGTTTTTAATAATTAGCCATGTGCTTAGAAAAAAGTCCATTGTCTGCTATAACATAGATTTAATAATCAGAAATATTTCAGATTTGAAGCCTGTGACTGGATTTATGAAACATTTTTGAAAGGAAAATTAGATTAGTATAAGATTGATCATCAGTGTATGAGGTAAAAATTTAGAAAACTCCACAATAGTTTCTTGAATTATATTACTGAAAGTTTTTTATTGTGATAGAGAAGAGTTCAAAGACTATATAAGGAATGAAGTGATTTAAATGCAACTTGCAAGCTGGAAATTATAGCCAATGGGAGAGAATGTAAAAATTGAAGCTTTTGAGTGCAAAGGTATATATTAAGCTTAGGGACTTTTGAATTTTTACACCAATTTATATTTTAATTCATACTGTACCTGGCATGCGCAATAAAGCAGCACTTGTTTAAAAAAAAAAAAAAACACAGTGCAAGGACTTTATTATAAAAATGGATGTGATATTCTTTAGAAATTTAGATAAGAGATAATTGGCCTTTTTTATTGGATAAATGGGGCCAAGAAAGGCAGGGTAGATTTTAAAGCACTGGTTTTGTTGAAGTTAGGTTTATTATTAAGGCTGGGAACATTAAGAACTAATAAAAGCAATACTTTTTAATATGAAAAAATTAATGCAAATTTTGTTTATTCTTTTGCCTAAAAATCAAAAACCAGATTATTGAGCATTGAAGCTACAGAAAATACTAGAAGGAGTAAGTTTGTACAGCATTTGTTCTGATAGTCTAACCAGAAAGAAAGTGGAGGGCGGGGCGGAAATCACTGTGTGACCAAACAGAACAAGCTGCAGAAGAAAAAAGCAAGCAATCAGGAATCTGGCATATTTTAGTCCAACTTTGTAGTACTAGCCACAGTTCTCACCTTCAAATGTACCTCAAGGAGCTGGAGCCTCTCTGCCATGATTCTGCTTCTGCAGATTTTACTTTCTAAAGTAATTCAAAGCTAATTGGATAGCTTAAAAAAAAAAAAAAGAATGCCTTCTCAATGAGAGTTTAAGGAGGTAAGGGCTTTTGATAGTAAGTACATTCTGAAGCTCTGAAATGCTAAGGGGAAGAACTTAGAATGAGGTATTTGCTTAAAAAGATGTAGAATTCTGAAAGAAATAAAGAATGGTTAGTCTAAACAGTGATTTTTTTTTAACTATTCAAATATCATGAACAAGATACTAAATTGTACCGAAGGGATTTGTATTTCTTTAAATCTTGTTCTAAATCATATCTGTTTAATAAATGACTAGTTGAATATTTGTGCATGTTATTTAATAAAGAGTTATATTTTTATAGAAAAAATAAGAGTGAAATGTGTGCTAAATGTGTTTTTTAATTTCTCATTCCTATATGACTAAGCCAAACACCAATGTTTACTTGGGCAAAATTGCAGAAATAGCCTTTCAAGTTCAAATCTATTCAGTAATGATATCCCAAAAGTGAATTTTAAGTATTAGACATGCTGCAAACTTCATAACTGTAAAAATCTCAAAGATTCCATGAAGTTCATCTTAATGGAACCTAAGAATTATACACTTCTAGGAATTGAGAGCGCTAAATATGCATTTCTCTTAATTATCCAAAAAGTTAGTGATATTTTACATTTTCTGCCATATCCTGACACAAAAGAACACAAAATTTAGGTAGAGGTAATTTATTATTTAAAAAATTTTAGTCTCTTGTTTTTACATATTACAGAAAGCATTTTCTTGATTTTTTTTTAAATACAACTTTTCAAACATTTAAGTCATAAACATTTTTACAAGAGATATTATTCTTTGGGACGTGTAATTGGTTAAAACATCTTGTAATTGATGATTTTCTTATTGGCTTTTTGGAACTGTGATCTCCTTTGTACCAAAAATGGAATTTTCTTTTTGGCTCCCACCAAGATGGTTACCCCAAAATATTTCTACTCAGGAAAACCAGGATCCACAGAAAAACTTGAAACAAAGTTTAAACAATTCCATTAATCAAAATGTCTAAAATTACAAGTATAAAAACAGTGAAAAACACATTTACATTGAATGGTTAAATATTAATCCAATGTATGCATAAATGCTATCCAATATATGCAAATAAATTTTTCACACGGGTAGTATCTCTACCTAAAAATAATCACAGTACTTTATTTTCATGGAGATTTTGTTTTTTTGGCTGGATTTGTTACTCAAATTTAAGATTAAATGGGAAATATTTAACCATTGATGGATTTTTAGGCATTTTTAAAAGATTTATCTAAATAACTGATGAGTAGGTTTTTAAAAATCTTTTGTTATTGATGTGTAGGAGTCAAATACAGCATATGTTCGCAGATTTAAAAAATTCCACCTATGTGACCATCACCCAGCTTAAAATGTTATCATTACCTTTCTCAGTTTTAAGTTGTGTAATTTATATCTAGTTAAAATTAACCATATTTTAGGTAGTTTGATAAGTCCAAGAAAATGCATACACTCTTGTTACCATCACCCAGTTCCAGCTATATTAAACATTTCCATCTCTTAGAAAGTGCCCTAGTGCCCCATTCAGTTAATACACCCTCGCGCGCAGGCAACCACTGTGTTGATTCCCATCATTGTGTATTTTAGTTGTACCTGTTCTTGGGCTTCATATAAATGGAATCAAAAAATATGTCCTATTTTGCATCTGCCTTTTTTCAATTTATGGTTTTGGAATTCATGTTGCATATCTCAGTACTCTGTTCTTTATTAACAAGTAGTATATTGTACAAACTTGTTTTATTCATTCTCCTGTTGGTAGACATTTGGATTGTTCCCAGCCTGGAGCTTTTGTGAATAAAACTGCTATGAATAAGCAAGTCATTTTTTGTGGACATAATTCATTTCTCTTGGGTACATGCCTTGAGACATAATTACTAAATCATAGGGTGTAAGTATGTGTTTAACTTTGTAGGAGCTGACAGTTCTCTAAAGTGGTTGCACTACTTCATACCACTACTTTATACCAGTACTAGCAACTTAGGAGGAAGCCCAGTTGCTCTGAATCATCCCAATTGTCAGTCTTTGGCGATTTTGGTGAATTACAGTAGTAAATGATTATGCTTTTAGTTCGCATTTCTTTAAAGAGGTTGAGCATAACTTCATATAATTATTACCCATCTGTAATTTTGTGAAATGTCCAGGTATTTTGCTTGTTTTTTATTGGATTCTTACTGGTTTGTAGGAATTCTTTATTCTAAATACTGCTCCTTTGTTAGGTACTTTTATTTGTCATGGAAGTTTTACCCACTTTTGTCACCTGTCTTCCCATTTTTTGTATGACTAGTTTCATCACTTCTTAATACTTCTACACTCATGACTTTATCAGAATGGTCAATGGGTTTCTGAATATCTCCCCCTACCTCATTTTCTCTTAATTATTCATATATCAAGGCCACATGGGTATATAACCATAGCTTTAATTTTCTTAGACAAACTACCTCTGTTACTTTTAATACCATTTGGTACTTAAATAAGCAATTTTAAAAACTCTTTCCTGAATTACCTATTATTTTCTGGACATTATATTACCTGGATTATGTATTATATTATGGATTATGTTCTCTATATTACCTCGATTACCTGCTCTTTATGTAGTTTCTCATGCTGTTTATTTCTTAAGCAAGGTATAGATAGATGATCTTGGATAGTAGCCCAGTACTGTAATTTACTGGATTTACTAGGGAATATGAATTTCTGAGCCAAGTCCTGTTTACATAGTTTCCAGTTCCTCTGCAGGTTTACAGTTATCCATGAACTCACAAGTGAGTACATGTGTTGAGCCAAGGACTGTTTTCATCTGAGGATTCACCCAGGACATGTGTTCTCAAATTTTTTGCATGCAGTACACCTATGGACTCTTAAAAGTACTTTGAAATATTTTGGTTTGTGACATACAGATATAGTAGAGATGGATTTTTTTAATATTTATTAATAGGCCCATTTTTGTTTTATCTTTATAAAGCTATATCTTTCCAAAAATGAAATTTAGAAAATGCACTTAAAATTATTTCAACAAATATTCTGGCCAAATAGAAGACAGCTATAATTTCACATTTGTTTCTACACTTAATGTGTTGGATCTTCATTTTTTGGTTTGATTTAGTTTGAAGAAAATCTGGTATTACATAAATACTGGGTATGGAAAAATAGCTCAATACATTTTCAGATAATTTTATGCATTATCAAGTAACATTGATTACTTGGAAAATACTGGCCCATTGAGTTATATGTGTCTTCTAAATGTTGACACATTTCACTATACAATACAAAAAGTTCACACTTGTTAATATCACTGACTTCATCAGAAATTTCTTTTAAATTTGAAGATGAGAAACTAGTAATGCACACTCGTTTTCCAAAATTCTAATTTTAACCTGAAAGCTTAAATATTACCAGTAACTGTTGTCCATCTTAGAGAGACACACTCACTTCAACGTTAGAGAATGATAACTGCCAAAGAGCCAAGTCTGGATACTTAAGACTGTTATTTTTCCAAGTTAAAGTATTTTGTGTTCCATCAAAAACGACAACAAAAACAGTTCAGCTGGCATCAAGTACTTTGCCTCCAATCACTTTACATAAGCATGTTACTCAAGGGTAGGCCTTCCCTGAAACATTCAAATAGGCTTTTCCCAAACTAATCAGAGCAGGCTTTTTTCATTGACCTATGGAGCTAGGGTCAATAGATCCCCCACATGCTTCAAAACCAAGTTTTAAATGTCCTCACCAGAAGTAACCTTTTAATCAAGAGAACTGGTTTCCTGACAGCAAACATCCATTGGTTATGTGGCTCACCTTACCACGTGAAATCCCCTCAACACCTCAGATCGCTATTCCACACTCTGCATTTTGACCTATATACTCTAGAATTTACAGCCTTGTAATTTCTCCATATGTATACAATTGAACTTGTTCTTTTCTTGTACCAATCTGATGTTAATTTGTTTGCTTGATTGACCAGCCTGAAAAGACCCTCAGAGAGGCAAAGAAAATATTCCCCTTCGCCCCTACGCAACAGAAGTGTACTATGTATGCATCCTCCCATCTTGTTACACAGAATATTGCAAAGATCAAGAGTTGAAAGATAAGATTTTTTTTTTTTTTTTAAACAAATAACCTGATCAGGGGCCCTCCCTGGTGGTGCAAAAGGGTAAAGCACAGCACTGCAAGTGAGCTGCAGCTGCTTCAGTGCTAGTTTGATCCCCAGGCACCAGAGGTGACCCACCCACATGCCTAGGCAGGCCTCTCCTGACAGCCCGCTGCTGCCCTCAGCAGTGTACTTCGTGGAGCCTGTTCTGCTCCCCACTCTGTCTCTGGTGAATTCTCTCACCTCCCCTGCAGCTCTGGCCTGTACCTCAGTTCTGTATGCATAAATAAATCTTAAAAAAAAAAATAGACATGGAACTGTCATTCAACCCAGTAATTCTACTCCTGGGCATCCAAAAAATTCAAAAGCTCTAATTCAAAAAGCAACTTGCACTTCCGTACTTATTGCAGCAGTATTTACTATAGCTAACCTATGGAAACAACCTAAATGCTCCAGAACACATGGGTGGATCAAGAAGATACAGAAGTTGGAGAAAGATAAATACCACTAATATGTGGAATGTAAAGAACTAATAGGTAAAGACAAGCTGAATTTTTTTTTTTAAAGATTTTATTTGTGCATACAGAACTGGGATACAGGCCAGAGATGTGGAGGGTGAGAGAATTCCTCAGAGACAGAGTGGAGTGCAGAACAGGCAGATCAACGAAATACACTGCTGAGGGGAGCAGCGGGCGGGTCAGGAGAGGTCTGCCACGCCATGTGGTCACCTCCGGGGCAGGCGGGAATCGAACTCATGAGGAAGCGGCTTTAGATTCTCAGTGCTGTGCTTTAACCCGCTGCGCCACCAGGGAGGGCCGACAAGCTGAATTTTTAACCCTTGATAGCTGACTACAGAATTGAGATACCAAGGAAGAGGGTGTTGAAGAGAGGAAAAAACAGGGAGGAGTAGAGGGGTTCATAATGGTCTGTGGTGGTGGAGTATGAGAGTTGGCAGTGGAAGCACCATGGTGGTAGATAAGGTAGTACCCTATTGTTAACTCAGTTAAGAAATAATTTCATAAAAACCTATAAGCCAGAGACACTCTATGGGGAGGGGGGTAGCAGAGAGGGGAATAATATCGAAACAGGGCTAGGAAGAGCGCACGAGGCTATAGTGAAGGCACATGGGTGAACTGTTGGCACGAAGCCCTCCATGGGGGGTGCAATGGAGATGAAAAAGCATACATGAAAAAACGGAGAATTTGTAAAAATAAAAAAATAATAATAAGGGCCTCCCTGATGGCACAAAGGGTTCAGTCGTAGCACTCTGAAACTAGCTCAGCTGCTGCATCACAAGTTCAATCCCCAGCCAGGGGTCTAGCCCACATGGCACACACTCTCTTGTCCTACACACTGTTCCCCTCAGCAATGTATTTCAGTGCCTGTTCTGCTCCCCGACTCCAATTCTGGTGAATCCCCTCACACCCCCACACCGCTGGCCCGTACCCCAAGTGTAAATTTAAAAAATAATAAAATATTTAGGGCCCATCCTGATGGCACAACGGGTTAGGATGAAGCACTGCAAGCTGGCCACAGCCACTTCAGTGCGAGTTTGATCCCGGGCTCCAGAGGTGAGCCACATGGCACGGCAGACCTCTCCTGACCTGTCTGCTGCTCTTCTCACCAGTGTGCTTCCTTGATCTGCCTGTTCTGCTCCCCACTCTGTCTCTGGTGAAGCCTCTCACTGCCCCTGCACCTCTGGCTTGTACCCCAGTTCTGTATAAATAAATAATTTTTTTAAATAGTTTTTTTTTAATATTCATTTATTCATACAGAATTGGGGTACATGCCAGAGGTGCAGGGGCAGTGAGAGGCTTCACCAGAGACAGAGTGGGGAGCAGAACAGGCTGACTGACAAAGTACACTGCTGAGGGGAGCAGTGGGCGGGTCAGGAGAGGTCTGCCAGTGCCATGTGGGTCACCTCCGGGGCTGAGGATCGATCTCATGCTGAAGTGGCTTTAGCTTCTAAGTGCTGCACTTTAATCCGCTGCACCACAAGGGAGGGCCTTGTTTTTAAAAATAACAATTATAAAAGACTTAACTCTTGCTTCATTAGGGACTTTTTTTTTTTTAAGATTTATTTACTTATACACACAGAACTGGGGTACAGGCCAGAGGTGCAGGAGTGGTGAGAGGATTCACCAAAGACAGAGCAGGAAGCAGAACAGGCAGATTAACATACTCTGCTGAGGGGAGCAGTGGGCGGATCAGGAGAGTTCTGCCATACCATGTGCATCACCCCTGGGTCAGGAATCGAACTTATAGTGAAGCAGCTGCAGCTAGCTTCACAGTGCTGCGTCCTAACCTGTTGTGCCACCAGGGAGGGTCCTATTAAGGACATTTTTACGTGAATTCAGTTTTGTTTTGTTTTTTAACTGTTTGACTATTATTACTAGTAAGTTGGGTACAGCTAAAGGACCAAGTAATATCATTGCTTTAATGCACATGGCAACACAGTTAAAAAGAAATGTAATTTTACATGAAAATTAGAAAATGAAATGAGGTGTTCCATCATAAATGTAATAGTCACTCCTGAGAGTAAAGGTGAAAGTAGAGAAGATTTTTTTTAAGAGGAAAAAGTTTTTCTTTAACTTAATATCTGAGCATTCAGGGCTATAAGTCCTAAGTGTCAAATGAGAATAATGCAAAAGATACATACCTCAACCAATCATGGTGATACATCTAAACAGTAAAGATTAAATGAAAATTCTGGAAGTATACAGGGAGAAAAAGTAGATGAACTTCAAAGAAAGAGGATGAAATCAGGTACTAGAGCTAAATGCCATCTTAAAGGCAACAGTGTGTGTGTGTGTGTGTGTGTTTATGTACTATGGTGGTCCCCAGAAAAGGGAGATGTTCCAGTTTCCCTGTCCCACCCAAGGAAGGTTGGACGTAGGCAAGGAGAAGAAGCTGGAGAGGAGACTGGGATAGGAAGAAAGAAGGTTGAAAAGCAAGAAGGAGACCTGGAGGAGGCACATGGAACAGAAAGACATGTGAAGAAACTGCGCTTGAATCTTGGCCTTGGACTGGTTAAGACAGAGGTGGGTGAGAAACCCATTGGGAGGTTCACAATGACAGTGTTTATCTTGATTTTGATTTTGATCTTTTCCTCCAAGACTTGTCTGGCTGTTTTGGACCATTTTCTAATGAGTGGGTCCCTGCTGAAACAAGCCTTAGACTTGTGGCAGGCTTTCAAGCCTCAGTAAACCTGTGTAGGGCCAACCACATTTGGCTGGGCATTTATCCATGAGGGGATGGGTAACTTCAGGTGCTTGGCCTGGCAACTTTATTCTTCCCCTTTTCTGTATTGCTCACTAATTATATTAAAGTTCCTTTCCATTGACAGTCTTATGCACTAGAGTATGTTTTTTCTTGATTCAGTGGATGGCAGAACCTATTTAAGTGGGTAAGTTTAGGGGCTCTGGGGTACTCCTCTTTCTGCCCTGTGACATATGTGTGTGTGTGTGTGTGTGTGTGTGTGTATAGATATATGTGTAATGCTTGTTATTATGTATTTATGTGTAACACAGATCACATATATATAATGTCAGGTACTATTCTAAGTACTTATTTTATGCTCCCCAGTGGCGCAGCAGGTTAAGTCACAGAACTAAGAAGCTAAAGCCACTTCAGTATGAGTTCGAGCCCTGCCCCAGAGGTGACCCACATGGTGCGGCAGACCTCTCCTGACCCGCCCGCTGCTCCCCTCAGAAGTGTACTTCGTCAGGAGACCTGTTCCACTCCCAACTCTGTCTCTGGTGAATCCTCTCACTGCCCCTGTACCTCTGGCTTGCATCCCAGTTCTGTATGCATAAATAAACAAATCTTTAAAAATAATAAAAAAGGCCCTCCTAGTCATGCAGCGGGTTAAAGCACAGCACTGAGAAGCTAAAGCTACTTCCGCATGAGTTCAATCTCCACCCCAGAGGTGACCACATGCCATGGCAGACCTCTCCTGATCCACCTGCTGCTCCCTCAGCAGTGTACTTCTTCAGTCAGTGTGTTCTGCTTCCCACTCTATTTCTGGTGAATCCTCTCACCACCCCTGTACCTCTGGCCTGTACCCAGCTCTGTATGCATAAACAAATGAATCTTTAAAAAAACAATAAAATAAAAGTATGGGTGCCTTGTTTTATTGTGCTCTGCTCTACTGCACTTTGCAGATACTACATTTTTTCTATTATTCTCCACTAGTGAGAGATTATGACTCTCTGAAGGCTAAGGTAGATAATAGCATTTTTTCACAATAAAGTATTTTTAATTAAAATACATAACATTCTTTAGACATAATACTACTCCACATTTAACCAACTATAACATATTCTAAGCATAACTGGGAAACCAAAAAAATTCATGTGACTTATTTATTGTGATATTCCCTTTTATTGCAGTGGCTTGGAATCCAACCCACAATATCTCTGAGGTATTGTATGTCTGTATTATAATTGTCACCCTAATGGAAAACCCATGGGGGTTACAATTGAGATGAAAAAAAAAAAGGTACAGAATGATGTAAAAATAAACATATTATATAAAATAATAATAACAATAATAATTGTAGCCCTATTTTTTACAACTGAAGATTGAGGCATGGGGTGGGGGTAGGGGTTAAATAGCTTGTTGGTTATATTAGCTTTCCAAAGCTAATGATAAAGCTGGAGTCATCTGGCTCCAGAATGTCTGATAATAACCTCTATGCCTTACTGCCTCCAGTAAGAAGTCTTCGAAGTTCCTACAGAAATGCTTTTTATATTAGTTTCTTATTACTGCTATACTAGCATTAAATTGCTACATTAATTATTAATAACATTGCTATTGACTGCAAAACTGAGACAACCAGAAGACAAGGAGGCCCTCCCTCGTAGCGCAAGAAGTTAAAGCTCAGCCTATGGAGCTATTCGCTGCCACTGCAGTACGAGTTCGATCCTCAGCCAGGGAGGTGACCCACAGGGCACAGCAGACCTCTCCTGTCTCACCTGCTGCTCCCTTAACAGTGTATTTCAGTCCATCTGCCTGTTCTGCTCTCCACCCTGTCTCTAGTGAATCCTCTCACCTCTCACACCTCTGGCCTATACCCCAGTTCTGTATGCATAGATAAATAAATCTTTACAAAAGAAAGAAAGGAGAGCATAGTGGGATGGGCATGGGGAGAACAAGGAGCCCAATGGGTCATAGTAGAGAATTACTAGGGCACAAGTGATGGACATGCCGTGAAACATATATTTTAGAGGTTTAAATACATAAGCCCCATAGGAGACACATGATGTAAACCAACTTTACCTCAATAAACATCAAAAATCATAGCACATTAAGAAATTACTATAAATCTAGCAGCTAAAAACTGCTCTGAGTTCTGGAGGTGGGAAGTTCTAGCTTGGCAAAATTAGGTTTCTTGCTTAGGGTATTTCATAGTCAAAATCAAGGGGTCCTGCTTGAATTCTTGTGTAGAGGTTCTAAAGAAAATTCATTCTTGGTGACAGAATTCAGCCTTGTTACTCTTGGATTGAGGTCACTATTGCCCTATCAGTCAGGAGTCACTTTGCGATCCTGAAGTTCACCTATGTCTTTGTATGTGGCCCTTCTGAACCAGTGCGAAGCAGGAGTAATGTCACAGTTTGCGGGTCCTCACCCATGTGCTTATGACTGCAAACCACGACCCAGCTTCAGACTGTAACAACAGGGTCTATTTACAAGGGGAAAGTTGGGAGAGCTAGGGAAAAAGGAGTGTTTGAGGGCACAAATGGCCACGTGTCCTACCCCAGGGAGTGTTTGCAGTGTCCAGTAGCTGCTCAAACAAGATGGCACTGTGCTTTCATCGAGAGCCTGGTGCTGGTGGCACACCATTAAATGGTGGACCAGGACCCAACTCATGGTGGCTGCTGGAGGTAGTCACAGGTGGCATTGCTGAAGAAACACCATGGTAGTCAGTAGCACCTATCCAGAGACCAGGTGGGCAGCACCAGAGGCAGCAGCAATAGGAGGTTGTGCTGGCCATGCTAGAGGCAGGTGCAACAGTCATCAGAAGCAGAGGTCAGCTCTGAGAATGGCTGGCCAGAGCTTAGAAGCACCAGGCAGCCCTGGCCAGCAGGTTGTGTGTAGAGACCAGGCACCAGGATACAGCTTTAGGAGGAACCAGGGACAGGCCCGTAGGAGACGGCTCTAGAGATGCCTGGCAAAGACCAGAGGTGCCCAGAGCATCAGACACCAGCAGTCAGGTGGCAGCTGAAAACAGATCAGATGTTAGCTGGTATGTACACACAATAGAGCACTAGTAGACTATATCAAACATAAAAAGAGATGAACTTGTCGTTTGCAACAAAATGGATGGAACTGGAGGGGATTATACTCAGTGAAATAAATCAGGAGAAAGACAAATACTGGAAGACTATCACTGGAATATAATGAAACAGAATAAATAATGAAACTTGAAGACTTTCCTTAACATCATATATTTTCTTTTATTTTTAAAGATACATTTATTTATGCATACAAGAACTGGGGTACAGACCAGAGGTGTGAAAAGCGAGAGGATTCACCATAAGAGTGGGGAGCAGTACAGGCAGATACTCTGAAATACACCGCTGAGGGGAGTAGTGGGCAAATCAGGGGGGGGTCTGCTGTGCCATGTGAGTCACCTCTCTAGTCGGGGGATCAGTGGCTGCTGATAGCTTCATAGTGCTGCACCTTAACCCCAACATCACGTTATCTTCTAACATCTGGAAATTAAATTTGATGCCTTAGACACTCTTTCTACCAAAGTTCAAAGTTCTGTATGTGAACTCAAACTTATCTTCAGCATGGCAAGCCTGAATACTTCAAGTTCCTAGAATTATTTCAGTACTGTCTCATGAATTGTTCACTATAAAACATAATCCAAGAGGGTTATAATAAGCTCAACTCCGATATCTCGACTCTCCAGATCTTGATAGAAAATGGTTACTAAAGCAAACTCTCTCCTTTGTGCACCCATTCTGAACAACATTACACAATGGTACCAGTATTTCTCCCTAATTAACAATTTCTGGAAAACAAACTGCAATTTCCTAGTGACTGCTAAAAGATGATGATGATGATGATGATGATGATAGATTATTTTTCATTCCAGCTAAACCTCAAAAAAAGTTGTGGCCCTTGCTGCTTAAGCCCTAGTCCTCAATGCACTCCACTGATGCACTGTTAGTAGCTTTTTCTAACACAGGGCATCATAATGTATTTTACTAAAGGCTCTGAAAAGTTGTACAAGATAACTGTTCCATCCCTTCTTTACCAAACCTTTTTCAAGCAACTTCCTTTGAAACTGTGTTGCACAGAAAAGTTTTGGATGGTGGAGATTTATTCCTGCCATCCTACTATCCTACTTTTGTGGTTACCAAGAATGCTATCGTACATTTACTCTGTATAACACAGTCCTTTATGTGATGGCATTGACTCACAGTTATTTCACCGTGCATGCTTTGACCTTTTCTTTCTCATCTCCAGTGTTTTAGTGTTGACTCATAATGTTCTTGTTAATATTCCCAGTTTTGCATTCTTATTATCACTTTAGTTAAGGTTTTGTGTTTTCTTAAAAGAACACCTTTCAACATTTCTTGTAGGATAGGGTTGGTGGTGCTAAACCCTATTAGCTTCTGTTTATTTGGGAAAGGCTTTATTTCACTTTCATATTTGCGTAATTTTACAGGATAGAGTATTCTTGGCTGTCAGTATTTGCTTTTATGACACTGAACACTTACGCCACTTTTTTCTTGCCTGGAGAGCAACTGCTGCAAAATTTGATGAAAATTGATTTTGATGTCTTTAAGTGTTACTTTCTTTTCTTTGTAGCAGGTCTTCAATACTTTGGATTTAACAATAGTAATTTAACAATAATTTGTGTTGGTGAAGGATGTTTTTGCATTTAGACATTTGAGTGTTCTGTCTGTTTCCTGGACATCTGTTCTTATTTCTTTCCTTAGATTTTGGAAGTTTCTAGCTTTTTAAAATTTTTTTTATGTTTTAATTTTTTTTTTTAGGATTTATTTATTTATGCATACAGAACAGGAGTGTAGGCCAGAGGTACAGGGGTGGTGAGATGATTCACCAGAGACAGAGTGGGGAGCAGAACAGGCAGATTGATGAAGTACACTGCTGAAGGGAGCAGCGGGCTAGACAGAGAGATCTGCGGTGCCATGTGGGTCCGAACTCACAGAATATACGGGAATGCTGTCACCCCTCTCGCTCTGAAGCACCCATTGTGCCACCAGGGAGGGCCCTCTGGTTTTTATTTCTTTGATAGGGTCTTTGTGCCCTTCTTTCTCATGTCACCTTCTGAAATAACATTATTCTATGTTTCATCGTTTCATTGAGTCTTACATTTCTTGTATAGTTTCTTCATTTTCCCTAGATCTTGTTCCTTCCTCTTTTACAGTTTGGGGATTTGTACATTTGAGAGTTCTATTCCTGAAATTTTCTCTCTGCCAGCTTAATTCTATTTAAGACACTTTCTATACTGGTCCTCATTTCATTCAGTCTCTGTGTGTTCTCTTCAGTCACTTTAGTGAAAAATTCTTTTTGTCAGATCTTTCTAAGCTCCTGTACCTGCCTTTTAGCATTTGACTGACCTTCTAGTACTTCATTTAGCAATAAAATTTTTTAGAAGGTCCTTTATTTCTATACCCTTTCTTTCTATAAGCCTTAGACCACTATTCTCCTTCTGCTTTTCCATCTTGTGTTCAGATGTTCCTCGCTTCCTAGGCGTGTGTGTTCCCCTTTTTGCTCTTTTGCAGTTTGGAATGCTTAGGTTTGTGTTGATTCTCTTCTTTGTTTACTTTGGCATGAGGTGAGGGGAGAGGTTTGCACTGCAATACTCAGTCTCAGTTTTGGTCAGGGGTGAAGTGTAGCTTCAGGCCAATAGACTATTGCTGCCTCTTCTCTTTCCAAAGCAAGCTCCCAACAGGCTTCAGGGATTCTAAATTCTTGCCCCACCTCCTTTCTGTTTCATTCTGTGACAGGCCATGTGCCACCAAGCTTGAGTCACTTGACAAGGGAGGTTAGGAGTGGTCCACAGGGTACAAACTGTGGAACTCGGCTGGCCTTGCAAAGCCACGCAGGGAGTGCCCCTCCAGGCTGCATGCTCTGTGATGCCCAGCACTGGCTGGCACTGGACTGGTGCACCAGCCAAGGGTCAATAGGCTGCCATGACGCGCTCACTTGGATCTTTCCAAGGAGAGGGGTGATAGCATTCCTGTATATTTTGTCCATTGCCAATTTCCCCACAACTTAAACCATATGGTTTGACCTGGAGTCTGTTTGTTCTCTTTCCACTGTGGGGTGGGGAGGATGGGAAGGTTTTCATTGCCTACACTGGCCAAGCAACTCCAATCCACCAGGCCAGCCCTATGCATGTGTGCATTCCCTTTCTGAAAAGTACCTCCCTGTCCCAGGAAGCAGGGTATCTGCTGCCCTCACCATGACACCCTTCACGTCCTCCCTCTCCACCCCACAGCAGGTCACCAACCTCAGGTAAAAAAAACACTGGTGGCAATTCTGTGTGTGTGTGTGTGTGTGTATATATATATATACACACACACACACACACACACACACACAAATGGAGGATTTTTAAAATTGAGATAAAATTGCTTTGCAACACTGCATGTGACGCTGTTGTCTGGGAACACACCTTTTCAGATGTTCCCAAACCATACCCACCACCAAGACATGCACAATCTCCACCATAGTCCACTGAGCAACCCCCATATTTTTCCAGAGGGAGATTTTTTTTTCCTTAAAGGCTTATTTATTTATGCATACAGAACTGGGATACAGGTCACAGGTATAGGGGCTGTGAGAGGATTCACCAGAGACAGAGTGGGGAGCAGAAGAGGCAGATCAATGAAGTACACTGATGAGGGGAGCAGCAGTCAGGGGAGGTCTGCTGCGCCATGTGGTCACCTCCCAGGCTGGGATCAAACTCATGCTGAAGTGGCTTTAGCTTCTTAGTGCTGTGCTTTAACCCACTGCGCCACCAGGGAGGGCCCCAGATGGAGGTTTTTTAGGGAAGATGGAGCACGCAGGCCTCTTATCTTGCAGAGCACAGCAGCCACAACTGGGCTAGAGACTGGCTCACATTCTCGCCTTTGTTTTTGGTTAGTAGCTATTCGTTTATAGCTCTTTCTCTTCTTGTTCCAGCTCTTCCTACCTTTCATGTCTCACCTGTACAGAGCTGGTGCTCAGTGAATGCATGTTGCGTGAATGCACCATCATCAGTAGTGCAGTGCCCACCCTTGCCCTAGCTTTCACGCCCTCCATTGAGCAGTGAGGGGGCTGGGCTGCATAGTCTCTGGAGGCCATTAGTTCTCATGTACTTGGAAATGTTCCACTGAAATTGAGTTTGTTGCTCACCAGTAACCTTCCCATGCCTACGCTCAGGCATTCCTGACTCATCTCATGCACTCTTCAGGCAGTGCTGCTTTTCTTGTTTTTTTGGGATCACTTCAAAGCCACTCCTTTTCATCCGGTTATCTTTTGGTTGGAAATGTCATTAGTGTACATGTGTATTTGTTAGTATTTAGATTGGAGTCAAGCAATTGCTTATTGTTCCTGGTGATAAAATGTCAAATATCACATTCTATTATCAGGAGTATAACTACAAGCATGCAGTTCTCAAGTATTATTCAGATGGCCTCACTAACTGTAATTGTAGGTCACAAGAGCCCTCTCCACACTTTGATAATTAGGGCCACATCTGTGATGCCCACAGAAAGCAAAAGAAAATGAGTAGGAGTAACTGTCCTCTAACTGCCTCTAGCTTATGTTCACTCACTACCTTTTCAATTTTTCATGTAGACATGGGGTTTTAAAAATAATTAGCCTGTAATGAGTTAAGGAATTGATCCTTAGAAAATGAGTAACTCAAGTGTAGAGAATTGGATTGTTTGAACCACATTATTTTGGTCTCATAGAAAGGCTATCTGTTCTGTGATGGTTAATTTTATGTGTCAAGTTAATTAATGCCCAGAAAGCTGGCAAAACATTATTTCTGGAAAAGATTAGCATTTTATTCAGTAGACAAAAAAGATAAAACACACTTTCACCAAAATAGACAGCATCATCCAATCCATGGGGCTGGGGGTGGATGGCAAAGGAAATGGAAATTTCTACTTCCTACCTACTTGCCTCCCCTCCCTTCTACCCACACCCCTCTTCCCTTCTTGGGCTTTTGGAATCACATTGCTTTGCACCACTGGCTTTCAGCCTTCATAACAAGATAAGCCACTTCTTATGATAAATTATTTTCTTACCTATTGATCTATCTATCTATATCTCTCTATATCTATATCTATATACATACTCTATATACACCTCTATATCTATATCTCTCTATCTGTATCTACATACATACTCTATATACACCTCTGTCTGTCCCTTTATAGTTCTGGTTCTCTGGAGAATCCTGATTAGTTAGGAATGCTTTCATATTTTAGCCACAGAGCCAAGGACAGAGTCTACTACACCATGCCAGGACGGACAGTACTGTTCCCTTTCCTGTCTTATTACATTTCTAATTTCCATCCAGCTTACATTTTAGACTTCCCCAAGGAACCCTCTTCCTTTATTCTCTTTCTTGATGACCTCATCCATTTGCATGACTTTTATTGAGAAGGTAATTATTCCTAAATTTTTAATTACCAGCCACAACTTCACCTCTGAACTCCAAACACCATTATCTGTCAACCTGACTAACATTTTTTAAAACTATATGTCTAACAGACATCTCAAACTTGAAGTTGAGTGAATGCACCATCATCAGTAGTGCACTCCCCACCCCCCTACCTTCTTGACCCCCACCTCCCCTGCTGGCCTCACCCTTTCACTCCCTCAGTTGAGTAGTGAGGCCATTCGTTCTCTCCCCAATTGGTTTTGTTCCCCAAACTTGTTTTTCACCAGTTCACCTGGAGAAACTATGGGCACCATCCATAGTTTGAACTAGAAATCTGAGAAACATCTCATATCCATTCTCTCCCTCTCCCTCACATCTTCCCATGTCTATTGATATTTTGTCACCGACCCTTGTCTATCTCCACTGCCGCTACTCCAGCCCAAATTAGTCTCATAAGAACAGCCTAACTGAACTCCATCTCCAGCTTTATCTACTTCAGACCTAGTGGACCCTCCTTCCTTCCATTTCCAATACTGAGTTGTACGCCAGTTACCAACTGAGCGTGAAGCGAATTTCAGGGAACAGCTGATAAACATTCACCGGACTCTAGGCTTGCAGATCGTTATTCAGTAGATCTGTCACAGATCCTGGGAACATGCATTTTTAACAGATCCTGCTCGAAGTCAAACAGCAAGGATTCAGGTGTCCGCTTTACTGCTTAACGGGATAGCGCGTCCTGCATCGCTATAACGCCCTTCACAGGGTTGCTGCCAGCTTTCAGGCAGTTCCTGCGTGGCATGTCCTCAGCTCTGGGACTGCACAAAAGGAGTCTTGAATCATCACTGGGTGTCAATTTGAAAACTCTTCAGAAAGAACCCAGAGAAGGGCCTGACAAGAAGGTCTGCTGGAGACTGGCTGGGGACAAAGGAATCAGAGCTAGGGGAGGGGGAAGAGACTGAGCAAAAGCGCGCGTGGGCGCCATGTGGGTGTGCCCGTAGGGCTGGGGCTCGGGTGCGGCTGGTGGGCGTGGCCGGAGGGCGACCTGGGGTGCGGCCTCAACACTGGGCAGGCGAGGGGGCGGGGGCGGGAGCCTGGCTTCTGGG
>NW_004567117.1:4301252-4313166 GCF_000260355.1 Condylura cristata | reverse complement strand
TTCGGCGGACCCGCAGGGAACGAACGGGAGGCGGCGCCGCGGCTCACGGTGAGCGGGAGCGGGCGGGGGCAGCCTCGGCAGCTGGGGAGGGGCCGCGCCCGAGCTGGGGCCTTTTAGAAGCTGAGGCCGTGGGCCCCGCGGACTTCGTGGGATCGGGAGAGCTAAGCTGTCCGGGGGAGGCCAGGGCCCCGCCTACGCACGAGGAGAAGTGGGGGTGCCGCCGTGGGTGGGTGCTGGGCGCGGGACCCCGGCCGGGACGGCGGGCAGGCGGCACCTCCGTGGGGTGAAGAACTGCCCGGCGCCGCCCGGCCAGGCTGCGTGAACTCGGTGGCGCGGCACAAAGGCTGCTGTCAGTGCCCTCCCCGGGGACCGCGCTCCGCGCGCGGGGGCCGCAGCTAGAGAGACCCTTGCGACGAGTGAACGCACTGGAGTCTGCATTGTCTCTCGCTCCACAGCAAGAAAGGCGCCTTCAGTCATTTTGTTACCCGATTTGTACTTGCCCTTCTTAACTCACATAATTTTCCAGATTTCGGGAGTGAGATGATTTATTATTAAACACGTCAGAAAACAACCGTAACACTCTAAAAAAATTGCCCTTTTTAGTGGTTGTAGGAGGAAAGCTAGTTCTGGCAAAATTGGTTCTCAAGTGCCGCCTCTGGCCTCCACACTGCTGGTGGCTTCAGAAATCAGCTGAATTGGTATGTTGTTAAATAAAAAGGAAAACGGGGTTGCTAACAGTCTTTAGGGAACAGTCTGTGGGCCTCAGAAACAGCAAGGCTTTCTCTTTCAGAATTGAGTCATACCGATTACAAAGCCTTTTATTCTCACCTTCTTATGGCTTCTGCTTTATTGTATTTCATAATATTCACATTGTACTTAATAAGACTTTATGGTAATCATAAAGGCCCATAAACCTACTTTTCATCCTCTACATCAGTATTCATTTATTTTAATTAATTCTCATTCGGGATATGTTTTAACCCCAAGCAATTTACCCTCGTCTTTTTGAAAGTTTAATAACCATGTTGATTGTTAATCACTGTCAGAATTTTTGCTGGTCTTTTTTCTTTTTGAAGTGTCTTCTTAGGAACTTTGAAGAATCTATGGTACCTTTAGAATTAAAACAACATCTTCAAATTTTAATAAATTACCCAAAGTTCTTAATGCAGTTATTTACTGCCCCCCTTTTTTGGTCTAAAATTTTAAAAGAATGACTGCTCATTCCTTTCTTTGCGCTACTTAGTTATCTGGCTAATTATGTTAAATGGCAAAATAAGGTAATCATAAATAATCACTAGAATAATTTGCATTTTACAAATTTGTTTTAAATCTAAGAATTAAAATTTTATTGCTTTTAAATTATAATACAATATTGCTTATTTTTATATGGGTTTAAAGTTGAGTAATGGCCTGAAAGTAAAGTTGAATAGTAGTAGTGTAGTATTGAAATTAGTTATCTGTTTGATGTACTCACAGGTTACTAAGAGTATATATATATATATATGTATGTATAAAGAATATATTATGTTCTAAAATGTAATATTTATAAAGTGAATTGTATGTATTTTCACTATAACTCTAATAGTCCCCATTTTTGGCTAGTATGAGGGTTTCAGCTGTTTAGCTTTTGGAAGATGACTAATGAGGCGTAACTATATAGGATTGTTTTTACTCCAATATTTGCATTTAAAGTTTTTTTTCTTCCTCTTTGTGTAGCTTCCTGAGAGTTACATCTTTGAAGAAACATGAAGTCATATTCTGTTGTTATGCTTACTCTAGCCATCCTGGTGTTCCTGACTTGGGTCCCTGTATCACTGAGTTGTAACAAAGCACTCTGTGCTAGTGATGTGAGCAAATGCCTCATTCAGGTAAGACTAAGAGTTCTTTTTATTAATATTAACATATATTGTAGAATAGATAAAGAACACACACACATAGAGAGTGTCTATGTAATACAGTGTGAAGCTTGAATATTAGATCTGGGCTTGAGGTACTGAGCCATTTGATACACTGGTTTGGGTTTTTGCCACCATAGATTGCTTGCATACAAGCAAGTTCTGGGCCCTGCCTGGTGGCCTACTGGGTTAAAGAGCAGCACTGCGAAGCTATCAGTAGCCAGCAGCCACTTCAGCATGAGTTCAATCCTTAGCCAGGCAGGTGACCCACATGTCATGGCAGACTTCTTCTGACCCACACGCTGCTCTTCTCAACAGTGTTTCACACAATCCGCCTGGTCTGTTCCTAACTCTGTATCAGTGAATCCTCTCACTACCCCTGCACCTCTGTCCTGTACCCCATATTGTATGCATAAATAAATAAATATTTTTTTAAAAAATAAGTTATGATTCAAGAATATTCTGCTTTATAAACATGCCATCACAAAGTGATGAGCACTCAGATGATTGAAGGGTTCTCTTGTATAAGCTAGTTTACATAGCAAAGAGGGTTCATTACTACATTTAGGGAAAAAAATTAGCTAACTAAATGGTAAATAAATTGTATCATAAGTATAATATCCTAGTTGTTTATTGTATGTAACAAATTACCACCAAAAGTAACAACAGTGCAGTAAACATTATTTCACACAAATAATTTTTTAAAAACAGTATGTTTATTTTTACATCGCTTTATGCATTTTTCCATCTCAGTTGTAATCTCCATGGGCTTCCCATCACCAAATCACCCTTGTGCTGACACTGTAGTCCAATGCATTTCCCTCCCCTCACTGTTTTTGAATCCCATTCCCCACTCCACCCCCATAAAATGTCTCTGGTATTTAGCTGTTCATCATTATTATTATTTTCTCACCTGGTCTGTTAGAGTCCTGCTATGAGTGAAGCCATCCAGTATTTTTCCTTTTCTTTCTGGCTTATTTCACTAAGCATGATCTTCTCCAGCTCCATCCATATTGCTGCAAAAGGCATGTGTTTATTTTTTTGGTTGCTGAGTAATATTCCATTCACACAAATATTTTTTATTTTAAATAACATTTTAT
Organism: Condylura cristata; assembly: GCF_000260355.1. Lineage (NCBI taxonomy): Eukaryota > Metazoa > Chordata > Mammalia > Eulipotyphla > Talpidae > Condylura > Condylura cristata. The sequence continues at coordinate 4,310,171 of NW_004567117.1, read as the reverse complement.
TGCAGTAACACTGGTTTACAACATTATGCAAGTTTCTCCTATACAGCATTATAATTCAGCAAATGTATACATCAAAGACGAAAAGTCTAAGTTTCCATCCTTTCCCATACAATTGACCTTTGTGTTTCACCCATACTCATCCTTTACTCCTCTAGTATACACTGATTTGTTCTCTGTATCTGAAAGTCCATTTTGTATTTGTGAGAGTTGGAAATCTGGGAGCAGTTGAGCTGCATGCTTCTGTCTTATATCTCTCACCAGATTGCAGTCAAGTTATTGATTGGACCAGGAAATCTGCATTCAGGATATTTATCTCAGTCATAAAAGAAAGAGCAAAGATGTAACTAATACCCTGACCTCATCTTTCTGAGAAGAGTAAGGTTAAGTAACTTGGCTATGTTTACATAGTTAGTCAGTGGACATGAAATGTGGTCTGTGTTTGACTGCAAAGTCTAAGCCTTTCTACTAAACATACAGGTTATTACTCTCCATAAAGTTGTGTCAATTAGTGGTGAACCTCATGTATTATATATTGTTTCACTTCCCATCCTGTTAAATCATTAGTAGTCTTGTGCCTTTTGTGTGTCTGTCTTTATTACCTCCCTTCTAGTTATTGGCTGTGGGCTAAGAACTTCAGTAACCAAACATAGTAGAACTCTCTGTGAGGTATGAGTCAGTTGTTTCTTGACGAATCCTGACATGAGAGTAAATATATATATATATGTACTGGACATAATTGTGTTATTCATCGTTCACAAATATTTTATGCTTATTTGTGACATTTGGTCCTTCTTGTTAATCATTGAAATTCTAGGAGGTGTGATCTTTATGTTAGTGTAGTTTGCCACCATTTTGTATTTCAACGCAAACATTTGACCAAAAAAAGTTGGCTGATTAGTTTTTAAATTTTTTAGTATAGGTGTTTTCAAGTATAAATAGAAGCAAGCAAAGTATAGTGAACTACTTATCAACAGTTACAGCACTTGTTACCTCATCATTACTTCCCTACTCTCCACCCCAGCTCTATTTTAATTTCAAGAAAATTCCTACTGGTCCTTTTGGTGACCTGCGGTTTAAATTTCAGGAATGTTACCACTACAGACTGTATTTGACCCAGGCCAGGGAGCTAACTCACATAGGGCACAACAGACTTCTGTCTCGCCTACCACTCTCCTCAGCAGTGTATTTCAGTATATCTGCCTGTTCTGTTCCCCATTCTGTCTCTGGTGGATCCTTTTACCACCACCTCCTACCTTGCCTACACCCTCCTTCTTCTATGCATAAATAAATCGTTTAAAAAAAAAAAGAAAATTCCTGCCACTGTTTAATCAAACTTTGACATGAGATATTTTTATCCTTAAATACTATGCTCCTTTGTACCAAAGAGTTGTCTTGAGTACTCTAGGGAAAGATTTGATGATTTGATGATTCCTGTTGAAAGAATAACAGGAATCTGAGCAATATTATTGTCACAGAATTAATGGTTAAAAAAAAAGGCTTCTATGCACGGGATTATGGTGATGGCACACGGGTAATTTGGTGATGGGAAACCCGCGGGGATTACAATCGAGATGGAAAAAAAAATGTACAAAATGTACAAAATGATGTAAAAATAAACTTTTGTAATAAAAAAAATTATAAAGAAAATTAAAAAAAATAAAATGCATGTGTTATCTAAAAAAAAAGGCTTCTTTTCAATGAGTTTATTAGAATCACTATTTGATAGGTGATTGACTTGACCTTCCAGTTTTATACTTTTTTTCTAAGTGTTTTGTCTTTAAAATATTTTTAACTTTTTATTCTGTATTCCTGGAAATTAACTTTACCTTTGAACCCTTTTATTAGATTTTAAAATTTTGGGAATCAATTAAATGTCAGGAGCTCTTATTTTCAGCTTAATTTTCATATTAACACTTTTGCTTGTTTTGGATGCCCATTTTCTTAGATATTTCTGAAGATATTTATTGCAAGTTTTATAGATAGAGATACAGATGTGTGTTTTCTCTCTGTTCCATTACTTAGATTATCTCTCTATTCCAAGACTTTTTAAAAATTTCTTTCATGTGGCAGCCTTTCTTCAAATGTGTGGCATTCCTTAGTTATCTATTATAGTTAGCAATGAGGCAATAACAATATAACTTCTGATTACAGATATATGCATGTGAGCAGTGCTAACTTGAAGGGCAGGGAAACCCTTGATCCTGGAATGTGTCTATCCTCTGCTCTAAGGCTGATAATTTTCCTGAAGAGAACATTGTGGTTTACTTGTTTTGACTGGTTGATTTTCTTCTTCTTGTTGTGGTGAATGGTGGGTACATGGCTGGTGCTTGTCTTTTTGTTCTACCGTGGTGGGTGACCAGATTAAGTCAGATAGAAACTTGAAAGTTGTCTTTTTAGTCTCACTCTCTACAGTTGACTTAGGACTTCAGGAGATCCCTTGAATTATATTTAAAAATGTGTAAGTACAGTTTTCTGGGGAAAAAGTCCAAAGTTTCTAAGAGGTTCTCAAAGTGGTTGATAATCCTGGAGTGATTAAGACTTGCTGGGGCTTTGCTTTCCATTGTCCATACTAAGTTACCATTACAATTCTGCTTTTATGGCCCTCTCTGGTGGCGCAGCAAGTTAAAGCACAGCAGTAAGAAGCTAAAAGCCACTTCAGCATGAGTTCAATCCTCGCTCCAGAGGTGATCCACATGGCATGTCAAGCCCTCATTGACCTGCCTGCTGCTCCCCTCAGCATTGTACTTCATCAGTCTGCTTGGTCTGCTTCCCACTCTGTCTCTGGTGAATCGTCTCACCGCCCCTCCACCTCTGGCCTGTACCCCAGTTCTATGTGCAGAAATAAATAAATCTTAAAAAAAAAAATTCTGCTTTTACATTCAACAAAGCACAAGACTCATTCACATTTTATTTATTTTTATTAAAGAAATATTCCTTTATTATAAGATTTTTATTTTAGTTTTGCATAGAAGAACTGGGGTGTAGGGCAGGGGTGGATGGGGCTGAGAGGATTCGTCAGAGACAGAGTGGGCAGCAGAACAGGCAGATTGATTGAAATATACTGTTGAGGGGAGAAGTGGGTGAAACAGGAAAGGGTCTGCTGTGCCATGTGGGTCAACTCCCTGGTGGCTATAGGACTATGGGGCTGCTTTGCCCCTGGAGGGCCATTGTGTCACCTTGAGAGTCAGGGTGGTAGCCCTGAGACTTAACCCCTAAGCCACCAAGGAAGCCCTCATTGACATTTCATATAACAATAATATCCTTTCTTTTTACACTTACAGAAGAGCATGTATAGAACTGAAGGGAGGGGGCATACTTTTTAAAAGGCAATCCTATAAAAGTTTCAAGAAAACTATTACTCCCTTTTGGGGGGAATTTAGATTACTTTTGTTATTTTGGTTTGGTCTGAACATCTGTAGTATTGAAATGATGTACTGAGAGGACAAGTTGGAAAATTTGTGCTGAGCCCTCTCTGTAGTTGTGAAATAACTGAGTATAAAAAAGTGTTCCTTGGAAGCTCATAGTTATGTAAATATTTTTTACCAGCATGGTTTCAAGGCAGCATAGTCATTCCTACCACTCCTACTAGCTGCTATGAGTAAGGGTGGTCCCCATATAAATATTTATTTTGTGCTTCCGACAGGAAAAAAGTCATAACTTCAAGCATAAAGTAAAATTGCTGCCTTGGTGTACTCCTTGCTCATATAATTAGTGATTTAGCAGTCCAATTTGATGAAGCAAAAACCAGTAACAAAGGAGTTTTTTAAAACAAAACCGTTAATAGTTTTTTTCCTGCATTTGTGAAAAGAACTTTTAAGATTTGGATCAGTGTGCATTTTCCCCAGGAATCCCAAGATTCACTTTGTATTAAGAATTGAAAAACCTTTTATTCACTTGTGTGGTCATATTTAGGATAATGTAGGCATTTCATGAAAATATTTGAATTTAGGTTTCTGGACCATTGATCTCTGGCTCATTAATGTATCACTTACTTTGGTATCTGAGTAGTCTGCTTTCTCTAAAAATTCAAAAGAGGTTATTTTTTACTAATTGTGTAAAAGTGTATAAGATATTGCAAATACTTAGAATTTACTTACTTTAATATCAAACCTGTTTGTGCTTTTAAAAGTTTTTCAATTGTGCAAACATTAACCTGGAGCTTAAGAAGTTATACTATCCAAATAAATTAACAATGTTTGCCACTATAGAACTATTTTATGCTCAAAATTCATAAAATACAGAAAAGTATATCATTCATAGTACTGTTAAGATTACTGTAAATCTTTTGATACAGTCCTTTCTATTTTGTCCAGCCCTTTTATTCTGGTTAGATAATTTCTAACAATTTTCTGTTATGTAAACACTTTGCTTTTTGCATTTTTCACTGACATTGCTTGCTTTATGTGGCAGCTTTGTTAAGAAGTGTATGTTAGTTTAGAGAAATTTAGTTTTAGTGGCAAGTAAAGTAGTATGATATATTAAGTTGAAAGAAGTATTTTCACTGCTTTCTTTAGTACCAGATTGAACTTATATAATACTTTGTATTTTTTCAATTCAGGTTTATTGAAATAATAAATTTATAGAACTACCACAGTTTACTGTATTGGCCTTTTAAAAGTGAAAGAAGGTATTCACTGATCTTCCACAGCATTTTCTGATTCAGATTTATTGAGATATAATTCATATATAATGCAGCTAACTCTCTAGGTGTATAGTTCTGTGATTTTTTTTTTTAAGAAGATAGGCTCATGCAATTACCACTATAGTCAAGAAATGCTTTCATCACTCTAAAAAGTTCCCTCACACCCTCTTATAGTCAAAACTAGCCTTCTCCCCAGTCTTGGTTCCCCGGCAACCACTGCATTAGTTTTTGTCCTCACAGTTTGTCTTTCCAGACTGTCTTAACGTTAGTAATGCATTTGAGATTCATGCATGTTGTCATTTGTATCAGGTACTTCTTTTCCTAATATTACAACATAGTATTCTGTTGTGTGGATACAGCATGATTTGTTTATCCATTCACTCATGAATGGACATTTAATTGTTTCTAGTTTTTGATTATTATGAATAAAATTAATACTTACTTTCACATAGTGGGCATAAAATTGATGTTCACTTTGTGTGAACATGTTTTCGTTTATTTTGAGTATACAAGTACTGTGAGTGAAATGGTAGATCACCAAAGCATTTTGATAGTCATTATCTCATTTGGATGCCAAAATCTGTGAGGGCAATCTCACCCCCTGTTAATGACCGAGAAACTGAGAATTGATGTTGCTTGCTGCAGCTTATAGGATAGAACTTGAAACCAAAACTTCTAAGTCCAACTCATTTGCTTTCTGCTAGACTGTAATGTTGTTTTCAATGTTTCCCTGTTTTAACAACAGTGCTAACAAATCTTTCAGATCTTGGCAACAGTTAGGGAATGGAAATATTTACCAGTAAGTGAGTATCAGAATATAAATAAGTTTCTTTCTCAATTTGCTAGTTTCCAACTGGCCTGGAAAATTGGAAATTTATAAAATAAAGTCAAGTATTAGTCTTAGATGAATAATTAACAGACTCTCCCACTTATTCTGAATAGAGGATTACTATCTCACCAAAACTTTAAGTAGAAAATGCTGGGAGATGTTGAGACCCATAAAGAGCTTTATGACTTACAAAATGATGTGGCAGAGGACTGAGGAACTATTCCAACTCTCTAGTCCTGTGGTCCAGATGCAAAGCCTGGACTCAGATGTTCTTATCCTTCCTGGCTCTAACACAGAGAGATGAAATGACATGCTAAGCAGTGACCATGCTAAGCAAAACCTCGTCCTGGAACCCGCTCTAAATAGTTATTTCTAGAACCTTCACAAGGCAGGTGAAGTTGCCTTGGGGAGAACACTATCTATTGTAATCAATACTAATTGCCTTCTGTGGCTGCCCGCCCTGCTGGAGACTGTTCTGGTTTCTTCACCACTCTTTTTTTTTTTTTTTTTAAGATTTATTTATTTATTCATACAGAGCTGGGGTACAGGCCAGAGATGTGGAGGGTGAGAGGATTCACCGGAGACAGAGTGGGGAGCAGAACAGGCAGATCTACGAAGTACACTGCTGAGGGGAGCAGCGGGTGGGTCAGGAGAGGTCTGCCTCACCATGTGGATCTCCTCCGGGGCAGGCGGGAATCAACTCATGCGGAAGTGGCTTAAGCTTCTTAGTACAGGGCTTTAACCTGCTGCAGCACCAGGGAGGGCCCTCCTTCACCACTCTGGCCTCTTTGGAGGGGAAAAAAGAGATGTCAAGGCTTCTTTTGGCCAATGCAAATTTTCTATTTCGCTAACTGAGGTGAACAAGTGCACATTCTATGAAAATTTCTTGTGGTAATAGCATATTTAATATTATTTCTTCTAGGTAACAACAACAACAAAAATTTAACCCCTAAAAGGTAGAGTAGTACCAAGGTCTAGTCAGAAAACTTTAAAACAAGACATTTGATGGTATAAAATTCTTTAACTCCACAGGATTCTATTTCATTTTTTTATCTTTAAAGATTTGTACTCTGAAGCATCACATACACCATACAAGTTTAGAAGTATAACAGTACCTTGTACCATTACCCAGAATTTCCAAATTGACATCTGATTTATCCATCTCTATTGTTGCTGCTGTCTCCAAAGAGTTTTAAAACAATTTCCAGATTTCTTATCTTAACCTTATGTATGTACAAATGCTTCTGTGAACAATATGTTCCTGATACATACCACAACTACCATATTCACATTTAGCAAAACTAACAACTCCAGTTGCTTGATATCAGCTGGCATTAAGTGTTATTTATCATTTCTCAGTATGAAGAACCCTTATGGTGTTTATTGATGTCTACTAGATTTTTTTTTCTTTTTTTGTTTTCTTTTTTTTTTTTTTTTGCTTAAAAGAACTAGGGTGTAGAGAGAGGTACAGCGGCTGGGGGTCAGAGGATTCACTAGAGAAAGAGTGGGGAGCAGGACAGGCAGATTGACAAAGTACACTGCTGAAGAGAACAGCTGCACTATGTGAATCACCTCCCCCGGCGGGGATTGAACTGATATTGAAGAGGCTGTGGCTAGCTTGCAGTACTGCATTCTTGGTCATTGCACCACAAGAGAGGGCCCCCCATTTTATTTTTTAAGCTAAATCCAGATTACTTTCTATAGTGGTTACAACATAATGGTTGCACCAGTTTGCATTTCTATCAGTGGTGTAATAGGGGTCCTCTTTCTTCTCATTCTATCATTTGCTGGAGTCACCAAAAATATCTTTTAACTTTGATCTCATGGAATATATTGCCAGTGTTTTTTTCTATGTATTTTATTGTCACGGGTGATATACCTAAATATTCAGGTCATTTGGAGTTTATTTTATGTAAGTGGTTAGCAAGTTAGTACTGTTGTTACTTTATAGTAAAATTTGAAGTCAGATAATGTGATAACTCCATTTCTCTCCTTTTTTTCCTCTGTATTACTTTTGTAATTCCAGACTCTTGGTGTTTCTCTATAAATTTCAGTATGCTTAATTTCTGGTACTTTGGTGGGGATTTTGTTGATCTATTTGTCAACATAGATTTTTGTATATTTATTTTGTAACCTGATACTTCACTGTACTCATATTTTTCGCCTAATAACTTTTTGATTGAGTCTTTAGGGTTTTCTATATATATTAAATTATCTGCAAATAGTGATATTTTCACTTTTTCTTTTCCTACTGGGATTTCCATTATTTCCTGTGTCAGGTAATTCTGGTCAAAGTCTCTAATAGTAAGTTAAATATAAGTGGCAGTGGGCATCCTTTTCTTATGCTGGATCTTATTGGAAAAAGGTTAGTTTTCACCACCGAGTATTATAGTGGTTGTTGGTTTGTGATACGTTACCTTTATTACATTGAGGTAGGTCCTTCTATTCCCATCTTGTGTAATATTTTTATCATAAATGGGTGCTGAGTCTTAAGAAATGCTTTCTTTATATCTATTAATAACATATGGTTTTAACTTTTTGTTGATGTAATGCATTGTGTTGATTTGTATATATGAAACTGTCCTATCTCACTTGATCATCATAGGTCATCTTTGTGATATACTGTTGAATTTGATTTGCTTGCATTTTGTTGAAGATTATTATGTTGGTGTTCATCAAGGATATTGAATATTCTTATTTCTGTTCTGTATGGTGATTTCTCCTGTTTCATTTGTGATTCTGTTCGTTAATGATTTCTCTCTCTCTCTCTCTCTCTCTCTCTCTTTTTTCTTTTATTAGCCTAGCTAGAGTTTTATCTATTTCACCTTCTCAAAGAACCTGCTTTTCATTGATTTTTTAGGGATGGAGGGCATTTTTGTGATCTCAATTTCATTGATTTTGACTCTTATTTTTATTCTAACCTTTATTCTACTAACTTTGGGTCTTACTCCTCTCTTTCAATTGCTTTAGGTATAGTATAAGTTTATTTAGAAATTTTCTTTTTATGTGGGCCTATAGTGTAATAATCTTTTCCCTTAAGAGCACTTTTGTTAGGCCTCATGGATTCTGGTGGCATGTGTCATCACTGTTGTTCATCTCAAGGTTTTTTTTTTTGTTTGTTTGTTTTTATAATATAATAGTTTATTTTTACATCATTTTATACTTTTTTTTCCATCTCAATTGTAATCCCCATGTGTTTCCCATCACCAAGTCAACAATGTGCTATCACCATAGTCAGTGCACTTCCCTCCCCGCCACAGTTTTTAATCCCACTCCCCACTCCGCCCCAAAAAAATGTCTCTGGTATATGGCTGTTCATTATTCTTATTATTTTCTCGCCTGGTCCATTATACTCCTGCTATGAGCGAAACCATCTGGTATTTTTCTTTCTCTTTCTGGCTTATCTCACTAAGCATGATCTTTTCCAGCTCCATCCATATTGCTGCAA
>NW_004567117.1:4287883-4299277 GCF_000260355.1 Condylura cristata | reverse complement strand
TCATGGTGTATTATTCTTTTAATGCATTGTTGGATTCTGTTAGCTAAGATTTTGTTGAGGATTTTTGCATCAGTGTTCATTAGGGAGATTGGGCTGAAGTTTTCTTTTTTTGTGTTTTCTTTGTTAGGTTTTGGTATTAGTGTGACGTTGGCTTCGTAGAATGTTTGTGGTAGTTTTCCTTCTTTTTCAATTTTTTGGATAAGTCTGTGTAGAAATAGGCACTAGTTCTTTTCTGAATGTTCGGTAAAATTCATTTGTAAATCCATCTGGTTCAGGACTTTTATTTTTGGGGAGGGTTTTGATTACTACCTCTATTTCCTTGTTTGTAATTTCCTGTTTAGTTGTTTATTTCTTCTTTATCTAGCTTTGGTGGTTGTAGAGTTGTAGGAATTTGTTCATTTCTGCTAAATCATTGCACTTGTTTGCATATAGTAGTTCATAGTATTCTCTGATTATTCTTTTGATTTCTGCTGGGTCTGTTGTGATTTCTCCTCTTTCATTTATGATTCTGTTTATTTGTGCTTTCTCTTGTTTTTTCTTTGTGAGCCTGGCTAGTGGCCGATCTATCTTGTCTATTTTTTCAAAGAACCAACTTTTGGTTTCATTGATTTCTTGGACTATTTTCCTAACTTTCATTTCATTTATTTCTGATTTGACTTTTATCATTTCTTGTCTTTTGCTGGCTTTTGGGTTATTTTGTTGTACTTTTTCCAGTTCTTCAATAAAGGTAGGACATTAGGATGTTTCTTTGAGTTATTTCTTGTTTCTTTATGTGAGCTTATATTGCTATATATTTTCCTCTTATAACTGCTTTTAATGTGTCCCATACATTTTGGAGACTTGTGTCATCATTGTCATTCTTCTCCAAGTATTTTTTAATTTCTTCTTTGATCTCCTCATTGATCCAGCGGTCTTCCAGTAGTGTGGGTTTTAGTCTCCACGTGGTAGGTAGGTTTCTTGCCTTCTTCATTTGGTTTATCTCTAGTTTGATTCCTTCATGGTCAGAGAAAATAGTTGGTATGATTTCGATCTTAGTGTATTTATTGATGTTTATCTTGTAACCCAGTATGTTGTAAATCCTAGAGAATGATCCATGTGGATTTGAGAAAATGTGTACTCAGATTTTCTGCGGTGCAGTATTCTATAGATGTCTGCTAGACCCATGTTGTCCAGGTCCTTGTTCAGAGCTTTAGTGTCTTTACTTATTTTTTGTCTTGTTGATCTGTCCATTGTTGAGAGTGGCATGCTGAAGTCTCCTACTATGTCTGTATTCTCTCTGATATACATTTTCATGGATGACAGTGGTTACTTAATATATTTTGGTGCTCCTTCATTTGGTGCATATATGTTGATGATTGTTATTTCTTCTTGTTGAATTGTCCCCTTAATCATAATGTGTCTCTTTTAATCTTTTTTAGTTTGAAGTCTGTTTGATCTGATATAAGTAGAGCCTTCTTTTTTGGTCCATTTGCTTGTTTGTAGGGTTGTTTTCCACCCTTTTATTTTCAGTCTGTTTTTATCTTTTGTAGTTAGAAGTGTTTGCTCAGACATGGTGGGTTCTGCAGAATGATGGGTTCTGTTTTTTAACCCATCCTGCAACTCTGTGTCTTTTGACTGATGAGTTTAAGCCATTTACATTTAGAGATAATATTGATATACTGGCATCTACATATGCCATTATTGTACTTCTATATTTTTATTCCTTGTTTTAAATTGTTCTTGTTCATTCTTCTGTTGGATTTGGTTTGAGGGCTTCTTGTAGTATTTTTTGGAGTGGGGGCTTAGTGATGACGAAATTATGGAGTTTCTGAGAATGTCCTTATTCTTTCTTCGTAGAGGAAGGAGAGCTTTGCAGAATAGAGTATTCTTGGTTGGCATTTAATGCTTTGGAGTTTGTTGAGAATGTCCCTCCACTCTCTTCTTGCCCATGGTGTATCTTCGGAGAAGTCTGATGTCATCCGGATCAGTTTCCCATTATAGGTTATTTGTTTCTTCCCTCTTGTCATTCTCATTATCTCTTCCTTGTTTTGTATTCTTGGAAGTTTTATTATAAAGTGTCTTGCTGTATTTCTCCTCTCACCATGGTAGTTTGGGGTTCTTCTTGCTTCTTGGATGACTACTTTCATCTTCTTCATATTAGGGAAGTTCTCTTCTATTATCTCTGTGAATATTTTCTATATTCCTTGGCCTTCTGGTATACCTATAACTCTGATGTTTCCTTTCCTAATGGTGTGTCAGCTCTTGAAGTGTTTCTTGATTCCTTTTCATTTTACTTCTCTTTCTTTTTCTTTTTTAATTATCTTTGTTTCTGTGTCTCCGAGGGTGCTGATTCATTCTTCCATTTCATCTATTCTGTTTTCATTACTGTTCCCAGTATTTATCTCCTCCAGTGGCCTTTTCATTGCCTGCATTTCTTCTATTTCCTTTTTTAATGTCTCATTTTCTTTCATCAGTTGGTTGATTGCTTGTCTCATATATTTTTCCTTTCTTTATTTTTTTTTCATTCATTTCCTTGTTTGCATTCTTCAACTCCTTGATGGCTTGCCTCATTTCATTTTTTTCCTTCTCATCTTCTTTTTGTTTGTTTATCATGATGAATCTGAATTCTTTATCTGGTAGGCTGAGCAGTTCTTCTATTTCTTTGGTGCTTTCTGGTGACTGATCTTTTTGTGGTGAATTTCTCCCCTGAGGACTTGCTTGGGTATTTGTTTGTCTTCTTTTCCCTGTTGTGTATTTTCTAATACTTTCTATTCGCTGAGACACGGTGTTGCTATTATTGACCAGCATTTATTTATTTATTTATTTATTTTGGATGTTCTTTCTAGAATGACTGAGGGACTTCCTGACATTTCAGTTGTGGAGGGTATTCTGAGTTGTGCTATTTTTCCAGATCTCACTGTGTGTAATTGTGTCTGTCACTTACCTTGTAACAGTCAGGAGTCTCTTGTAGTGTTCAGCCTCCTCTAGTAACACGTTGAGTTTGTGTTTCTGGAAGGTGTCTGTTGATCTTTGTAGCCTTTGGATGTCCCAGGCTCCCTCTATGTTGGTGTGCCCATGGTGGTTATGGTGTATTAGAAGTATTGTAGGTCTCCCTGGAGCTGGGCTTGTGGCTGAGTTGGTGGCTGGCTTTGTTTACTTTCTAAGTAATGTGAGCCTTTCTGGCTCCCAAGTCTTCAGGCCTCTGCTGTGGGGGCGAGATCTCCCCCACCCCACAGGAGTGCAGGGGAGTGCCAAAGGGCTGCAATCCTCCTAGCTGAGCAGGCTGCTAGTCTTTCCTCTGAGTTTTCAGGGCTCTTTGTATCTACTCCGAACAGTCCCTCCCTGAGCAGTGCCTCCCCAGTGCCTCAGGTCCTCTCACAGAGCCCAGCCGTATCTCTTTAACTCCAGGGCTTTACCACAGTTTTTGTGGGTAGATGCGGTTAACAGGGAGACCCCTTAGCAAGTCTCCCCATTTGAGGCACTTTGTAGGGTCTCTCTACGTTGAATGTGCCCATGGAAGATTGTTAAAGTTGTTGCATTTTCCTAGGGTTGGGCCTGTGGTTGAGTCTTGTCTAACCATTTTTTTTTCTTTTTTCCCCCTCTTTAACTCAGGGGCTTTGTGAGTCTTGCTGACCATGCCTTAAAAATCACCCTAATGAGCACACCCTAATTTCACCTAGTCTCAGATCTTTATTTGGGGGCAGGAGATGTCGGTAGGGCTAGAGCAGCCCCAATTGCCAGTTCCTCTTCTCCACCTCCCAGGCTCTAAGTAGAGCAGTTTCTCCCCACCCCCCCAAAGTAGCTTGGGATCCACTCACCTAGCTGTGTTGTCTCAGTTTATATCCAGGGCTTTATCGGGTCTGCTGGGGCAAAGTATGACAACACATCTGCGGCATATCCTTGTGTCTGGGCACTCCTGGTTCCGAGTTGCAGTCTTTTCCCACAATTTGGTTTCCTCTCCCTAGGTGAGTTGTCTTAGTTTATCAGCAGGGCTGTGGCAGGGCTGGGACAAAAGGCTGCTGCTGCTGCTGCTGCTGCCACTGCTGTAAATCTCCCTCTGCAGTGCTTCCTGGTGTCTGGGCACCAAGATTTTTAAAGGAACCAAATGAGCAGGAAATCTCTATCTGCGCCACTATAGCCTGGCACTCCCCCATCAGAGTTGCAGGGTTCTTCTTATCCTGTCTGTGGCACCTCCGGATAGTAGTTCCCTTATGGAAACTCCCCATTGCCAATTCCCCCTCAGTTATCTTCCTTCTAGTGAGTCCAGGGTGTTCTCATTTGGGTTGAAACTCGTAGCATGTAAGTCTATAGTCCATTTTCAGTCCTCAGTTCCTGCACAAGCCTGGATGCAGTGATCTTGGCATCTTTACTCTGCCGTTCTCTCCTATTATGCCCATCTCAAGGTATTTTTAAATTCTACTTTGATGTCCACTTTTGTCTGGTAGTTGTTGAGCAGCATGATCTTTAATCTTCATGTATTCATATATATATATTTTTTTTCTTGTAGTTGGTTTCAAACATTATGACCTTATTGTTAAAGAGAATACTGGGTATAATTTTGATCTTTGCAGTTTTTTGACAGTTGATCTGTGTGCCAACTTGTGGTCTGTTCTTGAAAATATTCCATGTATACGTGAAAAAAAATTTTTTTTAAGTAGTGTTTTTTGGAGATGTCTGTTAGATATATTTGGCTTAACCACTCATTTAAACCTATTATTTTCTTATTCTTTTTTCTCTGTTGTCCTCTTTTGTATGTTTTCTACAAACAAGCTCAATAATTTTTTTTGTTGCTTATTGTCCCTCAATTGTATTTTTTTTTAAAGATTGTTCTTTCAACATTATTTATTTATGTATGTATGTATGTATGTATGTATGTATGTATGTATTTATTTATTTATTTATTTATTTATTTATGCATACAGGAACTGGGGTGTAAATCAGAGGTACAGGGAGATGACTCACCAGAGAGTGGGGAGCAGAACAGGCAGATCTACTAAAATACACTATCGAGGGGAGTAGTGGGTAAGACAGAAGAGGTCTGTTGAGCCATGTGGGTCAACTCCTTGACTGGGGATCAAACTTAGACTTCAGCAATGATAGTGCTGAGACTTAAGCCCTGCACCACCAACGAGGCCCCTCAGTTGTATTTACAATCAGCTGTAGTGTTTGTTAGTTCCTTTATTTCTTTGTTGCTTTTTTTATATCCTTTGTTATTTACATATTTATTTTGAGTTCTATAAATGTTGGTAGTACTTTTACTTGAACTCTTCGTAAGTCTCTTTCTTCCTTTCTTGCTGGATTGAGTTTCCGCCAAGGGGGTGTTTATTTGTTTTTATTGCAGCATTAGTGGCATCCTCTTCTGTCTCTTGATATTTTATTTTTATGGGTTGTAATAGGGATAGACTTCAGCCTTACCTTTGCATTTGTTGAATAATTGTGATGACTGGTAACAGTGAAAGATAGTTGGTATAAAACAGGACCAGGGCAGTAGGGTGCCGAAGGATAGCTTTCAATAAACTCAGAGGTTCAGTTTTCCTATTGTGTGGAGGGTACCTGAGTTATATACTAAGGCTTTACAGTGATCCTCTTCTGTAGGCCAGCTCCTCCATTTTAGAGTCTCTTATAGTCTCATGTTCGATTCAATTCTAGGCTAATTTTAAACTCTAGGTGCAGCGCCAGAGACAGATTGTAGTTGATATAAGGTCACAGACTTGGGTTGTTCTGTTTTCCAGCACAAAATCTTATCCTAAATTATTTGCTGGTTTTATTGACAGAAATTTCAAACATTCCTTTGTTTTGGTTTTAATGCTGGGTATGGGATGGCAGTTGTTTTGAATCTCCCAGTCAGAGATTAGAGTTGTAATCTTTTTTCTAAAGAGGCCCAGGTGTGCTTGACCTGCTTTTCCCTGCCAGAACTGGGGTATAGGCCAGAGGCTCAGGGGCGGTGAGAGGCTTCACCAGAGACAGAGTGGGGAAAAGAACAGGCAGATCGACAAAGTACACTGCTGAGGGGAGCAGTGGGCGGGTCAGGACAGGTCTGGCACACCATGTGGTCACCTCCGGGGCAGGCGGGAATCAAACTCATGCGGAAGCAGCTTTTGATTCTCAATGCTGTGCTTTAACCCGCTGTGCCACCAGGGAGGGCCCTATATAAACTTTTTAAAGATCAATTTACCAGATTCTTTCTAAGTACTGTTACTGATTAATACAAAATATCCTAAATTTAAATTTTATATTTAGTATAAAAAGTTTTGTGCTTTTTCCATCATTAAATTATTGAGTAATGTGATTACCAAATTGCAAAAACATCTAGCATAGTATTTCATGTGGAGAACAGATAACTTACTCCATAAAACTAGGCTCTCACAATGCAAAATTTAGGAGACAGGGACAAACTTAACTCAGAAGCCCTGATGTTAAAATGCCTAGTTTTGTGACTCATATGAAATCACTTAATCTAGTCGTTTTCAGCTTTTTGTATCAAGAGTAACACCCTTCCTTTCTATGAGATTTGCAGAGTAGGGAAGCAGCTAATGTGGTCATTAACTGACTGAAACAATGAAAGAATTAAGTATTAAATTACAATTCACTGGTTTTGCAACTCTTAGCCAATGATACTTACTTTACCTTTATAAACAGTGATTAAACTTGGGCAATAGCACTTCTAATTGTATTCAGGTACTGAGAGTGAATGATATAATAAGGCCTTTGATTGGCAACCTAGAAGATAATCTAAGTTTAATTATGGGTTCATTCTCTCTAAGAAAATAATCACTATAATTGTTGAAATGCTAAATTAATGAGAAATAAGCTTTATATTTCTCACTTAAACATTTAAAAACAGGAATATCTAACTAAAACTGGAATCAAATTTTAGTCACTTACCAATTGAATGATATACATCACTTTATTTGGAAAATGAAGAGAAGTAACTACCTTGATAGGGACTTTATGAGATTCAGGGTAATACGTATAAAACATAGCACAGGTTCTGTTGATGTTAACTAAAACTCACTTAGGAGCTCTAGGGAAAGTGGTGATAGTAAGTAACTGGAAACATTGACTCAGTCTTTATTTTAGACTTCTGTGAACTTTGTGTTTGATTGTGCTCACATGTTCCATTCAACAGAACATTTCTCAAATTAGGTCACATTTAGTAAAATATATAAATAGCCACTCCAAATAGAAAATTCCATACCTCATCTCAACCACATTTTATATTTTAGAAGTTCAGACTTTGAAATATGGTAAATAAAAGATAAGATTGGTTTTTTTTTTTTTTTAAAGATTTATTTATTTATGGATACAGAACTGGGTACAGGCCAGCGGTGCAGGGATGGTGAGAGGATTCACCAGAGACAGAGCGGGGAGCAGAACAGGCAGATAGATGAAGTACACTGCTGAGGGGAGCAGTGGGCAGGCCAGGAGAGGTCTGCCACACCATGTGGTCACCTCCAGGGCAGGTGGGGATCGAACTCATGTGGAAATGGCTTTAGCTTCTTAGTGCAGTGCTTTAACCTGCTGCACCACCAGGGAGGGCCCAAGATAAGATTGTTTTTGATGGTGGTGATAGAAGATGAGAAAGTGACTTAAGTGTGGAAAGGACCAAGAATTTAAGGCCTGTGCCTGAATTTTGGTATGTAGAATTTACTATTGTTACGCAGCTTTTATGTTGATAGACTTTTCCTATAGGAAAGGTAAATTTTTATTTTATTTTTTTACCAAGAGACCAGGTAATCATTGTTTTGTTAGACATGCATAATAATTTACCAAACTTGGAAAAATTGGGGTCTTTTTCCCTTCTATTCTAGTAGATATATATTTTAAATAATATAATAGTTTATTTTTACATCATTTTGTGCCTTTTTCCATCAGTTGTAATCCCCATGGGCTAACCACCACCAGATCACTCGTGTGACATCACTATAGTCCAGTGCACTTCCCTCCCCTAGTTGTTTTTGATCCCATTCCCCACTCCACCCCCGTAAAATGTCTCTGGTATATAGTTGTTCATTATTATTATTTTCTTGCCTGGTCCTTTATACTCCTGCTATGAGTGAAGCCATCCAGTATTTTTCCTTTCTTTCTGGCTTATTTC
The DNA here is from genome assembly GCF_000260355.1 of Condylura cristata. Classification (NCBI taxonomy): domain Eukaryota; kingdom Metazoa; phylum Chordata; class Mammalia; order Eulipotyphla; family Talpidae; genus Condylura; species Condylura cristata. Next base: position 4,291,200 of record NW_004567117.1, on the reverse strand, counting down.
ACTAAGCATAATCTTTTCCAGCTCCATCATGTTGCTACAAAAGGCATGTGTTTGTTTTTTTTTTTTTTTTTTGGTTGCTGAGTAATATTCCAGTGTGTATATGTACCACATCTTTTTAATCCAGTCATCTTCTAGTAGGTGTTTTTCAGTATTTAATTTTTTTCCCAGGCCATTCATATTATCTGATATCCAGTCTATTTAGCAAAACCTTTCTGGTTATAGAAAATTCATTTACTTCCTTATGACTAAAACAAAGGTAGATTTACTTTTTAGTATCCTGAATTAAAGATTTTGCTTATTTTAAGTGGAATACTCCTTAAATGTTTTTCTTCTTTCATTTCAGAGAGTTACAGTTTGAGGTTTTTTTTTTTCGTCTGTATTCCAATACATAGGTTCAAAGTACTTTAGAAATATCTTTCACAGAAACATTCATCCTAGGAACAGTTTGTTGGATGTCAAAGAAATAAAAGCGTACATTTTCAAATACGTTTATGACCAAATGTTATTCATAATATGATTTTGAAAGACGTATAAAGTGAACAAAAAAAGAATGACTTATATGATGTCCAACACATGACTGTGATTCATAATTATTTACATAATTAGAAATTTACTATATCCATTTTTTTATTAACTTGTGAGCAATAGTCATAAAACAAATGGTTTCTATATAGTTTTGCACTCTTGATTTGCACTGAGGTTTTTGAAATCCTATATGTTGTCTATTAAATTTGCTTTATGGTACTTTTCTCTCAGTGAAGAGTTAAGTGTGTTTATGAGAATTGTAAATACACTATGAATGATGACTAAAAATAAAATTCCAAATGGATTAAAGATTTAGTCATAAGGTTTGCCACAGTAAAATTGTAGAGGAAAACATCAGTGATATTTTCCATGAACCAACAATAAAGGTATTTTTTGAGACTTGACCCCTATGGCAGAAATAAACCATTGGAATTACCTCCAGTTACAACTACAGCTTTTATAAAGAGAAAACATAAAAAGATTAAAAAGACATCCCACTGAATAGTAGAAAATAGTCACACAGTGTATAATTAACAAGGGGTTAAAACCTCATACAATTTAACATTAATAAAACAACCCCATAACAAATGGGCAGCAGATATGAACAGAAAGTTAATCAAAGGGAATATTCAGGATGGCTATAGATATATAAAAGATATAGATTCATCATCACTTCCAAAAAGATATAGATTCATCACCACTTCCAATAAGAGAAATGCAGGTTAAAATCAGAATGAGATATACTCTAATACTAGTGAAAATAGCACATATTTAAAAAACTCTGGAGAGGATGTAAATAAAGAGGAATCTTATTACATTGCTGGTGGGAATGTAAGCTGGTATATCCATTATGGAAAATCATTTGGATTCATCTTAAAAATATCAAAATGGAAATATCACATGACCCAGCAGTCCTACTCTTGGGCATCTACCCAAACAACATGAAGTCATCAATACAAAAAATCTCTTTGGTCTAGTGTTTGTCACAGCGGTTTTTACAGTAGCATGAACTTGAACCTGAATGCTCATCAGTAGGTATTTGGATCAAGAATATGATACAGTCACAGAATATTTAGCCATAAAGAAAGAAGAAATATAATCATTTATAGCAAAATGAAAGGACAAATGTGGAATATCTATATACCTGATGATTTGCAGAATTCAAAAACTAGTGCATGTTAATAAACATAGATCTCTGAAATTAAGGAGAAGGGGGAAGGGCAAAAGGACAAAGTGATGATGGTGGCAAACAAAAGTAAAATAAAAAGTACATATGGTATCTTATAACCAGGGAAAGCCAAACTGGCAAATGGTAATTATGGAATTTCCCCTTAGGTTGGGTTTGTTAAGGAGTGACTTCATGGTGGCAAGGGAAGAGCAGAGGCAAAAGTTAGAGGCCTTACCTTTAAGTTTCATGTATGAAACAAGCTCTATTAATTAACCTTTGTGGTGTAAGAAACTGCCCCAATGTTTAGTAGTTTAAAACAATAACCATTTATTTAGCTCTTGTTTCTGTGAGTTAGTTGGCGATTTGGGCCTATATCAGCTGGGTGGCTTTTCTGCACTCATTCCTGTGTCTTATCAGCTACTGAGTGTTTGAGCTAGAATGGCTTCAAATGCATCAGCTTGTCCAAGTCATCTTCTACCAGGCTTCACATTGCAGCTTGGCAAAGCCCTAAGGCTTCTGAGACTAGATTCAAAACTGACTTTATAGCACCCTGCGTTCTCAAGTCTCAAGATCACCTACATTAAATGGGTCTGGATAGAGGGTCTGTCCCTATATTAGAGGAACTGCAAAGTTACATTACAACGAGGGGAATGATTACTTCCTTTGTAAACAGTCTACCATACCAAGCACAATGGTTTAATATTTGTAGTTCTATAAAAGTAACAGTTTTTAAGTGATATTTTCAGTCACCATTTACATATTGAGAAACCACAGTTCCCACTAAGTTGGCTATTTATTTTTATTAATTTGGATAGTAACTCTAATAACTATAAAGGTTTTGTTCTACTACTGAATTATTTGTCAAGACATAGGTACAATTATGGGTTATAATGTAAACTGTTTTCTTTGTTTCAAAATTAGATTGAAGCATAAAATATGTTCACTCTGTCCCCAAAAAGTATAAATTTGGTGTAAGAATATATTTATTTTCCTACAAATAGTCAAATTAATGATGTTGAATAAAAATTATGTTGAATAAATTATTAGAAATAAAATGCTATGGAGATTTAATTTTAAATATAGATATTTGGAATTTTAAGTTTGAACCTCTGTCTTATTTATAGGAACTGTGCCAGTGCCGACCTGGAGAGGGAAATTGTTCTTGTTGCAAGGAGTGTATGTTGTGTCTTGGCACCCTTTGGGATGAGTGCTGTGACTGCGTTGGTAAGTTGGTATGCAGGGAAAAAGTTCTTAATATTTCTTACCACATACCACAGAATCCTTGACTTTAAGAGACTCCAAAGAATGTAGATATATTTTATAATTATAGACTAGCATGTATATAAGACATAGTAGATCTATAGAACATACATACTGTATTTGCTTATATTGAAGAGTATTTACTTTTTACTTTTATAGAAAAAGATCTAGAAAGAAATTAAAAGGACTTGGGTAGTAGGAATAGAGGAATAATGGAGGAAATTTTACTTTTTTTATTAAAAAGTTTATTTTTACATCATTTTGCACATTTTTTTTCATCTCAATTGTAATCCCCATGGGTTTCCCATCACCAAATCACCCCTGTGCCACCACCATAGTCCCGTGCATTTCCCTCCCTCCCCCA
>NW_004567117.1:4267399-4281318 GCF_000260355.1 Condylura cristata | reverse complement strand
TTTTTCTCTCACCCAGGTATTGAGGATCAGATTTGCAGTCTTTCTGCAACCTGGGCTCCACTCACTGAGCTGAGCCGTCCAGCTTTACCTCCAGGGTTTAGCGTGGGGCAAAGCGGCTCCTGCAGCCCGCGGAACTTCCAGAGGCCCGGGTTTTCCCGGGAGTTCCCTTCTGGGAGCTCCCCAGTCGCAGATTCCCTCGCAGTTATCTAGTGAGTCCAGGGTGTTTTCATTTGGGTTAAAACTTGTAGTAAGTGAGTCTATAGTCTGTTTTCAGTCCTCAATTCCTATGCCGGCTTGGACGCGGTGATCTCGGCGTCTTTACTCTGCCGCCATCTTCCGGAAGTCCGGAAATTTTACTTTTTATTTTAACTTTTTATATACTGTTAAAACATTTTTTAGTTTTTTTTTTTTTAATTTATTTATGCATACAAGAAACTGGAGTATAGGCCAGAAGTGCAGGGGTTGAAAGGATTCACCAGAGATGGGGTGAGAAGTATAATAGCATAACAGGTGGATCTAATGAAATACACTGCTGAGAGAGCAGTGGGCGAGACAGGAGAGGTCTTCTGTGCCATGTGGGTCAGCTCCCTGACTGGGGAATCGTGAGTTCATTCCCCACTGGCTGGCAGTGGCTGGCAGTAGCTTAATAGTACTGAAACTTTTAAATCCTGCATCAGCAGGGAGACCACATCAAAAAATTTTTATAGAGACATGTATTAAGATTAGAAGTAAAAAACAGGCACTTAGCATCTTGATAAATAGATTATTTCCTTTATATACGACTTATGAAAGGTGCAGGGGACTATTTCCCACACCCCTCTCTGGGTTCTTCTCAGGTCATTGAGCAGCCCAGTTAACATCATCAGAGAGATTAGTAGGAGAAACAGAAGAAATTTAATGACATACATATGGAGAATCAGTAGATAATACAAAACAGGACTTTTCGACCTTTTGGCTAAGATAAAGTGTAGTATCTGTTCTTATCAGTTTAACAAAACTGAGGACTTTTATAATGGATTAATGAATGGGGTTGGGGACTAGGGCATCAAGCAAGGAGAGGTCTCACATGATAAAGAAAGAGTGACAGACAGGGCAAAATGAGATCTTATAGATGTTTGCCCTGCCATAAATAGTTTTCTCCAATAAAAAGGCTGGATCTGGAGATGATCCTAATTTGGGTAGTCTTAATTCTTTAAGGTAAAGAAAACAGCTTCTCATGAAACCCACAGGGCCTGTATTCAACTGGGCTCCACATGGCAAGGTGATCCATATTGGAGAAAGACTCCAAAAAGATAACATAATACATCTTGGGAAAAGCCTAGCTAAATATTTTTTGAGAGGCCTGCCCTTCACTAAAAGATTCTTGAGAAACTAAACGTTATTTTCTGAAGAGCATTATCTAGGATATATTAAGGACAAAAGCAAGGTGAAAAAGTGTATTTTGTGTGTCGTTTGTGTTTTAGAAAGAAGACTTACATACATAGTTATTGCTGGGACAACCATTCATTATCTCCTTTCTGACCAGTTAACTTTTTTTCATCCTTTACAACTATACTTCAAGTCTCCTCTTTATTCAGAAATCTTCTTAGTTTGATTGAGGTAGGATCCTCTATACTATCCAAATGGTCTGCTTCTGTAAATCATTTATTATAGGTTAGTGTTACTGTTGCTTGTACATCTCTTACAGTAAACTCCTTGAGGACAGGGATGGTCTCATATATATTGATCTTTGTCAGTTAATCTCTGTTTTTATAAAAGTGTGATATAAACATATATTATAGATATATACACATACAGTGTTAAAACTGCTGTTATTCTTCTTTCTAGTGTTTTGATTCCATGAAAGACATCCACTTTTCAATTCTTTCATGTTGTATTACTTTCATAATTCTAAACTCTGCCTTATATTATTCTCTTAATTCTTTGATTTTAGGAAGTGTTGATTTCTTATGGTAGATGAATATTTAGCTCTCTTATCTTCCTAATTTGGTTTTGTCACTTTAACTCAGTGTTTATTTTAGTGATCCACTGAAGAAGTTAGTGTTATGTTCTAGTTTGATGCATAGCTGTATAAACATTAATTTATTAAATGAATAATCCTATTACCTTTCTTTTTTGTATGAGAATAAACTTCCTGAGAGAATTTCTAATCTTCTAGTCTTTGAATTAATGTTGAAAGTGTTTGTTTTCATTTTTAATTTCCAACGAGCCTTTTATTCATTTTGGTGACTATACTATACTATTCTTGTTTTTTTTTTTTTTTTTAAAGATTTATTTATTTATTCATATAGAACTGGGGTATAGGCCAGAGATGCAGAGGGTGAGAGGATTCACCAGAGACAGAGCAGGGAGCAGAACAGGCAGGTAGACAAAGTACACTGCTGAGGGGAGCAGTGGGCGGGTCAGGAGAGGTCTGCCTCACCATGTGGATCTCCTCCGGGGTAGGCGGGGCTCGAACTCATGCGGAAGTGGCTTAAGCTTCTTAAGCTTCTTAGTGCTGTGTTTTAACCTGCTACGCCACCAGGGAGGGCCCTCTTGTTTTATTGATTAAAATACTTTTCTGGAACTGTTGTTATGACTTAGTGATTGCTGAATTTTTTCTTCTACTCTTTGTACTGTTTCCCTTTCTTTTGATTCTTGGTGATCCCTGGTCATTCATTTGTATATAAACATTAGGCATGCCAAAGCTGATTGGGAGCCTTGTGCTGTGGACAGGGCTATTTGCCTCATTCTTAGGTGCTTAAAGCATGAGTTGGCCTTTTTTATTGAGGAGCCATCTCTCTTAGTATCCATGCATCTTTGCTTTGAGGTTGTACAGGTTTTTCAGAGATGGATCTTCCAGTTTCCATGGATGAGGGAGCATAATAATGGCTTTTTGCAAACGTTCTGTAAATATGCGTTGATGCAAATGTCCTTTCATTATTCAGTAGGAATACTCTCATTTACTTTCCTTGTTTCTATCTTCATCTCTGCCAACTACAGTTTTATTGTTCTTTTTTGGCTTCATTTCTCTACAAAACAAACACTCTTATCTTCTACAGATGTGGGTAAGAGAGACAGGGACCAAGAGATATACTATCCTCCAAACTTATTTGCCTCTGCAGTACCAATGTCTTCAAGTTCAGGGTCTTCCCAGAGTTCTGTGGCCTACATTTTCCTGAAGGAGAGTGCTTAGTTAGTTTCATGAAGCTCTTAGTTCCTTCTAAGTTATAGTTAAGTGTTTCAGCTTATTGTTATTGTTTTGTAGTGAGTTCTGTGAGAACTGGAGTAGAGGTATTTTTTTTCTCTATCATCTTAGAAGGTACGTCAATGTTTTATGACTGCAAGTAAGTTCTTATTGCATTATTCTTCCAAGATGAATTCTCTGACCTTGATGGTGATTTTTTACTATGACATAAAATAAAAGAGGCTTTTTTAAAAAAAAGATTTATTTATTTATATATATAGAACTTGCCACAAGTGCAAGGGCAGTGAAAGGATTCACCAGAGACAGAGTGGGGAGCAGAACAGGCAGATTGACAAAGTATAACACTGAAGGGAGCACTGGGTGGGCAAGACAGAAGAGATCTGCTGCACCAGGTGGGTTACCTCCTGGGCAGGGGATCAAACTCACACTGAAGTGGCTGCAACCAACTTCACAGTGCTGTACTTTAACCCCTAATTCTATCAAGGAAGGCCTAAAATAGGCTTTTAATTATTTTAGAATATTATATGTAAGTTGGTTTAATATCTGCAATGAAAGTAAAAAAGATCTTGCTATAACCCCTTATATACATATATAAACACTTAAGCATGGATGTTGAATACACAAAAGCACTTTTAGCATTGAGTAAATTGGACGTGTTTGTGGATGTATATTTGAGTGTAACATATGTATGTGCTTACTATCTCACAACAGTAACAGGGCTATTCAGCTTTTTCTTCTAGGAAAATGGGTATACAGTTATACTGAGAAAGAATTATTATACATGTTTATAGCTCTGCAATTTTAGAAGCAACTAACTGGTATAATTTTAATTACCAGTTTTAAGCTTTTGAGTGAGTAATTATCAATTTAAATTCAGTTCATCTCTCTGCTTTCTAGGGTAAAATTTATGTATTCCAATTGCAACTGAAATTGGAATATGTATGTACAGCAATACTTATTTTCTTGTTCTCTGCTATATGAAGTTCTGCTTAATGTCATTTGCAAACGTGTGGCTTCTCCTTCTACTTTGAAGAAGAAAATGGTACCCATATTTTTCATGGGTGAGGTGAAGATCTCTGAGATTACCCAAATTAGAAGACAACCTCCCCTTCCTGTCTTCCTATAGACCTTTTATTTTAAGGTTTATTTATTTACACATACAGAACTGGGTACAGGCTAGAGGTGCAAGGGTGGTGAGAGGATTCACCAGAGACAGAGTGGGGAGCAGAACAGGCAGATTGATGAAGTACATTGCTGAGGGGAGCAGCGAATGGACAGGAGAAGTCTGCCATGCCATGTGGGTTATGGCTAGAATCAAACTTGTGCTGAAGCACCTTTGGCTAGCTTCGTAGTGCTATGCTTTAACCAGTTGCACCACCAGGAAGAAAGTACATAGTATGTCTAGTAAGCTTTCCCTTTAGCTCTATGGTATAAGGGAGTTATAATACTCCAACCAAACAACAAAAAAAGAGGGGACAGCAGATATATGAATGTATGAAACAAGTCTGGCTTCTGAGCTTGTGTAGTAGGTTTATAGTTCATTGTATTTTCTGTAACTATTTGGAATAATAAGACAGTAAAACAAAACAAAACAAAAACCCTGTGCACAGAGATCAAGGATCTAAAACCACAAGATTTGAGGAAATGTCAAACAGCAAAGAGGAAAATGAAGTATGGTGATTATTGTCAGCATAAGTGAAAATCAGAAAAGAAAAACTAATTCTCACATACCCTGTACCCATTGTATGTTTTTAAGTATCATTGTGAATATAAACTTTTCAGGTATTTGGTGTTTTAATCATTTTGTCATTGTCATTTTTGTTCAAATTGTATATGGTGAGCTTGGGAGAGCCTGCCTTTATTGTCCCATCTTTGCTTACTAAGAGCCTCCTCAGCTGGCTGTTGAGTCTTTTTGATCTAACGGTTCTCATCTTTGTTAACTTAAGCAGCTCTTTTACATGGTGCCATTCACAGACATGAAAACAGGTACTATCAGCAAGATTTCCAGTCAACAGTAAGCTATTAGTAATTAAGGTTTGGGGGAATCAAGCTATACATGGATTTCAACAGCAGAGAGATGAGGGGAATAGATGTTGGTATTCCTAACTGCACCCTCCCCCCATGTTGTTCAAAATCAACTGTACTTTTTGCTTTATATATCAACAGGATGATGGTTCATAGGTGATGGCTCAAGGAAAATCATTGTGTACCCCTATATCTGAGGAACAAAATAGTGATATTGTTATTCCAAATTAACTAAAAAAAAATCCCTTTTTGTGATACCACTGGACCATTAAATTGACTTAATTTTCATGACTTTTGAAATATATAAGTATGGACTTATGTCACATTTTAAAATTGCTACTTTTCAGAAGTCCCTATGGTTCTCATAAAAACAAATTTGAGGATTACATTATAAATGTTTAAAAGTTATTTTGTGGTTAGTATTTGTATGTACCTTCAAATATGAATTTCAGCCAAAGCAAAGGACCTGCTTTAATATAAGGGATATTTTAATTCACAATTCAACTTTTTCATCCAAGAAAGAATCTTGAGGCTGCATGTAGTATATATCCCATTTAATCCACTTCCTTTTAAAGAGATGTTCATAAAAAAGATCTTGCCCCAGTAGCTATGAACACACTTCACATCAATTTTGTTTGGTTTCTCATATTATTATCAGTAAGAAGCCATGCTCCTTGGATAAGTGGCTAGTTTTAACAGTGAGACAAAAAATATACAAGATGAGCCTGAAATATATTGCCAAAAGTAAGATGGTGCTAAAAAATACACCACTACTAATGTGTGGGTATCAAATTTACATGAGAGCCAAATGAAATAGCTTCCAGTGTCTAAAACTAGAACAAATTAGGCAAAGTAGTATTGGATTATAACCCAGAGTATAAAACAAGTATTTATGAACCTACACTTATATAAATAATTAAATAAATTAATTAGTGGAGAAGAAAAAAGCCTTCTATACAGAAGCATTCCAAATGACTTAGGAAACCATTGTACTTCAATAATAATAATAAAGAGAATTTACAGTTATCTTCTCAATGAAGTTTTTAATAAAATCTAATAATCATAGCCTGTAAACCCAAGAAAAGTTTATAGTACAGGCATATTACTAGAAAAAATTATATTTTCAGAAATTAAACGCTGTGATTTAAAAAAAAAAAACAAATAAATGTAGATAGAATGCCCTCAAAAAAAAACAAAAAACCACAACTTGGAATTCCCTAAGTGTGAGCTGCATAGTGACTTCCTTCTAAAGAGTAATGGAAAGGGGCTAGAAGATATGAGACTAACTGTAGTGGAGTAATCTAACATACACTATTTCAGTCAACCTCAGCAGTTATAAATTTTGTTGATAATATATATCCATAATCCATTGAGAACAAAATAGCACTTTACCTCTGTGGTCTTCCAGTAATCCATAACTCTAAACATCAGACAGACTGTATGTGGTAGGATGTACTACAAAATAGTTGGCTGTTATTACTTGAAACTGTCAAGGTCATCAAAAACTAGAAAAGTTTGAGAAACTGCCAGTCATGAAGAGCCTAAAGAGACATGAAGACTAAATGTATGGCAGCCTAAATGGGATCCTAGCACAGGAAAATGACATTAGGTAAATAATATAGGAATCTGAGTATGAACTTAGTTAATCATAATGTTTCATTATTTTAACAAATGTATCATAATATGTTAATAAAGAAGGAACTGTAAAAATTTTAGACATGAATTTCTTTTGGTGTTAGCAATTGCCTCCTGTGCTGTTTTAAAAAAAAACACTAATCCATTTCCCTAACCTAGTCAACTTCAAACCCCAGAAGTTCTCTCTCCTCCAGTCATATCTCTCTAAAAATGATTAAGGGGCTATATGTCACTCAACTCCATTTGCTCAACCCAATTTGGTGGGAAGTTAGGTGATTCAGGGGATTATCTTCAGGTACAGCTGTAACTAAACAAAAGGACACACCAATGAATAGAAGAAAATCATACATCTGACAAGAGATTTATATGAAGAGTTCATAAGGCTTAACAAAAAGCAAACAAATAACCCAATCAACGCCCTCCCTGGTGGTGTAGCGGGTTAAAACGCAGCACTATGAAGCTATTGCAGCCACTGCAGCAGGAGTTCGATTCTAGCCAGGGAGGTGACCCACATGACAGACCTCTCTTGACCCATCTGCTGCTCCCCTCAGCAGTATACTTCAATCTGCCTGTTCTGCTCCCCACTGTCTCTGGTGAATCCTTTCAACCCCACACCTCTGACCTGTACCCCAGTTCTATATGCATAAATAAACTTAAAAAAAAAATAACCCAATAGAGCCCTCCCTGGTGGCGCAGCAGGTTAAAGCACAGCACTAAGAAGATAAAGCCACTTTCGCATGAGTTTGATCCCACCTGCCCCGGAGGTGATCCACATGGCATGGCAGACCTCTCCTGGCCCACCCGCTGCTCCCCTCAGCAGTGTACTTCATCAGTCAGCCTGTCCTGTTCCCCACTCTGTCTCTGGTGATCTTCTCAGTGCCCCTGCACTCTGGCCTGTACCCCAGTTCTGTATGAATAAATAAATAAATCTTTAAAAAAAAATAATAACCCAATTTAAAAAAATGGACGGGGTAACTAAATAGGCACTTCTTCAAAGCAGACATACATTTGGCCTGGAGATACATGAAAAAATGTTAATTATCACCAATCATCAAGAAAATGCAAGTCAAAACTAATAAAATACCACCATAGTCCTTTGAAAATGGGCCATGTGAAAAAGACCAGAAACAAATGCTGGTGAGGATATGCTGGTGGGAATGTAGACTGGTACAGTCACTGAAGAAAATAGTAAGATTTCTCAAAAGGTGGCTGCCAAAGATGGCAGAGGGGCAGGTCCTGGTACTGGATGGCTGAGGCCACCTCCTGGGCCTCCTGGCAGCCATCATGGCCAAGCAGGTGCTGCTGGGACGGAAGGTGGTGGTCTTGTGCCCTGAGGGCATCAACATTTCTGGCAATTTCTATAGGAACAAGTTGTAATACCTGATCTTCCTCCGCAAGCAGATGAGCACCAATCCACTTCTAGGCCCCCAGCCGCATCTTCTGGTGGATAGTGCGAGTCATGCTGCCTCACAAGACCAAGTGAGGCCAGGCTGCCTTGTATCGGCTCAAGGTGTTTGATGAGATCCCACCACCCTATGGCAAGAAAAAGCGGATGGTGGTTCCTGCGGCTCTCAAGGTGGTGCGGTTGAGCCTACCTGGAAGTTTGCCTACCTAGGGCGCCTGGCTGATGAGGTTGGCTGGAAGTACCAGGCAGTGACAGCCGCGCTGGAGGAGAAGAGGAAGGAGAAACACAAGATGCATTACCAGGAAAAGAAACAGCTCATGAAGCTATGGAAACAGGCCAAAAAGAACGTGGAGAAGAAAACCAACAAGTTCACAGAGGTCCTCAAGACCCATGGTGTGAGCCCAATAAAATTGATTGTTAATTCCTCAAAAAAAAAAAAAATCCATATGACCCAGCAGTTCCATTACTAGGTATCTACCTGAATAATATAAAAATACTTATGCAAAGGGAAATTTGCACTCACTTTTTTTATTGCAGTGCTATATACAATAGCCAAACAAAACAAATGAGTAAATTAAAAAAAGATATAGTGTTAGTATGTGTGTGTATACACACACAATATATACTATTCAGCTATCAAAAAGGTAAGCTTTTGCTATTTGCAGCAACATAGATGGAGCAGGAAGGGATTAGGCTAAACTAAATAAGTCAGAAGGAGAAGAACAAATATTGTATGGTATCACTTATTTGTGGCATATAGAGAAACCAAACAAATGCTCACATAGAGCCAAACTAAAAAACTAACCTTGAAACTGAATGTAGAACAGAAGGAACCAGAGGGAAAGTTGAAGGGAAAGGATAGGAAGAACAAAAGGGAGGAGCACAATGGACTATGGTGATGGACTATGGATGGGTGATTTGGTGGTGGGTATCCTGTGGTAACACCTGGAGAAGGGAGTATTGTATACTTCTAAAAATACAAACATGTAAACCAACCTTCTAAAAAATGTTTTTACTATAATAGCCATTTTTACATTGTTTTATATAAGTATTTATGCTTTCATGAAACACAAAATTCTAAATGGGATGACTTGGAAACTGGAAAGAAAAAGATGTTAATAATAGCAGAAACTGGGTGTAGAGGTGTGAAGAACTGTTATCTTTTGTTTTCTGAATTTTAAGTCTATTAAAAATAGATTTGTGAGGTAAATTAGAATGGAAATTATGCTCTATAGAAGAGATCTACTTATGTATCCTGTCAAAATAAAGAGACTTGTTTGGAAAAGAAAACTTAGGATTTTTATTGGAAGTGCTAAATCTACAGATAAATTTGTGAAAATTGGTATAGTTGTAATATTGAATCTTCTTACCCATAAGTATGGTGTTACTTTCTTTTTATTAATATGCTTTGGGAGGGCTATAGATATTTATTAAAGTAACATTGCGTTATGACTTTACATCGACTTTAGGTGTGCAACATTAAAAATGTGTATATTATCCCTTCTTTATTTTTTTTAACATTTATTTATGTATACAGAGCTGGGATACAGGCCAGAGGTGCAAGGGTGGTGAGAAGATTCACCAGAGACAGAGTGGGGAACAGAACAGGCTGACTGACAGTACACTGCTGAGGGGAGCAGCAGATGGTCTGCTGTGCCATGTGGGTCACCTCTGGGGCCAGAATCAAACTCATGCTGAAGTGGCGTTAGCTTCTTAGTGCTGTGCTTTGACCTGCTGTGCCACAGGGCAGGGCCCTATTCCTTCTTTTTAATGCCTTTCTATCTTTAATGTCTTACAATAAAGATTTATCATTGTCAAAACAAAGAGGTTGAGGGCCCTCCCTGGTGGTGCCGTGGATTGGAGCACAGCACTGCAAAGCTGGTGGCGGCTTCAGTGTGAATTCAATCCCCGGCCCCAGAGGTAACCCACAAGGCACAACAGACTGACCTCTCCTGTCCCGCCCACTGCTCTTCTCAGCAGTGTACTTCATTAATCTGCTTGTTCTGTTCCCCACTCTGTCTGTGGTGAATCTTCTCACCACCCCTGTACCTCTGGCATGTACCCCAGTTCCATATACATACATAAATAAAATCTTTGAAAAAAAAAAAAGGGGAAAAAATACAAAATTACTATTTAAAAAAAACAAAGAGATTAAGTGTAAAGTCTTTATCAATACATTTTATAAAGAACACTAATTTTGTTGGTACTAAAATTTCAGAAAATTGTAGACAATTAAAAATGTCTTGGAAAAAGATCCTCATTTTCTGTGATCATGCATTTCATATATACTCAATGACCTAGTATAGAATTTTATCTAGTGAAACAATTTTTAATTCTTTAAAATGTCAGTGTAGCACCCACGGGGATTACAATTGAGATGGAAAAAAAAATGTACAAAATAATGTATAAATAAACTTTTGTAAAAAAAAAAAACAAAAAAAAACACCTGTTCATCCAAAAAAAAAAAAGTCAGTGTAGCAATGTCTAAATTGGATTGATCTCATTGATGAAGGAGGCTTAATGCTTATACAAAATCTTTTATGTTCTAAGCACTTTCTGTATATATGCAGTCATCTGTTTTTTTATAGATGAGGAAACTAAGACTGAAAAGTTTATATGTCCATACTTTGTTACTCATTGTATTATACAGATTCTTGTGTGTTATTCAGCACATGGTGAAGATGAATGTCTGGATGGTATCATTTGAAAATGAAAGCACAGTAAATTTCACTTGTAGCCATTATAACTCTTAAACTAGTAAATGCTATTGGTTTTCATAACTATTGATTTTTCATGATCTTCATAAAGACAGTTGGTATTAGATAAAGCTGTATTCTTGAACAAAAAATGTCTTCTTTGGACTTAACCAGACCCTCTTAAAATAGTATATTTAGACTGCATTGTTGTGACCCTTCTTAAAATTGCCTCTGCCCAACTATGCTTGGCATGATTCACTGACTTCATTCAAAAGCATTGTATAACTGTGACAATTCTTGAGAGGACAGATGGTGGTAAGATTTTTTGTTTGTGAAAGTAGGGCATGTGTTTGAAAAGATTAAGGAAAGCTGCTGCTCTAGACAATGGCATGCCCCTATTAATTTCAGTTGTTACTTGCCTCAGTGATCTTTTTTTATACCACTTCATCTACAAATTGTCAGAATATTTTACTTTAATTTGTAGTTTGGAAAATAATAGGATCTTTATTTTCAGAAAAAGATAGTTGTTGTATTCATTTGATTTATTTTTAAAATTACATTTACCTGCTGGAAATTCTCATTTGCTCCATGTATTCATGCTGAGGAAACTAAGAGCCAGAGATGAAAACTTTTGTGGACTCTGAAAGTTCTTTCAAATGGGGTCTCTGATCAGATGCTCCAAATTCCATTACTTGCTTTTCCTGGGTAGCTAGCTATAGGGCATTTTCTGCTTTAGGGATCTCTCTACAGTGGCTACAGTCTTTTAGCCATTTGTTCTTCTAATGTAGCTGCTCTGAGATTTTTTTTTTTTTAATCTTAGGACCTCTTTATACTCTAAAATATTAAATCTTTAGATTTGACCCAACATCACACAGCTATGAAATGGAAGTGGGGGGAGAATACCATTTTAATAGCTTTTTCGGCTAATTGTGTATATTCTTCTACCATATCAATAAATAAGTGGTGTTTTTTTTTTAAGATTTATTTATTTATGCATACAAGAACTGGAGCACAGCCAGAGGTGTGGGGGTGAGAGGACTCACAAGAGACATTATGGGGAACAGAACAGGCAGGACAAAGTACTCCACTAAGGGGAGCAGTTGGCAAGACCTAAGAGGTCTGCTGTGCCATGTGTGTCAGCTCCCTGGCCAGGATCAAACTCATGCTGAAGCAGCTACAGCTAGCTTCATAGTGATGCCCTTTCACCTGTTGTGCCACCAGAGAGGGCCCCACTATTTGTATTTTGAGGATTACGTTAAACTTACATACCACTTTTAGTACAATAGTCATTTGGATTATATTGATCATCCATGAATATGTAATGTCCATCTCATTATGTCTTGATCAAAATCCTTCCATAACATCTTGTAGTTTTCATTGTTTAAGTCCTTCATATCTAGCTAATTTCTTCCAAGGTATTTAATCCTTTTTGAATTGATTGTGAATGAAATTATTTTGTTTGTTTTTTACTTCTTATTGATTGATTATGTAGGAAACTGCAACAGATTTTTGTGTTTTGATAATTTCATTTCTTTCTACCTGTATTCTTTTTATTTCCCGTTGTCTGATTCTCTAGATGTAATATCTTAATACTAAATTAAAGAAAGCAGTAACAGTGGAATCCTTGTCACACTCCTAATCTTAAAGGGAAAGATTCCAGTTTTTCACCATCAAGTATTATATTGGCTGCTGATTTGTGCTATATGACCTTTATTATGTGGATGTAGGTTTCTCCTATTCCCTTGTTTTAAGTTTTTTTTTTAAAGATTTATTTATTTGTGCATACAGAACTGGGGTACAGGCCAGAGGCTCAGGGGCGGCGAGAGGCTTCACCAGAAACAGAGCGGGGAGCAGAACAGGCAGATCTATGAAGTACACTGCTGAAGGGAGCAGCGGGCGGGCCAGGAGAGGTCTGCCGCGCCATGTGGTCACCTCCAGGGCAGGCGGGAATCGAACCCATGCGGAAATGGCTTCAGCTTCTCAGTGCTGTGCTTCAACCCGCTATGCCACCAGGGAGGGCCTGTTTTAAGTTTTTAATCAAAGTGGGTATTAAATCTTGTTAATGTTTTCTCTACATCTGTTGATATTATCAGGGATTTTTATCTTTTTGATATGATTTATTACATTGATTTCTGTAGGTATCTTCTACCTTGGGATAAATCCCATTTGATGTATAATCCTTGTAATGTATTGTCAAATTCAATTTGCTAGTATTTTGTTGAAGATTTTTAGATTCATATTTATGAGAGATACTGATCTTTAGTTTTATGCTATCATTATCTGGTTTCAGTATTACAATGATACTGGCATCATAAAATGTACTCAGGAGCATTTCTTTTTACTGAACTTTTAGAAGTGATTTGAACAAGATGGGTATAATTCTTTAAAGCTTTGATAGCACTCATTTATAAAACCTTGTGATCCAGACTGTAAGTAAATTTTCGGTACATTTCTCTTTCTTTTCTCCTTTTCCTATATGGTGCCTTATCCTGGGGCTTCTGTTACTAAGGTGGAGGTGCTTAGGCTTTGGTTAGTGAGAGCATGCAATTGGTATCTGGGTTTGGGCCTTGGATGGGGATAGAGCATTACATCCTCAAGGCTGCTAATGGTCCCTCTTCTCTGAGGAAACACCGCTAATTCAGTCTAGCTCTTGCTGGGGCTACAGCTGTTCTAGACTGCAGGTCTTGGACTGAGCCAGTAATCATTGCTCTGTGCCCTCACTATAATTCTTCATATTGCACCTACTCTGCTGCACCCCAGCTCTATGCAACCCCTTCTCTGGTGCAATGCTGGGTCTCCAAAGATCCTGATGTACTCCTGAGTCAACAACAGCAGAGGGACTCCAAACAGTAGCCCCCCTCCCTCTGGTGGGTTGCTCTGCCCTGGCTTCACAGCATACATGGTTTAATTACAGTTTTCCTACACCTTTATACTACACTGTTGCCCTGATTACATGTGATAGTCACAATTT
>NW_004567117.1:4262646-4267169 GCF_000260355.1 Condylura cristata | reverse complement strand
GACGAAGTACACTGCTGAGGGGAGCAGCGGGCGGGTCAGGAGGGGTCTGCCGCGCCATGTGGTCACCTCCGGGGTAGGCGGGAATCGAACTCATAGGGAAGCGGCTTTAGATTCTCAGTGCTGTGCTCTAACCCGCTGCGCCACCAGGGAGGGCCTGTTTGAGTATTATTTAGATGTGAATATATGAAAGAGACAAGACCAATATCTTCATTCTGCCACCATCTTGCTGCATTCCTGTGAATGGGTTCTTTAATTTTTTTCTTTAAAGATTTCTTTATTTATACATACAAAAGCTGGGGTGTAGGTCAGAGGCACGGGATCTAAGAGGATTCACCAGAGATAGAGTGGGGAGCAGAACAGGCCAATTGACTGAAATCTACTGCTGAGGGGAGCAGCAGCTGAGATGAGAGGCCTGCTGCACCATGTGAGTTAGTTCCCTGGCCAAGGATTGAACTCATGCTGCAGTGACTGTGGATAGCTTCATAGTGCTGAGACTTAACCCCTTGTGCCACCAGGGAGGCCTGTTTTTTTTTTGTTTTTTTTTTCTTTTTTTAATGTACTCTTCCAGGTACCTGGCCAGTGTCTATTTGGAGATATGTAAAAAAGACAAATATATATATATATATTACTTCTCTCCCTTTATTGTATAATATAGCATAAACGAAACACTAATTTGCACCTTGCTTTTTTTCAATCAGCATGTCCTAGAGAGATTTCCTTATCAGCATATGGTAAGCTTACTTGTTCAACATTTTCTTTTACTTCTTTATTTTTTCCCACCATCACCTCTTATATCCCCTTGTCCCTTCCTTTTCCCCCTTCCCTGTTAACTCCAGAGTCCTCAGAATGTTAATTGATTTCCACTGGCTTTTGAAAGTATTTTTACATAATCAAGTTGTCTGCTGTGTAAATATCCTGTATTTGTTTTTATCATTCTAACTATGCTATACCTAATTCTCTCAAACTCCCTCCATTTGGTTGAAAATGACGGCAACTCACCCTTTATTGTAGTGGTTATAGAATACTCCATGATGTGGATATACCATATTGTCTTGACCCATTCAATTAGATATTTAGGCTGTTTTCATGTCCTAGGTGTTATAAATAATGCTGCTATTAAAATTGTGGAACATAGGGGCTC
This sequence comes from Condylura cristata, assembly GCF_000260355.1. Classification (NCBI taxonomy): domain Eukaryota; kingdom Metazoa; phylum Chordata; class Mammalia; order Eulipotyphla; family Talpidae; genus Condylura; species Condylura cristata. The sequence continues at coordinate 4,266,028 of NW_004567117.1, read as the reverse complement.
TTGTGCTATTGGTTTCATAGTCAGTGGATATGTACCAACACTGTGATAGCTGGGTTTAAGGTATTTCCATTTTTAGTTGTTAAAGTAGGTTCCCAATGTTTTCTATAATGGTTGCACCGATTTGCATTCCCACCAACCCTGTAATAGAGATCTTTTTTCTCTACATAGTCTTCAACATTTGTTGGTGGCATCTTTAATATTTAGCATTTTCAAGGATGGCAATAAAATACATTAAAGAAGGCCTCCCTAGTGGCACAAGAGGTTATAAAGCATAGCACTGTGAAGCTATCCACAGCCACTGCAGCATGGAGTTCGATCCCCAGCCAGGGAGCCAGGGAGGTGACCCACGTAGTGTGGCAGACCTCTCCTGACCTGCCCACTGCCCACTCTCCCCTCAACAGTCTATTTCCGTCCATCTGCCTGTTCTGCTTCCTGCTCTGTCTCTGGTGAATCCTCTCAATCCCTGTACCTCTTGCCTGTACCACAGTTCTTGTATAAATAAATAAATAAATCTTTAAAAAATACATAAAACTATGATTTATAACTCATTGTGGTTTTAAGCTGCAGTTCTCTTTTTAGAAGCTATTATGAACATTTTTTCATATATCTTTTGGCTTTTTGGATATGGTCTAATGGACTGACTATAGGTGCTGCCCATTTGTAAATTGGATTATTTATATTTTTATTGTTGAATTGTATTTTTATATATGTTGGATACTAATGCTTTATAAGTTAGTATTTTGAAAATATTTTCTCCAGATTGTAGGGAGTTTTTAATTGTCTTGTGTTTTCTTGCCTTATATAGAAAATTTTAATTTGAAAAATGAATCTCAGTTATTTTTCTTTTTAATACTCTGCCATAGAGTCAAGACACCAAAAATATTTATTATTGCTATCCTTGACTATATTGGTAATATTTTTTCTACCTGTTTTATTGCCTCGTCTTATTTCTAAATCTTTAGTCCATTTGGATTTGTGTGTGTGTGTATGGAGCTAGAACAATCTCTTGTGTGGGACTTTTCGATTTTCTAGCACCACTTATTAAAGACACTGTCCTTTCTCACTTTTTTGATTATAGCTTTTTTATCATAGATTAGGTGCTGGTATATATGTGGATGCATTTCTGGACTTACCCTCTTTGCAGATCAATGCATCTATTTTATGCGAATATCAGGGTTTCCAGTACTGTTTCTTTTGATAAAATTTCAAGTCAGGTAACATACCTCCATGTCTCTCTTTTATTCTCAGAATTCCTTTATAATTTGAGACCTTTTATCATTATTTTGTGTTCAATTTCCAGGAAAAATTTTGATGGGGAGTGCATGAAACAAGTGCAGGGTACTTGTTTTTGGATTAACTGATCATACCATACTGTTTTGGTTACTGCTGCTTTATATAGTTTGAAGACAGTGATACTATCACTCTTCTTTTTTTGCTCAGAAATACTTTGGTTACTTGGAGTCTTTTGTGTTCCCATATGAATTTCAGTAATATTTGTTTTATTGCTTAGAAAAATGCTGTGAGAGCCTTGATAGTGAATGCCTCCACAGCTTTATCTTGTTTTCGGCAAGGTAACTATTTTGACAATGCTATTTCTTCTAATCTATGAGCTTGGAATATCTTTCCATTTCATTATCTTCATTTTTTTAAAATTATTTATGCATACAGAACTGGGGTGCAGGCCAGAGGTACAGGGGCGGTGAGAGGATTCACCAGAGACAGAGTGGGAAGCAGAACAGGCAGACTGTCGAAGTACACTGCTGAGGGGAGCAGCAGGCAGATCAGGAGAGGTCTGCATCACCTCTGGGATGGAGATTGAACTCATGCTGAAGTGGTTTTAGCCTCTTAGTGCTGTGCTTTAACCCCTTGTGCCACCAGGTAGGGTCCTAGCTTCTATTTCTTAATAGCACCTTATACTTTTCATTGTATAGGTTCTTCATCTTTGTTAAATTTATCACTAGGTATTTAATTATTTTTTATGCCATTGTAAATGAGATTGACTTCTTTATTTCTAGCTTGCCTGCTGCTCCCCTCAGCAGTGTACTTCGACAGTCTGCCTGTTCTGCTCCCCACTCTGTCTCTGGTGAATCCTCTCACCGCCCCTGTACCTCTGGCCTGCACCCCAGTTCTGTATGCATAAATAATTTTTAAAAAAATGAAGATAATGAAATGGAAAGATATTCCAAGCTCATAGATTAGAAGAAATAGCATGATTTTTGTAAATTGACTTTGTAACATACCACCTTACAGTTTTATTATTTTGATTATTTTTAGTGGCATCTTTAGGATTTTCTATGTATATAATCAGATCATTTGCAAATAGTAATAGTTTTACTTCTTCCTTCCCAATTTGAATTCCTTTTATATCTTGTCTAATTAATTTAGATAGGATTTCCAATGCTGTGTTGAATAGTAGAAGTTAAAGTGGACAACCTTCTCTTGTACTATAGAGGAAAAGCTTTTAGTCTTTCTCCATTGAGTATGATGTTAGCTTGGGGTTTGTCATATGTATCCTTTGTTATGTTGAAGTATATCACAATTATTCCAGTTTCTTGAGGATTTTTAACATAAATGAATGTTTCATCAAGTGATTTCTCTGCATCTATAAAGAATGATAATGTGGTTTTTTATCTTTCCTTTTTTGTTGATGTGCTGAATTATGTTGATCAATTTTCAAGTGTTGATCCATCTTTGTGTCCCTGTATTAAATCCTACTTGCTTGTGACATATGAACCTGTAGATGTATTTTTGAGTTTGATTTGCTAAGATTTTCTTGAGTATTTTTACATTTTTGGTCATCAGGAATATTTGCCTTTAATTTTCTTTTTCTGTGATGTTGTTGGTTGCTTTTGGTATCAGAGTAATGTTGGCTTCATGCTGCGTGTTTGGAAGCATTCACGCTTCTCAATTTTTTGGACAATTTTGAGAAGGATAGGCATTATTTCATCCTTGAAAGTTTGGTAAAACATTACTGAGACCATCTGGACTTGGGCTTTTGTTTTTTGAGAGACTTTAGTTACTCTTTCAATTTACATACTTCTGGTTAGTCTGTGCAAGTTTTTTATTTCTTCCTGATTCAGTCTCAGATGGTTGTATAGTTCTAAGAATTAATCCATTTCATCTAAGTAATTCAATTTACTGGTATGCAGATGTTCATAGTAAACTCTTTATGATCCTTGTATTTCTGGAATGTCTGTTGTAATTTCTTTTTTTATTTCTGATTCTGTAGATTATAGTCTTCTCCCTTTTTTTTTTCTTAGTGAGTGAGTCAAGTTACAGGATTAGCCATTACATTTTTCCCCCCGAAGAGTAGCTGTTGGTTTGGTTTTCTGATCTTTGAACTGTGCTGCTTGGTGTTCATTTTTTTTTTTTTTTTTTTTTT
>NW_004567117.1:4242553-4262546 GCF_000260355.1 Condylura cristata | reverse complement strand
TTTTTTTTTTTTTTTTTTTTTTAGTTTCTGCTTTATAGTGAAGCTTCTTACTCTTTCTTCTATCTTGAGTGTCAATCTTGCTGGATAAAAAAGGATTTTGTCCTGAAAATCTTTCTATAAGTACCTTCCTAGCCTTTCTTGCTTGTAATGTTTGTACTGAAAAAATAATGTTGTTCAGCATTCCTTTTTACCCCTTTTTCTTCTTGATTTTTTAATATCCTATCCTTGTCATTGGTTGTCAGTAGCTTTATTATAATGTGTCTTGGGTGTGTTTCTGTCTGGTATTATTTTGTTTGGAACTCTTTGGGCCTCTTGGATCACAACCTCTGCTTTGTTTCCTACTAATAGGTTGAGATAATTTTCAATAATTACATCTTTGAATAAGTTTTCTTTGCCTTTCTCTTCCTCTTCTTTTTCGGCGTCTCTATGATACAGAAAGTATTTCCCTTTAAGTTCATTGTTTTCATTTTTTAAATTTTTTTTCCCCTACAGTTTTCTATTTGTGTGTTCTCCAACAGGTGATTTAGAGTTACTCAATTATATTTTTTATTTGACATCAGTCATGTGCTTTTTTATTTTGATTGTAGTCCCTGTGGAATTCCCACCACCGGTGGAATCAAATAGAAAACCCAGAGTTATAGAAATTTATGGAAACTAACCTTTGACAAAGGAGCAAAGAAAAACAAACTTTATTTCATTCACACTATGTACAAATACCAACTCAAAATTGATTAAAGAACTAGACATAAGATCTGAAACCATAACATACACAGAAGAAAATAAAGGTGAAAAGTTCATGATATAGACCTCAGTAACATCTTTAAAGATAACTCATCCAAAGCAAGGATAGTGAAGGAAAGGATAAACAGCTGGAACTATCTCAAATTAAACAGCAAAAGAGACATTAACCAAAAAAAAAAAAAAAAAGGAAGAAGAAGAGACATCCCACTGATAAGGGACTGATCACAAAGATCTACAAACAAGCTGACAAAACTCAACAAAAACCAAGTGAACAACCCAGTCAAAAAATGGGCAGAAGAGCTGAAAAGACACTTCTCCAAAGAGGAAATCAGTTGTATTTTTTTAAACCAGCTATAATGTTTCTTAGCTCTGTTATTTCTCATTGTAGCTAACTAGTATTTTTTTATTCTATTGTGTTTGGGATCCCTTTGTGTTGTTGGAACTTCTTGAACAACTCTTTAGTCATGTTCTGCAATTCTTTTGACTGGAGCTCCTCTCAGGGCTTTTTGGTCTTTTGGTCCAGCATTTGTGTTGTGTTCTTATGTCTCATTATTTAAAATTTTTATGGATTGTAAAAAGATTTTCAAGCATCTGTGTTTGCACTTGTTGAAATAGTCTGAGGATTGGTACCAGCACTGCCAGGGTTGTAGGTATAAAAGAGGATCAGATCAGTAGAGCACCATAGGGTGCTCTCCAACAAGTTTAGGAAATTGAACTTTCAACCTTTCTGTGAGCACGAAATTTGTGTGGTAGGATCCATAGTGATATCCTCTACTAGGGCAACTCCTGTTTTTTTGTTTGTTTGTTTGTTTGTTTTAATTAATTTATTTATTTTTATTACAAAGTTTATTTTTACATCATTTTGCACATTTTTTTTTCCATCTCGATTGTAATCCCCACGGGTTTCCCATCACCAAATCACCCCTGTGCCACCACCATAGTTCCGTGCATTTCCCTCCCTTCCCCCACCCCCCCGTTTTTGATCCCATTCCCCACTCCGCCCCCACAGAATGTCTCTGGTATATGGTTGTTCATTATTTTTGTTATTTTCTCGCCTGGTCCATTATACTCCTGCTATGAGTGAAACCATCCGGTATTTTTCTTTCTCTTTCTGGCTTATCTCACTAAGCATGATCTTTTCCAGCTCCATCCAAGTTGCTGCAAAAGACATGTGTTTCTCTTTTTTGGTTGCTGAGTAATATTCCATTGTATATATGTACCACATCTTTCTAATCCAGTCATCTACTTTTGGGCATTTGGGCTGCTTCCATGTTTTTCCAATTGTAAATAAAGCAGCAATAAACATTGGGGTACAAGTATCTTTTTCAATCAGTGTTTTTGTGTCTTTTGGGTAGATACCTAGGAGTGGGATTGCTGGGTCGTAGGGAAGCTCCATGTTTAGCAGTTTGAGGAACTTCCAGACAGTTTTCCATAGTGGTTGTACTAGTTTGCATTCCCACCAGCAGTCCAGGAGAGTTCCTTTTTCTCCACATCCTCGCCAGCAACTCCTGTTGAGCAACTCCTGTTTTAATAACGGAAAGTCTTGCCTCTTTCACTTCTACTCTAGGTTATCTTTAAGGACCAGTTGGCAGTGCTGAGCACAGATTGTAGTTGATATGGGTCACATACTGGGGGTGATATCTTACAGCACAGTTGCTTATCCTGGGATATTTGCTTTTTCATTGACAGATGCTTGACATTTTGTTTGTTCAAGTGTTTTTTTTTTTAAGATTTATTTATTTATTCATACAGAACTGGGGTACAGGCCAGAAATGCAAATTACAGAAGCAAATAATTTTTGCCACTGCATTCATTCTTCAGCATCTCTAAGAAAATATTGACGTTTACTTTTTTTATTTTTATAAAGATTTATTTATTTATGCTTACAGAACATAAACAGGCCAGAGGTGTGGTGGGTGAGAGGATTCACCAGAGACAGAGTGGGGAAACAGAACAGACAGACTGACAAAGTACATAGTTAAGGGGAGCAGTGGGTGGGTCAGGAGAGGTCTGCCACGCCATGTGGGTCACCTCCCTGGCCTGGGATTGAATTTGTGCTGCAGTGGCTTCGGAGAGCCCACAATGCAGTGCTTTAACCTATTGTGCCACCAGGGAGAGTCCCTAAACATTTACTTTTTTAATCTTTGTGCCACATCACACCTAACAAAATTAAAACAATTTCTTCTTATAATCTAAAATTTTTTATTGAATTGTGTTTGAAAAGTGTTTTTATAATTGATTTAAAAAATTTATCCAAACAGGGTCCTTGTAGTGCATCTGTTGTATCCTTTATTTATTTTTAAAAATTTATTTATTTATGCATTCAGAACTGGGATACAGGACAGAAGTGCAGGGACTGTGAGAGGATTCAGTAGAGACAGAGTGGGGAGCACAATAGGCCGACTGATGAAGTACACTGCTGAGGGGAGCAGCAGGAAGGTCAGGAGAGATCTGCTGCGCCATGTGGATCACCTCCTGGGCCAGGATCGAACTCGTGCTGAAGTGGCTTTAGTTTCTTAGAGCTGCATTTACCCACTAGCCTCCAGGGAGGGCCTCCTTTATTTATTTTTTAAAGATTTGTTTATTTATGCATACAGGAACTGGGGAGCAGAACAGGCAGATCTACTGAAATACACTGCTGAGGGGAGCCGCAGGTGGTACAGGAGAGGTCTACCATGTGGGTCACCTCCTTGGCCGGTGATCAAGCTGTGCTGCAGTGGCTGCGATAGCTTCATAGTGCTGTGCTTTAACCCCTTGCACCACCAGGAAGGGCCCTGTTGTATCCTTTAGTCCTTCTTTAATCCATAGTCTCCCCTTTTTTTGTTCTCATATATTTGATATGTTAAAGGAGCAGTTATCAGTTGACCTATAGAATATCCCATATCCAAAATTTGGCTTTACTTCCTTGAAGTACCATTTTGCTTGTTCCTCTAGCCCTTTGTATTTATGGTAATTTGAAGCTAATTCTAAAAGTTTGATTAGAGTCAGGTTTAATATCTTTTGGCAAGAAGACTTAAGCAATAGTATATGAAATCTCACATGGCTTTCAATGTTTTATGGTGGTCAAGGAAAATTTCATTTTATCTTGAAATTAGAAATAATTTCCTTTGATAATGACATTGGATGAGGAAATCCAATCATACTATCTGTTCTGCTATGAATGGCATTCATAGGTTGTTAAAGTAACTGCTGTTTAACGGTTTTTAATTTGCAAAATCAGTGTTTAGTAAAATAATATTCATTGTACATAGGCAATAGGATGTAGCTACAAGTTTGTTGATGTAAAAGTAAGGAGTAGGGTGAAGAATTGCAATATTCATATCTGCAAATAAGGGAAGTAAGTGATATAGAATAAAATAAGATGAAAAGCTTAAGATTACAAAGGAAACAAGTTATAATTATTAGAAATAATAATAACAAGTATAATTATTAGAAATATGAGAGAGAGAAATGGAGTTAATATTAGCGGACTTAATCTTTGATGTAAGAAGATTAATAGATAATATCTAAGGATGTCTTCACTGCTACTTGTAAACCTCCCATTTATACTTACATTCTTACAGTAATAACTGCTAGTGAAATAGTAATAACTGCTTGTGAATAGGCTTTTAAAGTGTTGGAGAGTGGAGTGGGGTGGAGGAATGGAAAGGAATATTGCTTTTCACTTTTAAGTTTTCCTGGAAACCATGCACATTCATTAAGAAAGTAATAACTTTTTTCTTCTTAGTGTTAATATCTACCCCACAATGTGGCATGGAGTAAACTCTATTTCAACATATTCTTAGTATTCAAATATCTGACAAATATTTATATTTAGTAGTTGTATATCAGGAGGAGCATGACAGTAGTTAAATTTTGGCTTGCTGAAAAGAAATAATATCAAAAATCTATACAATTAAGGTATTTGAAGTGTTTGCCTTTTAATTGTTACTATTTGTTCCTCATTATTTGGTCTTTTTAAATTGTCATTTGCAGAACCACTTTCTTTGACATATTTATTATAATTAGTATTTAAATTTTGATGTAGTATCAGAATGCTGCAAAGTAACAAAGTATGTCAAGAAAATGATTATGGGAAGAGATAAGAGCTCCTAAAATAATGTCTGTAATCAACTAAAGAACAGTTCTCTTGACAAGATAAACCTCAGGATGATGGTTCGGTATATCACAGAAAAGCTTTACTAATTGAATTTAAACTTTGAGTGGTTATCCATTGTATTGTACAAAATGAATATGGACAGCTAAAAAAATTCCAAAAATGTCAACATGTTACTTTACCTGAACAGGGCATAATTTCTACGTATCTCTGGAAGAGCAGATTCCATAGGTCACCATGCTAAAAGAATACAGAATTTGAAGAGTAGTTAAGGCAGGAAATGAAGGGTCAAACTCAGCATTGCTTAAGAAGGGTATCTTGAGATGATCTCTTTGAATATAATCCTAATTCAAAAGAGAAGGTAGATGAAAACTTTATAATGAAACCATGACAAAATTTTATCATAGCAAGCATTTACTTCATTTGCTGCTTTGTGACTTAAGCAACAAACATTTATTTCACACAGTTCTGAAGACTAAGTCCAACATCAAGGCACTGACATACTCTGGCAAGGACTGCTGCCTGTTTCACAGGCAGCAGCGGTATTCTCACTGTGTCCTCACATACTGGAAAAGGAAAGAAAGTTCTCTGGGGTCTCTTCATGTAAGACTATGAATCCCATTCGTAAGAGCTCCATCCCAAGGACCTAACCACCTGCTCATGCACACACACATGTATGTATATGTAGTGAAATATTGATTATAAGCACTGAAGTTTCTTTAAAGTCTTTGTAGATGTTGAGTTTAGTCCTTCTAAAGACCTTTGGACTTGGATCTTTACCTTTCTATCTTATTACTAATTTTCATTCATTATAGAATCTGGCAGAAAAACCTGTTTATTTGTATAATGCAAGTGTTCTACAAATTTTATGCTTTTCAGTGCAACTTAAAGATTATTTATGAAATATAGTTACTATAAAGAACAGTGGATATGAAATCAGACTCAGTCATAATCTTTGGTATAATCCTAGACTGTGTAACACTGGACCAATCATATAACTCTCTGGGCCTGTTCCTTCTCTTATAAATAAAGTCTTATGAACTTGAACATTCATTCTGTGACTCTGCTACACAATCTAAATTATTAAAGTTCAGACATTGAAAGATTATGCAGAAAGCATGCATAGCCTTGTTATACTCAGCACTTGCCATATTCTTTAACAAAATGTGGAAAACTTCATTAAATAGTTTTTTCTTGAGATGATCGTTTCCTTCTACCTAAACTTATATTTGCAAAATATAAGTTTATAATTTGGTTTATCTTTTCAAATCTTTAATCTAGGGGAAAAGGAACACTCCACAATCAATCTAATAGATGCTAAACAAAAAGTAACACAACTAGCTTTTAAAAGTAGAACATTCACCCTCAAAGTTACAGAAATCCAAATGGTTCTATTTCAGTTATTACAGCTAGCAAAGAACCAACCCCAAAACATAGTGGCCTAAGCAAATAATCTTTTTAGCTCATGAATCTACATGTGGGACAGGGTTCTCTGAGGGCACCTTCTTTCTCTTCCATGTGATATCAGCTGATACAGGTCATTTTCTCCACTTTACCCTTTGTAGCAAATCTCTTGGAGAGGTTTTTTTTTTTTTTTTTAAAGATTTATTTATTTATGCATACAGAACTGGGGTACAGGCCAGAGATATGGAGGGTGAGAGGATTCACCAGAGACAGAGTGGGGAGCAGAACAGGCAGATAGACGAAATACACTGCTGAGAGGAGCAGCAGGCGGGTCAGGAGAGGTCTGTCACGCCATGTGGATCTCCTCCGGGGCAGGTGGGGATCGAACTCATGAGGAAGTGGCTTAAGCTTCTTAGTGCAGTGCCTTAACCCGCTGCGCCACCAGGGAGGGCCCTTGGAGAGTTTTTTTTTTATAGACATTATCTCGGGTTCTCCTCTGCCATTTTTTCCTTTTTAAAATTCTTTTAATAGTTCATTTTGAAATCATTTTAAATGTAGAGAATATTTTCCTGAAGTATAAACAGACTCCTGTGTCCCCTCATCCAGACTCCCCAGTTGATAACGTTTTGTCAAAATTTATTCCATTACTCAGTACCCCTTCCTTTATCCCTCTGTCTTCATACGTACATACACCCCATGATAAGTCATCTTTTTTTGAATGTTTAGAAAGCAGACTTTACAAATAATATTCCATCACTACTAAATACTACAGTCTGTATTTTCCAGCAACAGGGACTTTTCCCTATATCACTAGCATACAACTCTCCAGATCAGGAACCCAACACTGGTACAGCCACCCAGCCAACAAACCCCATTCTTATTTCCCCACCTGTCTCAGTAGTGTTTCTTGGTTCTTGCTCTTCTCTTGGTTCTTGCTGCTTCAGAATTCCATCTAGAAATAAATGATGTATTTTGTTGTCATTTTTCTTTAAACGCATCCAATCTGAAACAGTCACTTAGTCTTTCTCTTGATAGTTTTAATGAGTACAGATCTTATATATGATGACCCTCATCCTTAATGTCTCTGATGCTAACTTATGACCACACATACATCATGAATTATTAGTACCAACATCACTGAAATGCAGCTGTGCTGGATATCAGGTAATATATACATCACCTTTCCTGTCACCATATTGACTGGTCACAGTGGAATCTGCCAGATGTCACTATTCCACAATAAAGTCACTATTAACTCCATTGTAATTCACTGGTATTTTTCCAAGAATACATTAGTATGTTTATCATCAAACCTCTTCCCACCAGCATTGAGTCTCCCGACTGAAACAAACACCTATATGATGGTCGCCAAATGGTAATTTTCTATTTCTTTCATTCCTTCTGTATTTATTAGTTGACACTTTACTGAAAAGAAGAGACTTCCTTCCTTCTCCATTTGTTTAGTAACTTGTTTATAAGACTTCATCAATTTCCATTTTTATTCACAGAATGATAGTCCATCATTACTGTTATTACTTATTTTAATGTTAACATTGTTGATCTGGCCAGTGACAACCTGTGTTTTTTTGACATGTTTTACTATTTATTGAGCATTTCTGGCTAAATAAATAAAATATTCCAGGTTCATTTTATACTTTGCCTGATCCATCTCTGGAATCTGTCCTTTCTCCAAGGAGCTCTGATTCCTCTCAGTGAAGACAGATATCTAGAAAACAAGATCTGGGCACTCAGTGTGCTTGACACTTTTGGATTGTTGTCACTATTAGTACTTCTCAACAGAAAAAAATTTAGGAAATTATCTGCAAATAATGTTAAAAGTTACATAACTTTAATGTGTTGGTGTTTTGATTGCAGGGCAATAACAGTATCTTTTTTTTTTTAAGATTTATTTATTTATGCATAGGGAACTGGGGTTAGGTGCAGGGGCAGTGAGAGGATTCACCAGAGACAGAGCTGGGAGCAGAACAGGCAGATGGACAAAGTACACTCATGAGGGGAGCAGCGGGTAAGACAGGAGAGGTCTGCTGTGCTATGTGGTTTTCCTCCCTGGCCGGGGATTGAATTTCTGCTGAAGCAGCCACGGCCAGCTTCACAGTACTGTGCTTTAACCTGTTGCACCACCAGGGAGGGCCCATAACAGTATCTTCTTAATGAAATTATAGTCAGTAAGAAAAATAAGCTTTTTCTCTTTGTCCTTCTCCAGGTATGTGTAATCCTCGAAACTATAGTGACACACCTCCGACTTCAAAGAGTACAGTAGAGGAGCTTCATGAACCAATCCCATCTCTCTTTCGGGCACTCACAGAAGGAGATACCCAGTTGAACTGGAACATTGTTTCCTTTCCTGTTGCAGAAGAACTCTCACATCATGAGAATCTGGTTTCATTTTTAGAAACTGTGAACCAGCCACACCACCAAAATGTGTCTGTTCCCAGCAATAATGTTCATGCACCTTACTCTAGTGACAAAGGTAATTCCCAACAATGAATGTTTTTTTCTACCCGCTCACTTTCTAGGTAATCAGTAACACATATATTTAAGATTATCTTTTAGAGCAGTTGTTTGGCTTTGAGTTTGTAAGTTAAATAATGGACTTTAATATCCCCAGTCTCTGAGTAGGGAAGGAGACATGTCAAGCCTCTTGTGACAACTCCTCATACTCTTGGTGATAGAGGCCCTGTTATAAGGTAGATAACCCAGGCCTTATTTTGATTTGCATTAGGCTTTAATTGATTTTCATCACTTTTTACCTAATATTGTTAATTATCAAGTAACACGCAAAGTGTCCTGTGAAGGCAAGTTTTTATAATATCATTGGTACCACAAATGATGGCAAGCTTATCAGTTAACTTTAAGAGCAAGTTGGTATTTCAGAAATCTAATTACAAGGTATAAACAAACCTTAGTTAGTTCTCTGCAAATGGATATTAATACTCAGATGAGATAATGATTTGGACAACTTTGAAAAACATAGTAAAAGAATATTTAATAGTGAGGATAGGTCATACCTTAATTTGGAATTGGAAAAGGCATGTAACTTTAAAATCTGAGATATTTTCCAATAAAATTCTCCACATAGTTTTACTATGGAAGAATAAGGCAATTATGGAAATTGCTGTTATTTCTTAAAATTTGAGATAAATTATACATAAATATAATTTATAATTTTATTTGACTTTTTGTTTTGCCCTACATTAAAGCCTTGCCTATCTAAAGTAGTATGAACTCTGCATGTCAATACTGAAAACAAAACAACTTCTGTTAATGATAATCAGAGTAAAAATTCTTACTTTCTTTTAGGTTAAAGCTCTTTATAAGACAAATTCTAGATGATGAAAGGCATCAGAAATACACTGAATATGTCTGCATAACATGTTTTATACCATTTTCCCCATTATTAAATTGTAAATACTCAACATGAGTCATAAAATTTGCTCAAAGATTATGTAAATTCATGACATGACTGGTAGAAGACAAAAACCTGGAAAACAGCTAAAGTTTCTACTCTGTGACTCTTCCTTTGGGTGCCTCTTCCTCTAGGTGGGGCTATCCACTTGCTGCCCCTTCTCCCTGCATTTGCAGTTTGATTTGTTATCTGTTTTTTTAAAGGACTACCTTTTTTTTTCTTTTTTAAACTTGGCTCCTTGGACTTGCTAATTACTCTTTAGGTCTCTCATGGTTGGTCCACAGTAGATATTCAATAAATAGTTGAATAAATAAATGAAGTGGATTTGGCAGGTACCAGTTACAGACTTAGATGCTCCCCTATCCTGTTCAGTACCAACAGTACCAACCCTCTCATGTGCCTGCTCTGTGCTCCAGCCTCCCTGCTTCCGCCTTTACCCAGCTCCCATCTTGTAGACCCAGTGGTGGCTCTGCTCCTTCCTGGTACTAACCACTCCTGCAGCCAGGTCTCCCCTCCTTTGTGGCCCCCATGTCCACTGGACACATTTCCATGACTTTCCTGATTTTGCCTCCTTGTAGCTTTGCTTTTTAATCTTTTTCCTAATAATACAAGTCCAGTTTTTTCCCCTGTAAGCCTTCCCTTAATCCCTTATCAGCCCTTTAAATGCTCCTGTAATTTAGCTTTTAATCATATCCTCAATGGTTTTTTATTGTCTTTTATTTATTTCATATACTGTGTCTTTTCTAACTAGTTGTTATGTGAGGTTAACCACCAGAAGCACTAAAATTGAAACAATTAAAAGTGATCAGAGGCTAGAAATCCTATTAATTATAACAAAAAGAACTATTTTCTAATAGTGAATGTTTTGTTTCAAACTTTGTTAACCACTTTGTATCATTTGAATTACTTGTTTTATTTTATTATAAATTCTCAGTATAACTTTAGAATAGTATTTTTCAAACTTCTTTTACCTGGAGGATTCTCTCCTCATAGAAATAAAGTATAACTTTAAGGAGCACAGCGTTAAGCAGAACGAATGTTATTCAACCCAGTAAGCTAGCCTTTTCAGATTAAAGCCTAAAAATCTGATAGTTACTACGAAAGCACTTTGCTTTCTTGAGCTGGAGTGGGAGACTTTGACTTCCTTCTCATCATAATTGGTAAGTATGACCTTTCTTCCTGTTTCTAATCCATTGTCCTATGCATACTAGCAATTAGAGAACTAAGGTAAAGAATTGTTAATATTTAACTAGGAATTAAAGCATTTCCTTCTTGCTCTGAAATCTTAATTTTTTATTTTTTTAGAACACATGTGTACTGTGGTTTATTTTGATGACTGCATGTCCATACATCAGTGTAAAATATCCTGTGAGTCCATGGGGGCATCCAAATACCGATGGTTCCATAATGCCTGCTGTGAGTGCATTGGTCCAGAATGTATCGACTACGGTAGTAAGACAGTCAAATGTATGAACTGCATGTTTTGAAGAAGGAAATGAAGATGCAAATCAGAGCTGTCTAGTTAAAAGGAATGATATGGAAAGCTATTCATGAGGTCTACTGCTTAGAAGCGATGCCAACAGATTAAGAAGGTGGAAAGCATTTGGAGTGAGTTCTTTTGACAAACTTATGACAAATTTAGTAATGTATTAAATTATGATTATAACTGCTCTTATTGAATTTACTGCCTGCTAGCAATAAGCCTTAAAAACACGGACATCTTTGGTCATGTAAGATCTAAGTACGTGGAGAATTCCTGGAAAGGGCTGATATTTCTAACATAAAGTCTGATGTCATTTTCTTTTAGTGTTCTAAAAGCTTTGTTTTGATAATGTTAGGACATGTTAGTGTAATTTATGATTTCTTTATGTGCTGCTCCCAGGACACTGAGTTTTTACAATTATATGCCTTTTTTCACTGTGCCTTGTATTGTTTATCTATCCTATAATTAAGGTAGCTATTCAAATATATCATCCTAAGAACTCATGTAAGTCATTGAAAGCTTAATTTCAAACCTTTTATCTTGGTTTTATAAAGTAAATGCTTACTATATTTCACAACTTAAAATTTGCATAGTAGAATTCATCCTGTAGTACACATGCTGACAAAGTTTTAGGGAAAGTTTCTCTTTTTCTTCCAGCCCATTGCCAAAGTGCTGATGTAAGTACTGATGAAGAATTGTTACTGAGAATTTCAGGGCCTACCTGTGAGACTGGGTTAAGTACATTGCTATGGTACATAATTAGTAAGTTAAAGCATTTCTCTGAAGAACTCTAGGAATGGAAATTGACTGCCAAGTCACACTCCACTTAAAGCACCAGGGGAACAAGCTTGCTCCTTCTCTGGACATAGTGAAGCTGAAGATGAAGTTGTATGGGCTAGACAGGAGCAGGAGCTCGGTAGGCCCCAGCGCAGGCAGAGCCATGTTCTCCCATGGACTAATGACTAGAGGGGGTGAAGAAAAGGGCTTATCAGTATGAACAATGAAGGTTGAAAATGCTGCCAATTCCAGTGGGAAACAAACTTAAAACTACATTGTTTTGTTGTTTTGTATCAAGTGTTATTATCAAACAAGTTATTATTAATCAAGTATAATCATGTAGTAGAAGGCTAAAATTAGGAAACAAAAATATCTGTTCAAAATTATGTAAACTTTAAATATACCACAGATTATTTTGTCACCTTTTTATGTAATGTTCAATAAAAATAAACTTATGTACTATATGTTCTTCATAGTAATAAAATTCCAATCTTCAGTCATGAATCTAAAATATATTTATATTAGAAACTATAAGATTATTGATTTCTCTAGTGCATATTTGAGTTACAAGTAACATTTAGGAGTACTTAATATATAAATATTTTAGTATACAAAAATAATGATCTTAGATATCTTGTATTCATTATCTGAATAGTAGTTTGTTATAAGATCATATGTAATATTATGATTAACTACCATAAAATTTAAAACCTTATACTTTTTGTTCTTTCCAATAACTAATGAATGCTCAAAGTAATTTAGCCTTTTAAAAAGTTAAAATTTAGGTCATAGATATATTTTTTTAATAGGAAAACATTGAGATAATATTACTTTTACTTAGAATCCCTCTTTTAAAAGTGCCTTGGAAACATTTTAGCTGCCCTTTGTTCATTAATATCTATAAATTTTGAAGATTTTTTGAGCTTAAGAAAGGAAAGTTTTAAATAATGTCTTTCAGATTTTGAGGAACAACATTTTCCTAAATTAAAAGTCTAACATTTGGGAAATGAGTAGCCCCACTAAAATTTAGGCCTTCTTAGCTATCTAAACACAATTCACTTTTATATTTAAGCTCTGGTAAAGATTCTTTTAAAAATAAATTAAGTTGTCACCCTGATTATAACTATCTTTTAAAACACTAAATTTTAAACCAGTAGTTATTACAAAGCCATATGTAAAAGTTTCTTTCCTATACAAGGACATGTCCTTAGTAGCAGATTTTACCTTCCCCATAAAAAATTATTCTGAAACTGTACTCACAATAGTGCTGCCAAGTTAAATTATTCTAATAACATACATGTTATAAAAGAGAGGCCTTTCATTTAGACTATGCTTTCTAGTGTTTCAGAAACAAAGTGATTGAATACTTGAATAGTTACTTATAAACCAAACTAGCATCAGAAAGGAAAAAAACAAACTAAAACTTCTGAAAGATGATGTGATATAAATAAACCATATATTTAAATTCTTTATAGTGAAAATCCCTTTGAAGGTTTTTTAAAATCTTTTCTGCATTCCCAGGAGTCTATGTTTATTGTATTTTATGTGGCCTACAACATATATAATCATGTATATTATCCTTTGGTTGTCCTGATTAAAAAAATTTGTTTTAATAAAAAATTGAAATGAGTGTGTCATGTTTTCTTCAATTTTAGCATAGAACATGGAAATTATTTTGAAATTTCTGTCTTGTAACAACCAAACAAGCAAGTCCCTTATCTTCGAATGTCCCTACAGATTCTGTAGAAACGGGGTTCTTTAATAGTTTGCTCTCTGCTTTCTGTGTGCTTCGTGCCAATAAGGGTGATCTTGAAAATGGGATACTTAACCATTTTCCTTGCTCTGTGAGACTTATGATGATATGGGACTTAGTCTCACAAGACCTATCTGATGGTTAGGAGTTACAGGAATATTAAGGTAAAAATAATATCCCCAACTCGTGTACTTCTACCTATGTTCATAGCAACTTTATCATAATAGTCAAGTAATGCCCAGTAACAGGTGACTGGGTAAACTGTGGAAAATATTCTCAATGGAGTACTATTCAGCTATTAAATATGATGAAAAGCTACCTTTTAGTCCAAAGTGGATGGATTTTGAGGTGATTCTGTTAAGTGAATATATCATGATACTCATCCATATAACATAAATAGCCCCCCTCCCAAAAAAAGCTAACAAAGTATAGCAAGAATAATTCTTACTTTGAAAAATATTCTGGTTACAAAAGAGGATGCAGAGAGTAGAATAATTGCACAGGAACTTTGGTGGAGTGTGAATAAGTCATGTACACAATACAGAGACAAGAAGTTGTACTCCAAAAATTATATAGTTATGTAAACTACTGAAAAAAAAAAAGACTATGAGAAAGTAAACACATATAACACATACAAGATAATCTTAGCAAATGGAAAGTTCCATAAAATTGATACACTTGACAATATGGTAGAGAGTAACTAGGCTGTAGCACAGCTTTTCAAATGAAAGGTATAAAAAAACAAAAAAACTTGGAGGGGAAGAATTTGAAGCCAAGACTTAAAAGTTAAGACTAAGTCATTGAAATGGAATTATATTTCAGTTTGGGAATGATGAGTATTTTTATGTTATTAAATTCTTTCCAGCTAAAAAGAAATTCCCAGCTCTTCCATGGTGATTCACACAGACTGGCATTATAATTGAGAGCCATAGGCTGTACACTCATGGTAGATTATGTCACAGAATCTACCTTGTGACGGCCAATGTAGATATGGGGGAACTCTTAAGAGGACAGGGTGCCAGCTTAGCGACTTCAGGAAATGATAAGCATCAAAGGGGAGGGAGAGTTAGGCCCAAGGGAAGAGAGTATATTTAAATGAAGAGAGCTGTTCTTTTGCTGTGGCAGTTAGTCATGTGGAGCTTTAAGGCAGAGATCTGGAGATGCGGAGTTGGGAGGGACTATCCCTAAACTTGAGATGTGAGCACAGCAGAGTGGCTGTTCCACACCCAAAACCTTTTAAGTTCATTATGCCAGGCTAACCTGCCCTTACCTGCAGTTGTTGGCAGTGATGGCTCTTAGACCTTTTAGATAGTCCTAAATAAAAAAATACATTCTTTTGGTAGCCCTTAATTTTGAAGTCTATGTTTGAAGGCTGGGTCAGAACAATTCCAAGGTCTAGTTTTTGAGATGAGAATTCTCAGTACAGAAGAAAAGAAAAAAAGATTTCTGCCCTCCCACAGTCATGCTGTGATTCACAGGATGTTGCTTGGAATAGTACAGAGCCCCCACCAATAAGGAAGACACGCCCCCATTTGATTGAAGGCAGCTACTGAAGTTAGACATGGTGACCCCAGAAAAAGCTTTACAACAAACATGATAGCAGTTCCTGCTCTCTGATTTACCTGCTACACGCTGTAACCAGAGTAAAGGTTCCAAAACATGTGAAACCCATGTGCAGCTAATTACTGTCTGGACCCCAGTTCAACTTATGAGAGCAAATAACAAGGCCGTTTGCTCCTTAGCCTCAGAGGGTTAGAATTACCCTGTAAGAAGTAGGAGTAACACAGGACAACCTGCCTTTTGTTTTACAGAAGCCTCACCTGCTTGTGAGATTAAGCTACTGGGGGGGGGGGGGGGGGGGTGAGAATTAAAGCCTTTGGAGCTATGTGGCCAGTAGTTGCCCCCTTCCTAACTTTCAACTCATGAATAAGTGTTACAGACCACCCCAACTCTACAGTGTGGCCCTTTTGCACTCTAGGAAAGGAATTTACCAGAGAGAACTAGGTGTAGTTGACCAAGCAATATTTTATTAGAATAGACTCATATGGCCCTCCCTGGTGGCACAGCGGGTTAAAGCACTACACTGAGAAGATAAAGCAACTTCGGCATGAGTTCGATCCCCACTTGCCCTGGAGGTGACCACATGGCGCTGCAGACCTCTCCTGACCCACGTGCTTCTCCCCTCAGCAGTGTACTTCATTGATCTGCCTGTTCTGCTCCCTGGTCTGTCTCTGGTGAATCCTCTCACCCTCCACATCTCTGGCCTGTACCCCAGTTCTGTATGTACAAATAAATAAATCTTTAAAAAAAAAAAAAAACCCCAACCCCGAAAGTGACCACGTGGTGAGGCAGACCTCTCTTGACCCGCCTGCTGCTCCCCTCAGCAGTGTACTTGTCAGTCGACCTGTTCTGCTTCCCTCTCTGTCTCTGGTGAATCCTCTCACCGCCTCTGCACCTCTGGCTTGTACCCAAGTTCTGTATGTATAAATAAATAAATAAATCTTTCTTATTTAATAATATAATAGGTTATCTTTACATCATTTTTGTGCATTTTTCCATCTCAGTTGTAATCCCTGGGGGCTTCCCATCACCAAATCACCCATGTGCCATCACCATAGTCCAGTACATTTCCCTCCCCCACTGTGTTTGATCTCATTCCCCATTCCACCCCCCATAAAATGTCTTTGGTATATAGCTGTTCATTATTTAAATAAGTAAATCTTTAAAAAAAAAGACTAGTATATGAGAGAAAAGGTGCTAGAACGGAGCATTTAGCCTGATTCCCCACAGGGAGTTAGGAGATATTTAAAAGGCAGGTGTATGAGGCAGGAAGAGCAGGCTCATAGCTTATTCTGACTTGGGCTAAGCTGGGGCCTGCGCAGTTGGGTTACATTCCAACTGTCATGTGGGCGCTCAGCCTTCTCCTTCCAGGAAATTATGGAAAAAAATCATTAGTCAGAATCTAACACTTTTTGTCTGTCGTGTCTCAGGGTGAGGGTGGTGGTTGAATTGCTTGGATAGGACTAGCCAGTCTGATTTAGCCCACATGTTTGAAACAGGACCTGGGGCATTTCTTAGCCCACTGGCTTAAAAGTTCAGTTACCCAGGCTGACTGACTAGCAGTCTAGTCCTCATTTCCCAAAGCCTTCCAAATGTGCCTCTAGGATCATAGGAGAGACAAGAGAGATGACAGAGCCTCCCTTGTGACAATCAGAGGATGGGGAGGAGGGTTCAGAGTCAGATTATTTTTGAAGTAAACTAAATAATGAGATGTGAGGATTTGCATCTCCAGGTTTGTGAAATGGCATTTTTATTCCCCAGCCTCATCAACTCACAATGTCAGCTCTGTCCCATGCCACCCTCTGTTCCTCACTCCCCTCATTGATGGCTTTCTCTCCCTAAAACACTCCAAGTTCTTTTTTTTTTAATTATTTATGCATACAAGAGTGGAGTGCAGGCCAGAGGTATGGAAGTGAGAGGATTCACCAGAGATAGTGTGGGGAACAGAACAGGCAGATCAGCTGAAACTGACTGCTGAGGATGTAGCAGACCAGACAGGAGAGGTCTGTTGTGCCATGTGGGTCAGCTCCCTGGCCAAGTATCGAATTCGTGCTGCGTGCTGCAGTGGCTGTGGATAGCTTCATAGTGCTTAGACTTAACCCCTTGTACCACCAGGGAGGCCCCCAAATTCTCTCCACTCTTGGAGTTTTGCTTGAGTTGTCTCCTCTACTGCATCTGCTTTTCATACAGATTTTGGTGTTAACTCAGATCTTCATCACTCCACCCCAGTAACCCAATACCTTGTATTACTTTTTGAACAGCAGGTAACTCTTCAAAAGTATTTATTGTTACTTGTTTAGCATCTGTTCTCTCTACCAACATGTGAAACCCATGGAGGGAGTCTCACTTCATTTGTTTAGCAATGTTTATCAACTGCCTAAAGCACAGTTCGAGCACCCAAAATGTCTAATATGTGGCAGGTATGAACTGGTTTATGGATGAGCTGTTGCTGAGTTACCATCTACAGTGGTTAAAAACTAAGCCCATTCCGGGTCCTCCCTGGTGTCGCAGCAGGTTAAAGCACAGCACTAAGAAGCTAAAGCCACTTCAGCATGAATTCAACCTCCGCCCCAGAGGTGACCCACATGGCACAACAGACCTTTCCTGACCTGCCCGCTGCTCCCCTTAGCAGTGTACATCGTCGATCTGCCTGTTAGGCTCCCCATCCTGTCTCTGATGAATCCTCTTAACGCCCCTGCACCTCTGGCCTGTGGCCCACTTCTAAATGCATAAATAAATAAATCATTAAAAAAAATCAACTAAGCCCATTCCTTGCCCAGCTGGCACATTTGGGAGGCTCGAATAGAGAAGGGAATCCATGGGGTTGCCTTGGACTTTGGGCCAAACCACCTGACCAGAACACCAGTGCAGCTCCAGGAATGTAGAGGCAGAACAAGGACACATTCTGTGTCAAGGGCCAGCAGCTGAGACCAGACATCACTGTAGAAAACGGCTGCAGACTGGTACCCAGTTAGAAAGCCTGCAAAAGCAAGCTAGAAAAGAGCCTCAAGGCCTTCACATACAGACCCCTCCTTACTCAACCTTGCTCCCTTCAGGGTATTTCAATAAATCTGCCTTTTCTGTTCTTCACTCTCTCTGGGGAATTCTTACCCCCATTCCTCTGGCCTCAAGCCAGTATTACACCACAGCCTATCCTGTTACACTTCTGCTTTGAACAGTCCACCTCAGACCACCTCACCTCACAATCCATGCTGCAGCTCCCTGGGCTGCATCCACACCCTCGTAAAAGTTTCCCTTTGCCCCTGTGCACACCACTCATCCCCTCCACTGCCAGGCTCATGAAGGCCTCAGCTGGGCCTTTAGCCACAGGGAAGCCCTCAGCATTATGTCAATCGAGTCACATTGCCCTATTGAGGTGGTGGCCAGGTGCCGCTTGCTGACTGCGGTTCACCTGGTGTCCCAGGCCTGAGTGAGCCATCTGTGTCACAAATGTGGGTTAAGGTCTCTCTAGACTGCTGGGCACCTCGGAGACTATTTTAGCAACCTAGCAAGCAGACCATGCATGTTGTAAATTTTTTGGTCCTTGAGGGCAATTTTTTTTTTTTTGCAGAAAACTTCAGAAAGCAATATTTACTTAAAGTTAAGTAAAATTTACTTAATAGTTCATGTTTGATTTACAAACCAAAAGCCTAATTCTTCCATAGATTTTTTTAAAAGTTTATGGATAGGCCCTCCCTGGTGGCGCAGCGGGTTAAAGCACAGCACTGAGAATCTAAAGCCGCTTCCGCATGAGTTCGATTCCCGCCTGCCCCGGAGGTGACCACATGGCGTGGCAGACCTCTCCTGGCCTGCCGGCTGCTCCCCTCAGCAGTGTACTTCGTTGATCTGCCTGTTCTGTTCCCCACTCTGTCTCTGGTGAAGCCTCTCACCGCCCGTGAGCCTCTGGCCTGTACCCCAGTTCTGTATGCACAAATAAATAAATCTTTAAAAAAAAAAAAAAAAGTTTATGGATATTTCTGTTTATCAATCTGAATAAATCTATATAAATATATAGATTTATACTCACAGCATCCTCATTCAATGTTTGCTGAGTACTTAAACAACTAATAAACTTACTAGTGAAGCAAATCTTTTGAAAGTTCCAGTTCTGCACATAAATTTAGGAATATTTCAACTTAAAGTCAAGAGTAATTCAATTTCTCCATTATGCACTTTAAATTGGATTTATGAGGTCGTACTCTAATAAGCCAAATCCTTTACAACATTCAAACACACCATTTCTTAACACAAAAACACTAATAATATGTTTTTAACCTTCCTATCCTAGATTCTCTAAATCAGTCCAAGGTTGCCAAACAGGTTCCTATTAAGCAAGGCGGTTAACTGTGGTTTCCTGTGACCTCAGTAAAAATGGATTCCAGAGAACTTGAAAAGCAATAGAAGGCAGATTAGAGAACAAGACAAACTGAAATTGAACCAGACATACCCCTCCCAAACCCCTCCCAAACATGATTAAAACACTGGTCATTAATGATTACGTCATTCTCACTCCCTCCCCCAAACCCTGGAGCTGGTGAAGCTGACAGTGCCAGCACCCTAACCACAGGGCGGGTCTGTCTGCAACCAGCCCCCCTCTTTTGGGCCTTCCAAGAGTCACCTCATTAACAACTCAGGTATGGCTGAAAGAAGTTATTATACAAAGCAAAAATAACTTCATCCTGTTACGACTTAGGAAATTCCAAGGGTTTTAAGACCATATATATATATATATATATATATATATATATTCTT
>NW_004567117.1:4239062-4242453 GCF_000260355.1 Condylura cristata | reverse complement strand
ATTCTTTATTATAAATCCCAACATCATATCCCTCCTTGGTGATGTTACAGTCATACACGTTGTCATACACATTACATCTTTATATTTTGTATACCCACCGATGCAGATTTTTAATTATTCCTTTGGGCAGCTGTGTTTTCAATCAGACAGAAGGAACAAAAGTTACATGTAAAAAATACATTGCGCTGTTGTTTTTTTTCATAGGTGCCCTGGTTTACTAGTAGTCTATTTCTTCTTGTGGACTGAAGTCACTGCCCTGTCATTGCTGCCTAAAGACTCCCTTTAGTATTTCTAACAGAGCAGGTTAAGCGGCAAATAGCAGAAACCCAACTCCCAGTTCAAACAAACTAACCAACCCAAAATATGGGGGTGTCACACACCAGAAAAGCTCGGAGACACCCTGGCTTCAGGCCTGGCTGGCCACAGAACTATCCTAGACTTGGCAGCTCACCGGTGGCTGGTTGCTCCGTGGCTCTGAGCTGGGCTGGTGGGGCCTTCCCCTCCTCCCCGTCCCCCTCTCCCTTCCTTTCCTCTCTCCTCCCCTCCTTCCTCCCCTCCTCCTTCCCCCTCCTCTCTCCTCCCCTGCCTCCTCCCTCCGCTCTCTCTCCCTCCCCCTCCTCTTCCCCCACCCTCATCTCCCCCCACCCCCACTGGGCCCCAGACTCACTCCTCAGTTGGGGCTGCCAGCAGGGTGTGCAGAACGCAGCTTTTCTCAGAGGACAGGAGGATTTTGATTTTTCTTTCGCTTTTAATTTCTAATTTTGTGTGATACATTTGGTAAAGACACTATTTTAAAAGTTGTTTTTTAATTGTTTAGTTGTGTCTAAACTAGCTAAATAATTGATTAATAATGCTCTCAAAGACTCTTTCTTGTCTTATCTTGGTAAATGTTTGGCTGTGACAGCAGGCATGATGGTTGTGCTCCTGGACTACAAATTATATAGAAATCTTATATATTTTATAAGATAAAACTGAGAGTACGGTATCAGTCAAAATCAAATTGTCAAACCAAACAGTTATTTTATCTTTTATATCAAAATTGCCTTATGGTCAACTAATTTTGCAGGAAAACGTATAGGCAAAGAACTCATGCCCGGATATTAATTTAACACTGGTCCTGGGAGTCCTCTCAAACTACATGGACTAGTCTAGGTTGCTTTGATAAAAGTTCTTTGCTCACTGAGGAGGTAGTGGGTTTCCAAAGAAAGAGCAAAACTTACCCTATAAAGGGCTTTGGATAAACTATAAGTAAAATCCAAAAATCTCCCCTAGGTCTGCTTTAGGAAGTTTCCGCTTCATTAAGTGGTTCTCTGACAAAACTACCCTTACACAAGACTTTAGAAGACTGAAAACCCACAGGTGCAAATATTTAAATCCCTTTAGGTTTTATTTGAGACCCAGCAATTAATTTTTTTTAAGATTTATTTTATTTATGCATACAAGAACGGGGGGTGTAGGCTAGAGGGGCAGAAGGTGACAGGATTCACCGGAGACAGAATGGGGAGCAGAACAGGCAGACCGACTGTAATACACTGCTGAGGGGAGCAGTGAGGGAGACAGGAGTTGTGGGTCAGCTCCCTGACAGGGATCAAACTCATGCTACAGTTTCTGTGGAGAGCTTCATAGTACAGCAATCAATTATTTTTCTTGCCTGAGATGGTAAAAATTCTTACTAAGGCATATCAGTCAAGAAGTATTTTTCTGGCTAAAGTATGAAAAGAACTTTTGTGAAGGCCAGTTTGTATCTCAAGTATGTGGCTATTTTCTGAGGATAAAAATAATAGATTTTGAATTATAATAAAAGAATTATAAATATCCATCTATATGACTTATTGTTCAGTTGCTACTCTTTTTAAACTTTTTCATTAGTGATAAAGGGGTAGTAATTTCCTTTATTCAGATATATTGGAGGCACTCAAAATGGGCAGCCAAAAAATTACAAACTTCATTAGATCCAATACTTCAGCTGCTGAGAACCCAGGGGGAGAAGATGCTTATTTTTAAGTCCTCAGCGCAGAGTACAAGCAACTGTGCTGAATGTTCCTTCCATTTGATGTGAGTCTAATTGCGTATTCATGGCCTTTGGATAAAGTCCAAGTTCGTGTTCTGTATTTTCTTAGCTATTTTGGATTTGCCTCTTGCTTCAGCAATCCCTCCCCCAGCCGATGGTGGCTGAGATTATCTTCTGGTTACTGCCAATAGATTCTTTAGGGTTTCTGTGTTGTTTCTTTTTTTGAGACTAAATTGGATATTGCTAATTAAAATTTTAAATTCATACTTATCGATCTTTGGGGGATAAATGCACATTGGTAGAACAAACCCCTAAACTAGTGATGGGGGACAGACAATTGTTGGTGGAACACAGAGCTGTGGGACAATTCTATTGGGGCGACCCTCAGGGTCTGTGAGTTGGATGGCCAAGGCAGTGTTGGTACCCACAGAGGGTGATCAGAACCAAGGATTTGGCCATTCGGATGTATTTAATGACAATGGTTAGCCTATTATGACTAACTCACTCCTGGGTGGACTATTTCAGCTTACGTTTTACATTTTTGGAGTAGAAGCTTTGTGCCATCCTAACATCTGTATTGTTGAGATATACTTTCTGGGAAGAGTTTTGTTCATTTCTGCAGCTGCTCCAAGGCAGCAGAAACTCTCAATGTGACTAGCTTGACTTACAGCAATGAGCATAAATTGGCCTTAGATATCTGATCTCCAGCAAAGCTGAAGGCACAGTCATGATAATGAAATCTCAGGGACACAGCTGCCCACACCCCCACAAGAGCACAGCCAACGTAGCCAGCTGTTCTGATGTCAGTTGTCCTGTTACCACGGGGACTGTATTTTCCAATCCATACTTTTGCCAAAGTTGTATCCTTTCAAGAGTCTCATTTTTCTGGATGGTGGGAGAGAACCCCCATGTTGTGTGGGTCCATACTTCACCTTCTTCTTGCCTTGTGAAAGCTCAAGTCTCTTGGTTCCTGGGCTCAATATACCAGAATCATATGATTTAATTACTTTATCATTGAAAACATGGTTCACTATCTCTATCATGATTTTAAATGCACTTTTTTTTAAAGATTTATTTATTTATGCATACACAACTGGGGTACAGGCCAGAGATGTGGAGGTTGAGAGGCTTCACCAGAGACAGAGTGGGGAACAGAACAGGCAGATCACTGCTGAGAGGAGCAGCGGGCGGGTCAGGAGAGGTCTGCCACGCCATGTGGATCACCTCGGGGCAGGCGGGAATCGAACTCATGGGGTACAGGCCAGAGGCTCAGGGGTGGTGAGAGGCTTCACCAGAGACAGAGTGGGGAGCAGAACAGGCAGATCAACAGGCAGATCACTGCTGAGAGGAGCAGCGGGCGGGTCAGGAGAGGTCTGCCAC
>NW_004567117.1:4230873-4238962 GCF_000260355.1 Condylura cristata | reverse complement strand
GAGAGGTCTGCCACGCCATGTGGTCACCTCCGGGGCAGGCGGGAATCGAACTCATGTGGAAGCGGCTTTAGATTCTCAGTGCTGTGCTTTAACCCACTGTGCGGCCATCAGGGAGGGCCTTAAATGCACTTTTTAAGCAATTTAGTATCAGTTGGTATTCTTTTGATGCAAGAAACAGAAATAGATTTCTTTTTTAAAAGATTTTTTAAATTTATTTTTCAGTAGAAGTCTGAATATTTCTTTTTCAAAAATGTGTATATCAGGAGCATCATGGATTCCAGGAAGGATTGCAACAGCAATTCAAATATGTGATAGACATTAACTGGGGTAACTTCCTAGGCACAGTTAATTGGTTTAAGACACCTGCTCTAAGCTAGGAAAGTCCATCTCTAGCTCAAGAACAAGAAACTTACAGACACTGGTCCAGAAACCCAGTTACTAGTAACACCACTGTGGAGAGAAGCGCAACCACTGGAGTCTCTGAAGTTGATCTACTTCCTGTCCTCACCAATCTGATTCTTTGAGCTGCCAGTTAAGTGCTTTTCCTTGCTTAATAATCTATTTCTGGGCCTCCCTGGTGGCCCACAGGTAAGTCTCAGTGCTATTACCACTACGGTCTGAGCTCAATCCTGACCAGGGAGCTAACCCACATGGCACAGCAGACCTCTCCCATCTCCACTGCTGCTCCCCTCAGCAATGTATTTCAGTAAATGCCCCTGTCCAGCTCCCCACTCTGTCTCTGGTGAATTCGCTCAACCCCCACCCTCTGGCCTGTGCCCCAATTCTTCTACACAAAAAATAAATTTAAAAAAATCTTTTAAAAAAGAAATCTTTCTGTTTCTTGCATCAAAAGAATGCCAACTGATACTAAATTGCTTAAAAAGTGCATTTAAAATCATGATAGAGATATTAAAACACATTTTCAATGATAAAGTAATTAAATCATGTGATTCTGGTATACTGACAGCCTATGATGCAGGTTAGTGCAAGGTCCAAGCTGCTGCTGCACACTGCTGGGGAACTATTAAATAAGCATGCAAACAGCTCGCAACCATCAGTTCAGTCTGCTATATAACAGCTGTAAACAGAATGGTAGAAACGACTGACATTAATTCTCTCACAGGGTGCCAGCATGGTCAGAACTGGGGTGTAGGCCAGAGGTGGGGGCTGAGGGAACACCCATCAGAAACAGAGCAGAGAGAAGAACAGGCAGATTGACGGAAATACACTGCTGAGGGGAGCAGCGGACGAGACAGGAGAGGTCTGCTGAGCCATGTGGGTCACCTCCCTGGCTGGGGATCAAACTCAGGAAGCAGTGGAGATAGCGCTGAGACTCAAGCCCTAGGCCTCCAAGGAGACCCAGACAACAATTTTCATGTATGAAGTTGACAATAATCAAAGATCACATAGAGGAGGTTGAGGGAAACCAGTCACACACTGTGAGGGTGCATTTGGCACGTAAGCAAGGGCCGAGTTAGTTAGTGCCTGGGAGTTTATTCTACAGATTCCAAACACGTGTAGTGCAGGGCACCCATTTAGCACTTCATTCAAGATATTGGAACTAATTGTCCAACTGAACTAAATCATAGTACACTCTTATAATGGAATACTCTGCAGAATTATGGATAATTGCTAAGATATATTTTCAGTGGAAAAAGTATGGCATAGAACTATGTGTAATGGTCTACCTTTCACTTGAAACTCAGAGAATTTATATGCATTATACATTTTATGTGCTTTATAAATGTAGCAACAGATGCAAGCCATTGGATAATGTGTATGCAAATAAAACATCTGAAAGAAAATAAAATGCTTGTCTACAAGTAAAATATCTGAAAGTATTCCCAAGAACATGAAAACATTTAGATCAGAAGGAGACTTTCATGGTATATTTTTTTTTTATCTCTTTGGGTTGTAAGCCATAAGAACAGATTACTTGTTCGAAGCACAAATAACTAAAATTGGACTTATTTCGGGTGAGATAAGTCGATTTGAAGGTCCATTAGGTTACACAAAAATTTAGGGAAAATTAGATCTGTAGAGAAGTAAATGAATAGTAACAAGAGGTCAACAGAAATTTAAATCTGAATTACTTTCTCTGACATCAGGATGCAAACCACTTCAATGAGCACATGAATCTGCCTTCAGAGTAGATACTTTCCACAGGCCAAAGCCCCCCAAAATTAAGATGTTTCACATCCTGTCTTCTCTGTTGGTTCTTGACAAAGCCTTAAAGGTCCTTGAGGAAAGGGATGCCTCGGCACGTGCTGAACCCCACCAACTCACCTGCAGAAGTGGTGTTGTTACAGGGTACCCCAATGTGAATTGGTTGCCTGTCTGTGGGTCTTCCCCCCGTGCGCTTACGATTCAATCGTATTATGGACACACTCCAAAAGTTAAATAATGGATTTATTTATAAGGAGAAAGGTAAAGGGATAACCCAGGGAAAGAGGGAGAGAAACTCAGGTTAACTAGGATGTCCTACCAGTTCTGCTGACTTGGGCTCCACTGGAACGCTGAAAACTGATTGAGCGCCAAACGACCAGCTGCGAACCACCAGGTCACCCCCAGAGCCCACATGTCCGGTTTTATCCCAACCTGGCTGCTCAGCTCTGCCCTCACGTCCTGCCGTGCTTCTTCTTGGTACTGATAGGATTTGGAGTTCCAGCATCTGGAGTGGGGTGGAGTCCATGAAACCTGTACCTGTTACAGTGTCCATCCAATGGCCACTGTCAGCTAGTCACACCGCTGGCCAGGGTATCTGTGTTGATGCTGTAGCTCATGCCCTTCTGTGCAGGCTCTGCAGGGGACTGAGCTCTCCTGTCCTTGATGAAGAGAATATCACTCTCACTTCTTGCCCAACCCCATCCTCTGGGTAGTGACAATCAAACACTAGTACTTCTTGCCATCATGTTTTTTCCCTGAAACCATGAAATTGGGAGTGGCTGTCAATTCAGGCTCCTGTTCTCCCACCATCTGCCCTAGGGCTGTTCCTCTGCATCAATATGGCTGAGATGCTATTGTGAAAAAATGTGAGTGGCTTTTCTCCAGCAACTTGCTGCATGCACTAATTCTGATTCTGTCCACTCACCTCCAGCTCCCAACCCCAGGCATCTTGGGGGGAGGGACTTGAGCTTCTGTATTCTCCTTTTCCTACTTACCTTCATCATTCAAGAATTAAACTAAAGCTTTTTCCCTTGGGTGTGCATTGCCCTCAGGCACGCAGCCATCAAAGTCCCCACACCTACCCAAGTGCTCATGAGCTCCCACAGGGTGGGGGTGGGGGGGGATGGCCAGCAACAGGGGGACCAGCAAGGAGAATGCTGTCTCAGGCCAGCCAGGGTGGGGCCCAGGCCCTCCCCCCCCCTACACTGAGCTTCAGATAGCATCCAGCGCAGATGTGATAAAATCTGAATTTTAAAAAGCCATAAACAGAAATACTTTTCCTTAAA
Source organism: Condylura cristata (assembly GCF_000260355.1). NCBI lineage: Eukaryota > Metazoa > Chordata > Mammalia > Eulipotyphla > Talpidae > Condylura > Condylura cristata. The sequence continues at coordinate 4,235,510 of NW_004567117.1, read as the reverse complement.
TAAAACTTCAATTCTATTTAACTATTTATTCACAACTATGGAGCTGAAAATTTGAAGTAATTCAAATTTAAATTTCCTTTGACCTCTTATTGCTATTCATTTACTTCTCTACAGATCTAATTTTTCCTAAGTTTTTGTGTAACCTAATGGTCCTTCAAATTGACTTATCTCTTCCAAAATAAGTCCAATTTTAGTTATTTGTGGTTTGAACAGGTAGTCCATTCTTATGGCTTACAACCCAACCTATCATTGGGTTCCTAGGAGTGCCTGTTACCACAGTCTTTAGTAAAAATATTGACATAGGATGTCACCAAAATGCATGTCCATGGAGGTCTTGACCATAATGAAAACTACACTGTTGCTCTAGTCCTGTTCTTGACAGGCAAGAAAAGAAGAATACATACTCAATTCTCAAATTTTTAATACTTTCCAAATAGGATCCGAACCATAAGGTTTAGGACAGATAGTCCCAGGGTTTGTAATATGTGGAATCCTACCACGGGGGGATTTACTTCTTTTCATTTTGAGGAGTTCAAGGGTCTCATTTCAGCCCACAGATTTCTGATAGCTGCATTTCTATGTCCTTAAACTATTAAGAACCAATAAAAACACCAGAAGAAATTCAAACCTTGATTCTTAAATTCCATGAGAATGATTTTTTAAGAAGAATTGTATTTGCAACCACACAGACCATGCCAGCTCACATCTGTTGCTCCGTTTATCATCTGGGAAACCGCTGCCTTCATTGGCTTTTCTACATTCCCTGGTCCTCCTGCCCAGGTTCTTGAGTTGGAACTGCCTAGGTCTTGCTGGTTTTAGAAAGAGCTCAGTTTACCTGGCAGGGTCCAGAGCCCCTAATAAGGAGGAGGAAGCACAGGTAGAATCATTTCATACTAAAGTAAACTTTGTGTATCAGAGCGTTTACAGCTCTCCCTTTTGCACAGACCACATTTCCTCCAGGGGACGTTTTCACACAAGGACAAGACTCAGAGCAAAGAGGTGACCCTCACAGACTCACATGATTCCGGGCTCAGTGCAGGAGGTCCAGTGCTCACACCCCAGGCTCCAGCATCTGGCCAGACCTCTTGAAATAACACCATCTTTTCCTGATTAGGGACCTTTTTTAAAAAAAAAAGATTTATTTATTATGCATACAAAACTGGGGTGTAGGCCAGAGGTGTAGGGGCAGTGAGAGGATTCACCAGAGACAGAGTGGGGAGCAGAACAGGCGGACTGACTGAAATACACTGCTGAGGGGAGTGGCGGGAGAGACAGGAAAGGTCTGCTGTGCCATGTGGGTCACCTCCCTGGCTGGAGATTGAACTCCTGCTGCAGCAGCTGCGGGGAGCTCTTAGTGTTGTGCTTTAAACCAGCTGTACTACCAGGGAGGGCTCTGATTAGGAATATCGAATGAAATTCAAAAGGTACAGGTTTTCAGCAAATCTGGAGATGAAATTCAAGCAAAACCTCTGCCTTTCCAGGCATTTCTGCAAAAGATGCCCTGTTTTCTTCTCTCTTTGATTTCTAGATAAAAAGAAAAATCACGGCCCTCCCTGGTGGCGCAGCAGGTTAAATCACAGCACTAAGAAGCTAAAGCCACTTCAGCATGAGTATGATCCTGCCCTGGAGGTGATCCACATGGTGCAGCAGACCTCTCCTGACCCACCTCCTACTTTCTCAGCAGTGTACTTCGTTACTTGGCCTGTTCTGCTCCCCACTGTCTGTGGTGAAGCCTCTCACTGCCCCTACAACTCTGATTTGTACCCCAGTTCTGGATGAATAAATAAACAAATCTTTACCAAAAAAAGAAAAGAAAAAAAAATCACATCCATGGAAAGTGGGGCAAAGGAGAAAATGTTTGCATTTCGTACTGAATTTCCAGACAAATGCCTTCATAATATATTGAAAAAGCAGCCAACCACAATTCAAGCATTTTCGAGTGTGCTTATTTCTGTGGGGACAGAGCACTGAGGGGACAGAGCTGAGACTCAGGGCTCAGGGCTCAGTGTTCATCTCTGGGTGCTTGCAGTTCAGGAGACAGCAGTGGGAAGCTCCCATCTGCACATACCCTGACAGATGGTGGGTGCACGAGGGCAGCCACTGGTTATAGAACCAAGTGGCAAGACTACACTGAGTCTCTATTCTTAGGATCATACAACCCAAGCAATATAATGTCCTAATCTTTTTTATTTTTTTCACTGCACAAATGTATCTGTCAATTTTTTCTTATGAAACGGAATCAGACTGAGATGTTATTTTTTCCCTTGGCAGTAAAGGCATATTTGGCATACTTTGCTTTATTGCATTCTGAAGATATCCTGTTTTTACAAAACTAAGGTTTGGGGCAACCTTTCACTGGGCATTTTCCAGTCTACTAGGGCCATTTTCCAATAGTGTGTGCTCTCCGTGTCTCTGTGGCACTTTAATTAAGATATTTCATGTTTTATGGATGGAGCTGGAAGGGATCATGCTTAGTGAAATAAGACAGAAAGAAAAAGAAAAATACCGGATGATTTCACTCATAACAGGAGCATAGGAGATCAGGGGAAACAGAGAGAGAGATAGAGACAAACAAATGTAATAGAGTAGAAATAAAAACAACGAACAACTATAAACCAGAGACATTTAATGGCGGTGGGAAAGGAAATGGGATCAGAACTGGGATGGGACGAATGCAGCGGATTGTGGTGATGGCACACGTGTGACCTGGTGGTGGGAAGCCCACGGGGATTACAACTGAGATGGAAAAATGCACAAAATGAAGTTTTCGTGTCTTTTTTTTTTTAAGACATTGTGCTGCTGCATATTTAATAGAGGGCAATATAATGTAGACATAACTTTTATTTACCGTGGAAAACCAAAAAAATCTTGTGGCCCACTTGATTGCAGCAGCCTGAAACCAAACTCAGTGTCTTCAAGGTGTGCCTGTATGTTGCAAGAGTTCTCTTATATATCACTAAAGATGTGCAGAATTTCCTGGTGAAGTATGTCACCTTCTGAATGGCTGCCATCACAGTACAATGCCCAGTTTGCTGCCATCCTACTGAGAATGACCACCTGCCACAGAAACCCAAGCAGGTGAGTGAAGCCCCTGTGGGGCTTCCCTCTTTCAAGCCCTCCCACTGTAGCCCTGGGTATTTCCAGCCCTTCTAGCAGCCTCCCTGGTGTGTTCTAGCAACAGTTCTCACTTTCATAGTCCAAAAGCAATCTTTCAATAGTAGAAACATATTGGAACTGTCAGAAGAACATGAAATGAGCCACCAAAAAAGTAGGAAGCGTAACTTACAGTTCTATTTGTTCTGTGACATTTTAAAAACAGCAAATCTGTCATCACGATAAAAAAACAGAAGCCAAAACTGAGCTCCTGGCAGAGCTCAAGTGAGACGACCCTGCACCTGAACCACCCCATAGAGCTATCAGGAAAATGGGCCTTCTGACAACACTGAAGTCACCTTCTGCCTAGGACTCTCACATTCCTACGGGTTTAAACATCTGTTCCTAGAACAATGTTTGCTCAGCAGCTGTATCCGGGGGTTTGCTGGCATCACTCAGTCTTGGATCTTAGGACTCACACACAGGAAGCCCCAGGTCTGTTGGAACCCCAGCAGAGGCCTGTGCCCCTCAGGTCCTCCTGTGCCTCTCTCTGTGACCTGGATGAGCCTGGGAGAAACTGCCGCTGGTGGCTGTTTCGTGGGGTCCCTGAGGGGACGGGGGCCCCTTCCTCAGAGGACCTGCCTGGGGCCCCTGAGAGGGCGGGGTCACTCCCTCAGAGGGCCTCCCTGACTACTTGAGGGTATAGCCGTGAAGTGGACACCTAGGGAACTCCCACAGGCTGGTGGCTTTCCTTGGTGGTCCAGGAGCTGCCTTCCTTTGCCCATGCAGGACCCCACCAGCTGAGCTGCAGCTTCTCAGTTTTGTTTTGTTTTGTTTAAGATTTATTTATTTATGCATACAGAAATGGAGTACAGGTCAGAGGCTCAGGAGAGGATTCACCACAGAGTGGGGAGCAGAACAGGCAGATAGAGAAGTACACTGCTGAGGGGAGCAGCGGGCGGGTCAGGAGAGGCCTTCCGCACCATGTAGGTCACCTCCAAGGCTGGAGATCAAACTCATGCTAAAGTGGCTTTAGCTTCTTAGTTCTGTTCTTTAACCTGCTGCGCCACCAGGGATGGCCCAGCTTCTTAGTTAATACCGCCTCATGCTAGTGATAATACTTGTCACTACCCAGCATACAGCTCACACGGGTGGCAACACCGTGTTTGCTCCTGTCCTTTTTCTGTTATGATTTCTCTAGAGTTATCCAGTGATTGGGACAAATCAAGTGCTCAGAAGGCTGTAAAAGGCGTTGTTCTGTGCTAAACCCTTTTACTGCAGGAAAAATGTACACTGTCACTCAGTACTCACACCTGGAGCTACCAGTCAGCCATTGTCCTGGTGGTCATCTGGGGTAGAAAATTGTCTAAATGCACCCAGCTCAACACTTAACACCAGTGTAGTTGTTAATAATTAAGATTTATGTACTTATGCATACAGAACTGGGATACTGGGGTACAGGTCCGAGGTACAGGGGCGGTGAGAGGATTCACCAGAGACAGAGTGGGGAGCAGAACAGGCAGATCGATGAAGCACTGCTGAGG
>NW_004567117.1:4228504-4230773 GCF_000260355.1 Condylura cristata | reverse complement strand
GGCCAACTTGATGCTGTTGTATATTTATTACTTCAATTCCTTTAAATAAAAAAGCTTAACCAGTCCACAGCGCCACATCCTGTGCTATATCATTAGGATAGGGCGTGAGTAAACTGACTTGAACCTCGCTCTCTGAGTTGGACTTGGGCTGGAGCCTTTTCGCCCGCCCCACCTCCACCAACTCTCACCTGGTGGAGGGGCATCTTGCCAGGTGGTCTGAAAGACCAAACTGACGCCGTGACAGGCTTCAGAATGCTTCTGAACCAGCCAGGCCTAAGTTTCGGTTATCAACAAGGCGCCAAGGCCAAGTTTTACTGTAAATGTCCTAATCTTGCTCATCCCATAGCAACAGCCAATTAGCAAGTAGGCAAGTGACCAGTACATATCAGGAAAACGCCAGATGTCCTAAGGTATGTGGGCTGAGTAGTGAAGGTCACATCTTAACATGCATAGATCAACCGGGTTAAAACTTTGTTCAATGTCCACCAATGAATGTACTGCTGAGCAAAAACTCCCCTCTGCTGGGCAAAAACTCCCCTCTTCTGTAATAAAAACCCTGCCTGCCCTGAGCTCAGGGTCTCAACTTCCGCTGCTGCGCCCCTGCATGTTGGGAGCCCAGGCTCGAGCTTGCAATAAAGACCCTCCTGTGCTTTGCATTGGAATCGGCTCCTTGGTGGTCTTTGGGAAACTCGAAACCTGGCGCAACAGGTTCTTCTGCCTCTTGTCTTGGCACTTGGAATTCACTCTGCTCATGGCCACCTGAATGGCCTTTGTAAAATGTAAGCCCTGTGACACACACGTCTTGCAAGATGGCAGCTGAGTAAAGACGCCAGGCTCACCGCCTCCAGATGCTTACCATCAAAGTGCACTAACACAAAACAAAAAACCCAAGGGGAACCTGAGCTACCACAGCACACCCTGGAACATCGGTCTGACAGGAAGGGGAAATTTTAAGAATAAAAATGGGTGGGACAACAGAAAGAGGGAAGAGAAGATGCTGTGCAGAGCCCTTATAGCTATTGACCCAGGGTGCCAGAGACCCCCACACTGTACGGCATGAGAAGACAGAGTGTGCTCTGACAGGGAGTTGCAGGGATGAGGGCGCAAACCTAGGACTACGTCTGAGCCTGAGGCTCTTAATATAGAACAGCTGGAGCCTGAATTGGGCTGGAGCACAGAAGACGTGACTACTAGAAGTCCAGGCTGAGATATTAAAAACATCTGCCACCCCACCCTAGGGTTAAAACAACAACAAAAATGCTTGAACAAACTAAGTGTTCATCACCTATCAATAAAAGGGAAAATATACCAAGATTAGACTCTGTGCTAGAAAAGAAAAGAGAACAACTCCTGGCTATGGCTACATATGAACTACAACCCCTATTCAGTACTGCAGGTAGTGCCTGAGAATAACCTAGAAAGGAAACGGACCCGAGACTATCAGAGACAGGCCTTCCCTCCGCAGCCAGCACTGCAAAGCTGGCTATGGCCACTTTAGTGTGAGTTCGATCTCTGACCTGGAGGTGATCCACATGGGGCAGCAGACCTCTCCTAACCCACCTGCTTCAGCAGTGTACTTCAGGGACTTGCCTGTTCTGCTTCCCACTGTCTCTGGTGAATTATCTCACGGCCCCTGCACCTCTGGCCTGTACCCCAGTACTGTATGCATGAATAAATAAATAAATACTATAAGAGACACCAGAGGAGGGGGTCACTGTGGATCCCCACACACAACTCTGGCCCCCCAGTGAAGTAGGAAGTTGAAATTCCTGAGTCTGTTGGAGGTGACCCTGTGATGCAGTGATGCTGGCCTGGCCCTCTTTTATACCTTCTACCCCCCCACTAGTACTAGTCCATAGACAATAGTCTGAAAAACTGTACCTACTAATGCCCATAAAAATTAAAAACGAGGACAGAGAAACAGAAATGTAAGAGTAAGATTACCTTAACAGAACCCCAACTCTTCAAAGCTGCTGAGCACAGCTGAGGGGAGTTTAGGGAAACAGTCCTGGCAATGCTGATAAAAATTTAAAAAAACACTAGAGACTAGAAAACAACAGATAAAGATAAGGACAGGCTCTCCCTGGTGGCGCAACGGGTTAAAGCACTGCACTAGGAAGCTCTCAGAAGCCACTGCAGCACCAGTTCGATCCCCAGCCAGGGAGCTGACCCCTATCGCGAGGCAGACCTCTCCTGCCTGCCCGCTGCTCCCCTCAGCAGTGTATTTCAGTAGATCTGCCTGTTCTGCTCCCCACTCTGCCTCAGTTGA
>NW_004567117.1:4220167-4227604 GCF_000260355.1 Condylura cristata | reverse complement strand
CATTGCTGAGGGGAGCAGCGGGCGGGCCAGAAGAGGTCTGCCGCGCCATGTGGTCACCTCTGGGGCAGGCGGGGATCGAACTCATGCGGAAGTGGCTTTATTTAGAGCTGTGCTTTAACCCGCTGTGCCACTAGGGCAAGCCCTGGATTTTTTTAATAAACCAGGGAAATACAAAGTCACTGAGGCCAAAAATGGCCTTTACCTCACCGGAAGCACAATCCAGTTTTCAGGTCCAAAACCAAAGCAGCTAAGATGGCATCTTCCTACTCCAGAGGACACAGAGCTCCTCTCCCAGATAACAGGCCACGTGTCCAAGACCACGTCTTCCTGCCTCTGCCAACCTGGAGGACGCAGAAGCCAGACTCTAGGCTGAGTTCTAGCTCCTGCAGACCGCACAAGACGAAATAGGCCACGCTCCCAGAGCTCCCGGGAGGCCCCAGAGCACTAGACATTGCCACTCAAAGCAGCAGCGGCTGAAGGGTCCGACAAGTGGCCACACTCGCGCAGCTCAGGGAGGCAGTCGGCTCTGAGGCTTAGCCTTTTCGGCAGGCTGTTTGTTATCACAGCAAAACTGGCAACAGTTTCAGTGGCTCCAAAGCTTCAGATCTTTTTCTCTGGAAGTTTGGCTGCTGGAGTCCTCTCTACCTTCAGAGGCTTCACCCCAAGAAGTGATACTTTTCCCTGGGGGAAGTGATAGCATTTTCCCTGGGGCTATCTATCCTCACCAGCAAGCCCTCAGGGAGGAACCAGTTGCAACATTGCTGGCCTCAGCCTTGGGTTAAAATGGGACACCCAAAAAGAGACATAAAAGGAAAGGCAGAGAAATTTTATTTAAAGTACTAATCACTAAACACTAGCTAAATAAGGGGGTTGGGGGGGGGGAGAAAAAGCAAACCAAACAGACATCATGATTGAAGAGGACCAAAGAATTCCAAACAAAATAATGCCACACCAAGAACATTACAACAGAGCTGTTGAGAACCAGTGACAAGGACAGAATATTTAAAACAGAGAGAAAACCTATAAAGGCAACCTGAAAGGATCCACCACTCAGACTGTCAACAGATTTTTCAGTAGAAACATTACAAACATAGGGCCCTCCCTGGTGGTGCAGTGGGTTAAAGCACAGCACTATAAAGCTATGCCAGCCCCTGCAGCATGACTTTGATCCCCAGCCAGGAGGTGACCCACATGGCTCAGCAGCCCTCTCCTCATCTGTCCACTGTTTCCCTTACCAGTGTATTTCAGTCAGTCTGACAGTTCTGCTCCCCACTCTGTCTCTGTGAGTCCTCTTACCCCACCATTTCTGGCCTGTACCCCAGTCCTTGTATGCATAAATAAATAAATCTTTTAAAATGTTTTAAAAATAATGAAAAAGTTTTAAAAATAATGAAAAACACAAACTTAACTTGCTTAAGAAAAAGACTGCAAGCCCAGAAAAAAAGACACAAGGACTGGGGTACAGACCAGAGGTGCAGGGGGGTGGGGAATGATTCACCACAGACAGAGTGGGGAGCAGAAAAGTCAGGTTGAAATACATTGCTGAGGGGAGCAGCAAGTGAGACAGAAGAGGTCTGCTGTGCCATGTGGGTCAGCTCCCTGACCGGGGATCAAACTCATGCTGCAGTGGCTGTAGATAGCTTCATAGTGCTGTACTTAACCCCTTGTGCCACCAAGAAGAGTCCCCCCAAGAAGGCTTTACCCAGAAAGAGTAATACTGAAGACAGAATGAAAAGTAAGACTTTTCACTAAAAAGCAAAAACTTGGTCTTCAACACCAAGCTGCAGATGAAAGAATTTCAAAGGGATTGATTATTATCAAGTAACAGAACAATGACTATCAAGGCAGAGGACACTGAAGTCATTTAACATAGAGGAAAATAACAATGTGGCCCATGAATAGAGGATACCCAGAAGGCCAGAGGATATCCAGAAGGCCAAGGATATGAATAACTGTCTCTGATGAACCCTCTCACCGTCCCTGCAGCTCTGGCCGGTACCCCAGCTCTGTACACATAAATAAATAAATCTTAAAAAAAAAAAAAAGATATGAACAAATGCTTATCATCTCATCTAACAAGAGAGATGCTCATTAAAACTACAGTGAGGACCCTTCCTGGTGGCACAACAGGTAAGGACGAAGCACTGCGAGCTAGCTGCAGCGGCTTCAGTGCTAGTTGGAACCCTGGCCTGGCCGGGAGGTGACCACATGGTGCAGCAGACCTCTCCTGATCCGCCCACTGCTCCCCTCAGCAGAGCACTTGGTCAGTCGGTCTGTTCCACTCCCCACTCTGTCTCTGCTGAATCCTCTCACCACCCTTGCACCTCTGGCTTATATCCCATTTCTGTATGAACGAATAAATAAAAATCTTAAAAATAAAAAAAATTACAATGACATGCCACCTCACTCCAGCAGACTGACACATATTAAAAAAAGATCACAAACAATTGTTGCAGAGGATGCAGAGAAAAAGGAAGCCTGTCACACTATTGGCAGGAATGCAAATTGAAATTGCTTTTCATTACACAAAGTGATCCAGATCTACCTTAAAAACCTAAAATTGGGCCCTCCCTGGTGACACAACAGGTTAAAGTGTAGAACCATGAAGCTCATGGCAGATGCTTCATGGAGAGTTCCATCAATGGCCAGGGTGACCCACATGACGTGGCAGACCTCTCCTGACCCGCCCACTGCACCTCTCAGCAGTGTCCTTCGTCCATCTGCCTGTTCTGCTCCCCACTCTGCCTCTGTGAATCATTTAACCACTCCTGTTCCTCTGGCCTGTACCCCAGTTCTGTATGCATAAATAAATAAATCCTTTAAAAAGAACCCTAAAATTGGAAATGCTGTACAGTCTTGGGAATCCATTCAAATACTATGAGCCCATCAACACAAAACCCCCTATGTTCTTTTACATTCATGGCAACATTATTTACAATAGCCAGAACGTGGAAGCACCCTAAATGCTCGTCAGTGGATGACTGGATCAAGAGGATGTGGTCTATCCACACTCTGAAGTATTCCATAACCCTAAGAAAGGGTGGCATGTAACCATTTTCAATAAATTTGATGGAGTTTGAGTCAGAATGATAAAAATGAAAACTGAATATTTACATGGCAGCCAATTTGATAATGTAAAACACTTAAAAAAGATAGTGGACATCAATAAACATTCTGAGCTAAAGAGGGAGAGAGGAGGGAAAGGGTCAAGGGGAAACAAGTGATGGTTCCATTCAGCAGCTGGAAACCTACTGAAAATGTGGGCATTGCCCAATGATCAAAAAAAAAAATTTGGAATTAGGACTACAAAGGAAGTTTTGACAAGCTCCATTGTTTAACAGCTTGAACCCTTCAGAATTCACAAGGTCCTCAAATGAGGTTTGCCTGGTGAACAATCAAAGCATCTGTGAAGCAGCAAACACATTAAAATCATGTTCAAAGCAAAACCACAGTTGCATGACGAATGTTGGAACATTGCTCAACACACAGGCCAGTTCCTGGGACCTGATGAAAACTCAGGAAAGCAATGCTATGGTACTTGGAGCAAGATGCCGAACGACTCCAAGAAGGCAATTTTCCCCCTTTATGTGCTTTTATGCCTTAATACATTGTGAGTGTTCTGTGTTCTTGGCTGAGCAAGTGTGGCAATTCCTTCTTGCAAACGTCCATGGGCCTCTATTAGAATTGGAAGTCCCTGGCGCCAGGGTGTGGAGTTGTACAGTCTTGTACATCTGTAAAATAGCACGTTCCCTCAGGTCTCATTCATTTTAACCATCTCCACCAAGTAGCATATACACAAGTAGTAACATTTCTTTGTTTGCAAATTTGCCACATTTGCAAATCATTGTATTGCGCTTTTAAAAAATTAATTGGTGTCACTAAAGTCAGGATCATACTCCTTAAGTAACATTTTTCATTTTTTAATTCAAATGTTGTCACATTAATAAAGAGTAATGATAAAAATATGGTTTACCTAGCAAATGGATTCAGCAGCAAGGATGATTGCTTCTTATTTTATATCCAAAGTTTCTAATTTTTTAGCTATTATGTAAGCTGAAAGTTTTCTTTTCCCTCCTCATCGTTAATGTAAATTAAAAACTGATCACTTTTCAACATTTCCATTTGAAAAATTAAGGTAAAAGACTATATTCCAAAAAATGAATATGTCTTATAAATGCCTTCATACCCTGTATTTGTTGGTCTCAAGTCCACTATTGTTTCAGCAATTTCCCAGAGAAATCAGACAGCAGAGGTGGAGAGAGCGATTTACTTGTCACACCAGCAGGCTGAGTGGGATCAGTCCCAAAAGGCTGAGCCCTGCATGACAGATATGGTCAGGTTTTATACAGGTTGTCTGAGGAACCTTGTCACCATAACCATTCTCTATTGTTTGGGAAGGGGTCAAGGTAGCCATAGCTGCTACTTGTGGGCCAGCAACTCACTGCAGGAACTTTCAGCTCCAATGAGCAGCAGAATCCAAGCAACAGACTCCCCCAGGCAGCAGGCCCTGGAAAATAGCAGAACCTAAGCAGACCTGGGAAGCTTCCTGCTTCATTATAACCTCCTTGCCACCTTCAGCCAGATCTCCAGTGGGAACCTATTCTTCTGATTACAGCTGAGCTTCCTGGAAACTCTGGCTGTAGGCCAAGTTGATCTGGGACCTTCCCGCATAGTTATGTATTTAAATTGGTCCCGAAGATAGGCTGCCTCTAAGTGTGATTCTCATCATACAAACCACCAAACCTCAGAGAGCCCTAAGGCTGCAGATGCTTCCTTACATATTTCTACTTTATTTAGCCTGACATTTATTTATATTCATGTCAGCAAGTTTCCCTGGTCAATGAAAACCAGAAAGCAAATTAAAAATGTGTGCATGAACTCAGCTCAGTTTACCCAACCTAGCTTCTATTTTTATTTGTATAGTTGCACAAGAACATCACATATTCATGCTCAGTATAAAACATGCAATAATGCATGCACAGGAGAATCACACACAGCTTCCAGGGTGCCCCAAAGCACCCCGCAGTATTGTCTTGGACCTGGTATGTCTTGAGGAAGGAGGCTTCTAAATCAGAAAGCAAGAGCTCCTTCTTATTGCCATCCCACCTTATTGCCTCCACAGATCCTTCATGACTTCTCTCAGAGGATTTATAAATGCAATAGGAAAGCTCCCTCCTAACCCCCCTCCTAAGTCTCTCTCTTCACTCATCTAGAACACAAAACAAAAAGAAATGTATTCTGCAGCACTTCCTAACATGGAAAAGGAGGTGCAATTTTACCAAGTAAAGTGTCCACCAGAAACTCTGAAAGGAAAGGAGAAAGTCCCAAGCACTGCTGTGTTTTGGCGGTTAGGGAGGCCATTTAGAGAAAGTGCCTTTGAGATTAATGCAAGCGCTAGAAGAGAGAAACTTTGAGACATGATGAGAATCTGCATGGAGGTGCTGAGACAATAGTGGGGTGCCCACCTGTCCTACCCTTCCAGAGAATAGGTTTGTTTTTTTTTTTTTCATTACATCAGTCTCTTGAGGTTCAGGAGGTCTGGGTTAGCAAGAACTTCAGTCTTCCATGCCCTAAGTTTCTTATGTAATTGGGTCCATCCAAGGCCACATGGGGGAAGGCCTGGAGAGACCTGAGAAGAGGGTCCTGTCCGACTGACGCTCAGGAGGGCTCCAGGGGTGGCCTGTTGCCACATGGGCACAGGAGAATCACACACAGCTTCCAGGGTGCCCCAAAGCACCCCGCAGTATTGTCTTGGACCTGGTATGTCTTGAGGAAGGAGGCTTCTAAATCAGAAATGACCTGGTTGAAAATGGGTGAAAGTTTGCACAGATGTTTCTTAAAAAAAAAAAAAAAATTTTTCCACAAGACCTATACTGTGTGTACTGATGACAGTTCTTCCACAGCCTGTTCCAAGCTCGCACGCCACATGCCCCTGGGGACGTAAGTGCTTGTGTGCATGAGTGTGATTCCACTTATTCTCTAAAAAGCCATGCAGGTTTTTAAACGCACTGTTTAAATAATGTATTTGGTTTTCTATGAGTTGCCTCTTTCACTCAATAAACTATATGTCAATAGATAGTTGTCTCATTGTTTTGAACACAAACGAGCTACCTTTTAAAATAGAAAGTTATTTGTTTGTACTCATTGTTTATTTAAGACCAGGAGACAGGCAGTGACCTGTTTGGAAGGCCTCACTGTAGACCATCGTGGGGGCCAGGGGCCTGCCTACTATGACTTGGCCTGAGCCTGTACATTCCACAAAGCGAAGGTGGGGGAAGATGGGGAAATTCCCAAAATCCATTCTTTTAAAAAAATGTTTCCATTTCATTCTAGCACAAGCCTAGCAAAGCTTCAAAGGCAATTTAAGATGTTAACTGGTCTTCTCTTTTATTTCTTTTTCTTTTTTGAAAGAATCAAAGACAAACTTCAAGCATTTAGAATGTCAACTTCGCCCTGTTCAATGCTTTCATTAGTCTTGCCAAGACACAAATTCCCAGAAGCAAAAGCGGCAAACGATCTTTCTGAAAAGCAGGGGGCTGGTAGCTTATTTTAAATGTCTGTGGTCAGCAATATTCTTGAAATATAATTATAGCCTTTGAAAATTGCATTTCTTAAAATGACTTGTCCCTAAATCACAGTGAGCTTTTCTTTCACAGAATTTGTAAGCAACCTCTAACGTAATATTAACTAGTAATTTGTTTTTCATAAGAATGTCACTCACTGTGGCTCCTTCATAGTTTGCTTGTATAAGTTAATAAAATGGGGCCACACTCTGACTGCTGGGCCAGAGTGCAGGGCCCGGAGCCAAGCAGAGGTGTCTATTGTGGTCCTACCTCCAAGTGAGGAGTTTCTCCAGGCAGTTCTGCTTTCCTGGCTTGTAAAAGTAACCTCACCCGTTTCAACAACTGCAAAGCCATCTGGGAGGCTGAGCCAGAGACTGAGAGTCCACACTTTGATCTTCCTTAAGATAGTATAGAGGGGTTTTACAATGCATAATTCTCTCAGGGAAAGGGCCTGTCTGGTTCTTCAATTGTGAAACCCTATTTCCAAGTTCTCCTTGGGAAAGTGGGGTAACAAAGGCCCCACATGAAAGGCTAGTCCCATAGAGGCAGAGAGGGAGGGGCTGCCAGGAGCATTGCCCACTCAAGGCGAGAGAGACCTCTGATGAACCTGGGGGCTTCAAAGTTGTGGCCTCCAAAGTTACTGCAGCAGAGCGGGATTCCCCACCAGGGCTGTAGGGCTCACTTTGTTAATGGATAAAATGGTCATTGTTTCTATTTCACTGTTTTCAAAGTGATGCAAAGCAAAGCTGCTTTTTTTTTTAATTATTACAAAAGTTTATTTTTACATCATTTTGCACATTTTTTTTTTCATCTCGATTGTAATCTCCGCAGGTTTCCCATCACCAAATCACCTGTGTGCCACCACCATAGTCCC
>NW_004567117.1:4218169-4218977 GCF_000260355.1 Condylura cristata | reverse complement strand
AAAAAAAAAAAAGAGTGGTATTGCTGAGTCCTAACATATTTTCATTTTTTAAGTTTTTTTTTAATTTTTATTTTTCACAAAGATTTAATTTATTTACTCATACAAGAGCTGGGTGTAAGCCAGAGGTGCAGGGGATGAGAGGATTCATCCGAGACACAGTGGGGAGCAGAACAGGTGGACTGACTGAATTACACTGCTGAAGGGACCTATGGGCAAGGCAGGAGAGGTCTGCTGCTCCATGTGGGTCACCTCCCTGGCCAAAGATTGAATTTGTGCTGCAGTGGCTGCCAATAACTTGAAAGTGCTGAGGCATAACCCCTTGCCCTACCAGGGAGGCCCCCAATTTTAATTTTTTAATGTAGGCCCAGATCACTTTCCAAAATGGTGGCACCAGCTTACACTCCCACCAGAAATGTATCAGGGTTCCTTTCTCTCCAGATCCTTTCCAGCACTTGTTCTGGGTTTCTTTTTCATGTGTGCCATTCCTATAGCTATCAGATGGTATCTCATGGTAGTTTCCACTTGCAATTTTACTAGTAAAAGTATGTTGTCCATGGACTGCTTCTACATTATTCATGTAAATTACTTTTTTAGAAACAGAGAATAGCAAGGTTTGTGATGAAAAGCCTGTCTCCTCTTACATACTTCTACCCAGTCCTACACATGCAGTGCATAAAATTCTCCTGAAACTTTTATGATAACAAGTGTTTCAAGAAGATCTAGATTTTATTTAATAATAAAACAAATACGATAACTGAAAAGCTGACTATTTCAAAATGTTGGGCAAATGAATTATAGTTTTTTTTTT
>NW_004567117.1:4216339-4217123 GCF_000260355.1 Condylura cristata | reverse complement strand
TACTTTCCATTGTGGCCAGACACAATATGATATTTTTTAGATAACAATCTTGTATCTTGTCTATAGATCATGGTCATCAGAGATTACAAATTCAAAGTGTCTTCTCTTGTCACTGCCTGGATCAGTCATGACTTCAGTCACTTCAACTTTCCCAGTATTGCTCAAGATAATCTCTTAGGTGATGTCTTTCAGAGTCATCTCGAATGCCACCAACAAAAATCTTTTTCACAGTTAAGTGGGTCTTTGAGAATCTTCTCATGACACAGTCCTCTTTGGTTCCACAGCTCTTCATCTTCCTCTTGTGGCCTTGTACTCCTGGCTGACCCACCTCTTCCACTGCAACATAAGTGACAAACCCAAAGGGTCTGTATTGTGTGGTATTTGGATCTCTCATCACCACACAGCCTGTGGGTGTTCTCCAGCCCTCAAACTGGCCTCACAGACTTTCTTGGTAGTTTCAAAGATTAAGCCTCCAAAGAAAAGCTGTTCTTGTCCCTTGGGAGGCTCTGGTGTAGACATGATAGCAGTGGAAGGGTAGATTTTTACCAAGTTTACATGGTGACATTAATAGAAAGCATAGAGATTATGTATTCATGTATTTATTTTAAAGATTTGTTTATTTATGCATACAAGAACTGGGGTACAGGCCAGAGGTGTAGGGGATGAGAAGATTCACCAGAGACTGAACAGGGAGCAGAACAGATGATTGAAATACACTGCTGAGGGGAGCACTGAGCAGGACAGGAGAGATCTGCCACACCATGTGGATCACCTCCCTGGCTAG
>NW_004567117.1:4213263-4215699 GCF_000260355.1 Condylura cristata | reverse complement strand
TTAATTAAACCCTGATAATCCTTCAAAAATTTTGCATAATTTTGCTTTTCTGTTTTTGCTTACTTCTTGAGACTGAAATATACATTATAACTAGATGAGAATCAACAAAGTGATGACTTCTTCATTTGTCCTTAAGTTTTAAATTTTTTCATGCTCTTTCTAGAGCATTATTACTCTAATCATGTTAATTTAATCAGAGTAATCAGAATATCTTATCCTAATGAATCAAAACATAACAATCACTCTGTTAGGTTTTTCTTACCTTGTTAATAAAAAAAACACAAGGCATATATAAGCTGTTAAATAAGAAAATCCAATTTAGCCTTAAGTATAATTGATTTAGAAATATGGAATAACTGAAAATTATAGTACAACTATTAAAATGTTTTTCTTATCATTATTCTTAAAATAACTTCTCTATCAAGTACCACATGCAACCAAATATCTATTTAACAACATTCTGAGGGCTCATTCTAGAATTTGTATGAAAATACAAAGCATCTAGATATCCTAAGTAAATTTGAAAAAGGAGAACAAAATATTACAACTTATACTATATGACTTAATGTTTACTATTAAGCTATAGTGATCAATGTTATACTAAAATAATAGACAAATCAATGAAGCCAAAAAGAGAGGTTGGAAACGGATCCACATTTCTTCACTTATTTAGCTGGTGATCAAAGTAATTTAATGAGAAGAGAAAGGCTTTTCAATAAATGGTATTGGAACAACCGGACAGTGACATGGAAAAATGGAACTTCCACCTGTGTCAGTCACATCTTTACCCCAAATTCAAAATGTATCATAGACCCACATTTAAGAAGTAAAACTATAAAACTTCTGGAAGAAAGCATGAAAGAATAATCTCATGGGTCCTCTCGTGACACAGTGGGTTAAAGCACAGCATTTTGAAGCTAGCTGCAGCCACTGCAGCTTGAGTTCAATCCCCGGCCAGGGAGGTGATCTCTCCTGTTTAACCCACTGCTCCCCCAGCAGTGTATTTTGGTCATTCTGCCCCACTCTGTCTCTGGTGAATCCTCTTGCCCCTACACATCTGGCCTGTACCCCAGTTCCTAGATGCATAAATAAATTAGTATCTAAAAAAGAAAAGATAACTTCATTACTATGAGGTATGAAAATATTTTTTAGAAAGACCCCAGAAAGTGGTAACCATAAATAAAACATTGATAAATTAGACTTCGGAAACACATTTTTAAAAACCTATTTCCTGAAAAGGCATGGTTAAAGAAATATATGAGCAAACAAAAAGAAAATATTTGTGAAGTATATATTTCATAAAGGATTTATAGTCAATATATGTGGAATACTCTGACACAATAAATAGAAAGATTTAAAAAAGGTGGCACAGTGGGTTAGGATGCAGCACTGCATGCCAGCCGCAGCCACTTTAGTGGGAATTCCATCCCCAACCCGGAGGTGACCCACATGGCGCGGCAGACCTCTCCTGACCTGCTTGCTGCTCTCCTCAGGAGTGTACTTTGTCGATCTGCCTGTTCTGCTCCCACTCTGTCTGTGGTGAATCCTCTCACTGCCCCGGCACCTCTGGTGGTACCCCAGTTCTGTATGCATAAATAAATACATCTTTAAAAAAATTTTTTTTTCACTTTTAAAAAGGCAAAAGATTCGAGCATATACTTCCAAAAGAAATGAAACAAAAGAAAACATATTCTCCTACGTTGTTAGTGGGTGGATAACATGGTGTAATCATTTTGGAAAAAGATCTGATAAATACGTGCCTTTATGACTCAGCAGTTAGAATTTGACCCAAGAAAACAAAACCACATTCACAAAAAGGTTTCTATAAAAATGTTTTGCTGGGAAACAGTTTTCCATGTTTTTTTTTTTTTGCACATTCTGTGACCAGTGTCCACTTTGCTTAGAGCTATCTATGCCTGTGTAGAAAATAGTCTTGGAAGAGAAAGCTAGTTATCTCCCGCCAGGCAATTATAAAGGACTCAGGTACCCTAAGCTCAGTCTTCCTCTCCTGTGACAGAACATGCATGCAGGTGTCTTGGGCTACTTATTCCACATCCCCTTGTGGAAACTGAGGCTTAGAGAACTGGTACAGAAACTGACACTCTTGTTACTGCTTTTGCTGTGAACAGTAAAACCTTTGTGTCTCATTCCGTGGTACAGTGTCTTCTGAAAGTGTGCAGGAATCTGTGGTGAGCTAGCCTGTGATCTTACAGTCTGTGAAACCTCAGACTCTGCATGTTTCAATATGTTCATAATTGCTTTTTTCCTAATTGCCCTAAAATGGAAACATCCAAAAGTCCATCAGGGAGAGAATGGATGAAATGAATTACAGACCTACTTCAGTAGTGAACTACCACTCGGTAATACAAAGGCATGAAATATGGAAATACATAACTTGAATGACTCTCAAAAAACAGGCTGATTGAAAAAAACCTT
>NW_004567117.1:4209700-4212054 GCF_000260355.1 Condylura cristata | reverse complement strand
TGCCAACCAGGATAATTAAAGACTCTCTAAAGGTTATTTCAGCTGATACTCTGTTATAATTAGATCCACACATAAACTTCTTCCCAGGAAGATGGTAACTCACCTTATTTTCTTTCAAAAGTTTATCTAAATTTAAAAGCTCTCAACAGTCACTAGAGGAAATCCTTTTGATGGCAGCTTCAAAGACTTGTTTTGGCTAAAGCTCTTTTCTTTTTGTTTCAACTTTGAGGGAATACCTGATTCTTTCATTTGTAGTCATTAAAGTCTTGTCTCTACAAGCATAGCTGAATCTAGCAGGCCTGAGATGCTGCATTCATTAAACAAGGACTGACCTCTCTCTTCTTATCTGGAAAGATCTGTGCTGGGGGGGCTAGAAAAGAAAAAGACGAGGGAGGGAGCAGCAACTCAAAATCTTTTTGAAAAAAAGACAAAACAAAACTGTTAAGTGCTTCAGAAATATTAGATGTTAAAGTGAATATTTTTGGTTCACTCACAGATGGTAAACTACATGGCCAGAGCCAGAAACATAGACAGATCAGTGAACCAGAAATTATAATTCTTCACTAAAAAACCCTGGGCAAATTAAACTCTTCCAGATTCTGCCCATTCTAACCACACCATGGAGCTTAGAGGGGTTTAGAAACATGTCCAAAGAATCTTGTAACTGGCTTGTGGCAAATCCCATATTCTGCCCAAAATCTATCTGACTTTGAGGAGTTTTACTGCCATAGTTTGTGTGATTTTATATAAGTTCCAAAACAAAGTAATTATCATTGTAGCCATCTTTGCAAAGACCTATTTGAGCAGGGGTTGGACAGTACAATGGACTAAATCCCGTCTTTCACTTTATTTTGTAAGTAATGGTTTTGACTACATCCATTTGTTTACAGGTTGTCCATCGCTGCATTTGCGTTACATCAGCAAAATCAAATAGTTCTAACAGAGATGAGAGAGCTCCACAAACCTAACACACTTATTATCCGACCCTGTAATAAAAAGTTTGCTGACTTTGACAAGAGTAGGAATTAGAGCCAACCATCAAGCTCAGTTGTGTCAAATTCCAAAAAATTTGTTTAATTATACCTTTTCATTGCACATTCAGAGTTTTAGCTTTTCAGAGTATTTCTCTTTTCCTTGGGACAAGTTAGATAGTGAAGTGTCAATGGGTAGGTAGAGATTATCCTACAGTTATTCCAACACAGTCTGGTTAGTAGGTTTCGTCTAGTTAAGTAATTTTGCTGTATCTTCTTGGATTTGATAGGTGGTTGCTTATGTGACTGGTAGAAAATTTGAATGGAATTCTCTCTTGATGGTCAAAAGCCAAACTTAACCCTCCCATGGAAGCAAGATAACCTAATCAAGTTCCCTTGCTATAGACTAAGGCAGGGAAAGCTTGACTAGTATTCCATGAGGTAAATAATTTGTCAATTGCCAATGAAAGGCAAAACCACTAATCCTGGCTAAAATCCAATAAAAAGAAGGACTTAAAAAAAAAAATAAAAACAGTAAACCCAGAAGGGCAGAGAATGAGAGAAAAGTCAACAGCAATGACATTTGGAATCTAGAAAACAGATCAATATGTTAACTGCCTTAGCAGAGCCAAGAAAGATGAAGTTTAAGCTGCCAGTGGAAAAACCTGAAAGCAAACCATTCCTACGGAAAATTTTCCCCAAAGCTCAGAAAATAAAGTTACTAGATAAAAGGTCCAGGAAATGGTATCAGGAGAATTGGTTGAAAGTCTTTTAAAAGCAGAGTTAAGCCTACATTCTATCCAATTCCATACATTCATCCATAGGCTTCTATGCTAGACCTTGCCTACAATATTTCAGTCTTCTTCCTTCCAGACCGCGGTCCTTTCAGTCAATCAGCCAATTGGCCTTGGTGTGGAAACAGAATATGAAACCATGGCTGTGGGAAATGACTTCTTTGAGCTTCTGCTGTTTCATTCTTGCCCCTTTTGTGGGTATATGTATCAAACAGCAGATTATTTTCTTACTATTTATTCTCTCTGTAAAATACCATGTTCTTAACTCTATTCCTCACTGCTGAAAGACCCTTGGCTGCCCTCTGGCCATACTGGTCATGATAGTAATTGCAGCCTCCTTACTGCTGGGCATTAAATGCTGTTGCCTGGCTTCTATTAGTTAGGGGCTCCAGGATTTCCCCTATGTGTAACCTGGTGGTCCCCAGGAAAAGGGGAAGTTCCAGGTTCCCTGCCCCACCCAGAAGGAGGGTGGAGCTGAGCATAGGAAAAAAAAAAAAAAGAGAAGAGAAGGAATCTGAGAAGGAAGGAAGCAGGATGGAGAGCCAGAAGGAGACCTGAGGAAGCCACATGGAGCTCAAGCATGTGATGA
>NW_004567117.1:4206778-4208690 GCF_000260355.1 Condylura cristata | reverse complement strand
CTGAAGCAGCAGTGGATTGCTTTATAGTGCTGCACTTTAACCCGTTATGCCTCAGGAAGGGCCCTAGCAAATATATTTCTAATGGCTTCATTGAGTGATGCATCCTGCGACCCTCTTGTGGCACATAGCTCTCTTTTGGGTTCATTTGAACAAATCCATTTCTGTCAACCATTTTATTCTTTACTCTACCCCCCTACCTGGGAAATTCAGACATTCCTGATTCACTAGGTGTCGGCCATTGCTTTTGAAAATTTTAAGGACCTCCTAAACACCAGATGTGTTCTGTTCTTTGAGGCCTTTGCTTTGTTGTTCAGTTTCCTATCTTTAAAAAAGATAACAAATTTTTATTTATATAGTTTTTTATTCCACTCCCCTTAAATAAAAAATTTCAAAAGTCAATCCCAGGTGTATTCTTTGCTCCTACCATCATATCCAATTGAAGCCACTTTCTTAGTGGAACCTCTTAGCTCTGTTTGTAGGCCCAGTGTGCTCTTGGCCAAATTATACTGGGATAGAGCCCCAGCTGTTGCCCTGCTCACAGGACAGGCTACTTCTGAGGGGGAGAGCTGTTTTAGTGTTAGGGAGAGTCTATGATTCCCAGCATGGCAGAAGTATCAGCTCTTGCTTGAGAAAAGTAGCACATTTGAAAGCATAGGGCTAAGCGCTGTCTACAGAGTCAAAATCTCATGCCATATAGTCAGTTACTTGTCTCTATTCCAAATTTCAGAGTTGCAGTTTTTCCGAACCAGAACTTTGGTCCTAGCATAGTAGGTTAGTTTTTGACAGAAAATTCAAACATCCCTGGATCTTATCTGTGTCTGCTCTTCTACTGTAGGTGATAGGGACCTATTAGTATACAACCATAAGACCAAAGACTGGTAGCCATTTACTACTCATTAAAGGTGTTTGGTTTCTAATTAAAACAATTTCTCAGCAACCATCCAACTCAATTCACATGGAAGACTGTAACTCTTGAGAGCACAATCTTGCATCTTGTAGGGATGGTTTGTCTTAATATTCCTGACTGGGAAGCAGCCAGGGTGGGAAGTGTGACCCTGGCAGGAATGTAGTGATGCATTTGGAACACAGCAACTGGGACCAGGTCCCTACAGTCAGAGATCCCAGAGGTACATTCCTCATGGCTGCCATGTTTTTTGTGCCCAATGAAAAGGGAGGAACATCTCTTTTTCGAAGCTAGCATTTATTTCCAACTTTATTGAGATATTATGGGCACAAAATGGATAATTTTAAGGCTTACAACATGATGATTTGATTTATGTTGCAAAATGATTACCAGAACACGATCAGTTAACATCTCTGGGGGTAACCTCTTGTAGAGGAAATCAGTTCTCTCATACTTCCCATAAGATGGCCCAACAGACCTGACGATGAATGAGGGGCACATTTTTCAGGTCCTATTCACATGGTCAAAGCTTTTAGACAACGTTTTAGTTCTATACTTTTAAACATACTTGCATAGTCAAAGATCACTGAAGATTTAAGGAAAATACATGATATGAAAACTAAAAATCAAACAAACCCAAACAACCACCACAAAAACATTACAGTCACAACCTGAAAAGAATAAGAGATTTTGCAAAGGAGATGAAAACTTTAATATATACATCACTGCTAGCTTCAGGAAGAGAAAATAGGTTACTGTATCCAAAAATAAAGCAAAATGCTGTATCGAAAATGTTAAGCGAACAACAACAACAAAAAATGTTCTTGGAAATTGAAAGTGTGATACCAGAATTGTAAAACCTAGTACAATGTTGTTAAAGAAATTTTCCAGAAATGTAAGTAAAAAGAGACAGAACATAGGAGATAAGATAATAAAAGTAGAAGTTCAAGAGTTATGGAAAGGGAGGGGGGAAGTTATCAATGAATCAGTTCAAGAAAATATTTCCAG
>NW_004567117.1:4177269-4205028 GCF_000260355.1 Condylura cristata | reverse complement strand
TTTTTTAAAAGATTTATTTATTTGTACATACAGAACTGAGGTACAGGCCAGAAGCTCAGGGGCGGTGAGAAGCTTCACCAGAGACAGAGTGGGGAGTAGAACAGGCAGATCGACGGAGTATGGGAATCAAACTCATGCGGAAGTGGCTTTAGCTTCTCAGTGCTGTGCTTTAACCCGCTGCGCCACCAGGGAGGGTCACTATATCCAAATTTTTAACTCACTTTTGAATTAATATTCGTGTATGTAGTTAAGTATGGGTATGGTTTCATTATTATTATTTTGAATGTGACTATCCATGTTTACCAATGCCACTTGTTAAAGAGACTACTTTTTCTTCATTGTATGACCCTAGCTCCATTAAAGATTAACTATACATATATGTGTGGATTTATCTCTGGACTTTTTCTTCTATTCCATCAGTTTGAGTTTCTGATTTTGTTCCAATACTGTACTGTTTTGATTACTGTTGCTGTGTAATATAGTTTAAAGTCATGAAATGCATTACCTCAGTTTTTCTTATTTTCTTTCAGAATTGCTTTAGCAATTCAGAGTCTTCTATAAGTCCACGTAAATTTATTGCTTCCTTAAAAACAGTCATTGGCATTTTGACAGGTATTTCATGGAACCTGTAAACTTTAGATAGTATAGCCATTTTAATTAGGTTTATTCCTTCAATCCATCAGCACAGGATATATTTATTGTTTCAAAGAACTAACTCTTGGCATCACTGGACTTCAGTACTGTTTTTGTATTCTAGTTTATTTATTTCTGTTCTAATTATTATTTCCTTTCTTATACTGATTTTCAGATTTGCGCATTCTTCATTTTCTAATTCCTTCAACTATAGAGTTAGATTATTTATTTTAGATTATTCTCTTGATTTTTTTTTAAATGAGTTTTTTTTTTTTTTTTTTATTGCTATGAACTTCCTTTGTAGTGCTGCTTTTAAAGCATCCCACAGATCTGGTAGCTTGTCTCTTCATTCTCATTAGTCTCCATATACTCTTTGATCTCTTCTTTAATTTATTCATTGATCCAGGAGTTAAACATAAGCATTTGTTTAATTTCCATTTGTCTTGGCTTATACTGTATTCTTTTTGTGGTTAATTTCTAGCTATTCCACTGTGTAAATGGAAAGATGTTTGATTTAATTTTATTTTTATATATTTTGAGACACATTTCATGTCCTAGTATATGATCTATTCCTGGGCATGTTCCATGTGCACATTAGAAGACGGAGTATTCATTTCTTTTGGGATGGAAATCTCTGTGAAAAGTCTTTTAAATCCATCTGGCTTAACACTTCATTTAAGTTCTTTTTTCCTTGTTAATTTTCTGTCTGGGGAGCTATACCATTATGTCAGTGGTGTATTGAGGTCTTCAACAGTAAGTGTATTTTGATAGTATGGCATTTTAAGTCTATTAACAGTTGCTTTGTACAACTACATTCCTTATTGTTAGGCACATAAATATTAGTGACTAATATTTTCTTGAGGAATTGTTTCCTTGATAATTATATAATGTCCATTTTGTCCCTGATCATCTTTTTTGACTGAAAGTTTAGTTTATCCAAAATAATAATAGCAGTTCTTATTTTGCTTTTTCTCCTGTGTTATTCATTTATAGGACCTAGTTTCAGCCTTTTAAGTTTGCTTTTTGTCTTTTGGTTTGAAATGATTTTATTATAGACAAAGTATAGATGACAAAAACTTTTTTTTCCCTAAGATTTATTTATTTGTGCATACAGAACTGGGGTACAAGCCAGAGGCACAGGGTGAGTGAGAGGATTCCCCAGAGACAGAGTAGGGAACAGAATAGGCAGATTGACAAAACACACTGCTGAGGGGAGCAGTGGGCAGGTCAAGAGAGGTCTGCCTCGCACTATGTGGATCACCTCGGGGCAGGCGGGGATAGAACTCATGCAGAAGTGGCTTTAGCTTCTTAGTGCTGTGCTTTAACCCGCTGAGCCACCAGGGAGGGCCAACAGAAACTTTTTTAAGAATTAATTTATTTATACATGTAAGAACTGGGGTTTAGGCCAGAGGTACAGGGGTGAGAGGATTCACCAAAGACAGAGTGGGGAGCAGAATAGTCACATTTACTGAAATACACTGCTGAGTGGAGCAGCCCATGAGACAGGAGAGGTCTGCTGTGCCATATGAGTCAGCTCCCTGGTTAGGGAATCAAACTCATGCTGCAGTGCTATAAATAGTTTGATAGTGCTGAGACTTTAATCCCTGCACCACCAGAGAAGCCCTGACTGAAACTTTTCTAACCAATTTGTCATTTTGTACTTTTTAAATGGTGTGTTTAAGTCATTCACTTTTAGGGTGATTATTGATACAGATTGCTTACTACACTTTTTTTTTTTTTTTAAGATTTATTTATTTGTGCATACAGAACTGGGGTACAGGCCAGAGGCTCAGGGGCAGTGAGAGGCTTCACCAGAGACAGAGTAGGGAACAGAACAGGCAGACCAAGGAAAGTACACTGCTGAGGGGAGCAGCGGGTGGGTCAGAAGTCTGCCACACCATGTGGTCACCTCCAGGGCAGGCGGGAATCGAACTCATGCGGAAGAAGCTCCAGATTCTCAGTGCTGTGCTTTAACCCACTGCGCCACCAGGGAGGGCCTACTACACTGTTTTTAAGGTTTTTTTTTGATTGTTCATCTTTCCAGTGTTTCTCCATTTGGTTTTCTCTGTTCTTTATATGGGTGGCTTTCTTTCTCTAGCAGTACTATCAGATTGTTTACTTTTCTCTGTGTTCTGTGCTAGATTTTTTGGCTAGTGATTATGAGGGTTACACCTAAGTTATTATGTCTAAAAATCTTTATGTGTTGGTTCCTTAGCATTTAACTCTACAGGGTCTGTCCACTTCTCCCTTAGTGTCTTGTTGAATCATAATATTCTTGGTCATTCTGTTTTTGCATTTCTATGGTCATTTTGCTTAGAGTTGTGTGTTTTGTTTTTTCTCTTATTGTAGAACTTTCAACATTTCTTGGAGGGCAGTTCTGGTGGTGATAAACTCCATTAGCTTCTGTTTTTTTTTCGGGGGGAAGAGGGGGTAAGCTTTATTTCACTTTAATTTTTGAATATACTTTCTCAGGATAGACTATTCTTGTATCTTAGTATTGCAAATGCATCATCACTCTCTCTTTGCCTGGTGAGGGATTGCTGGAAAATCCAAGAAAACTGTTCATTAGCTTCATGTATTTTTTTTTTTTGATCATTTAACAATGATGTGTCTTGTGTAAATCATTTTGCATTTAGAAATATGGGTGTTTGTGTTTCTGGGACATACTTATTTTACTGCTTATGCTTGGATATTCTCAGCTATTTGAACAAGGTCTCCATTTCTCTCTCTTCATGTTCTGGAATACACATTATCCTTGTTTCCTCTCCTAATTGAGTCTGATTATTTTTTGTAGAGTTTCTTCATGTTTCTTACGTCTTGTTTCTCTTTTCCTGGCTGGGTGATTTGAGCACTTGAGTCTTTTAATTCTGAAATTGTTTTTAAAGTACTTACCATATCTGTCTTCATATCATTCAGGGCCTCTTTTTGTGTTCTTTTAATATTTTTAATCGTTTTTGGGAACAACTCTCTTTCATCCTGGATTTCACTTCTTTGATCATACTACACCTATCTAACTGCTTTTGACTGGCCTTCCATTAATTCATCTAACATTTTTAATATTATTGTTTTAATTTTTTTTTGTAGGGTTGGTCCTCTTTCCTTGTGCTTTTTATACATGATCCAGAACTTCTGCTCTTTTTTTGCTTTTGCATCTTGTGTTCAGATGTTGTTTCCTAGACATGTGTGTGGACTTGTTTTGTTGGTTTTTTTGTGGTTAAGTTGCTGTCAGTCTAGTTTTGTTTCTCTTCTTAGTTTACCTTGGTATGTAGTTGGGATAGAAGAGTCTAGGGCTTAACTACCCAGTCCCAATTTTGTTGAGTGAGGCCTGTCACCTCTGCCTCTTTTCTTACTTCTCCACAGCAAGTTCAGTTCAGTGCTTCAGTTGTCCTAACTTGCTCCTACCACCCATCCCTACTACTCCTTTTTGCCAAAGAGCAAGCTGTGAAGCCTGAGTCTTCTGGTAAGGGAGGCTAGCTCTGACCCACAAGGCTTATGCTCTGGGATTTAGCTGGGCCTGGCAGGCAGTAAGTATACAAGTGCTGTGCATACCCCATTGCCCACCTATGACCATAGGCAATTACTGACACAGTAGCCACCACACCGCCACCCTGTAAGAGACCTGGGCAGCAAACTTTGAACACTCACTTGTTACTGAGAGAGAGAGATTGGTGCATTCATTCTCATCAGTCCTTCTCTCTGCTATTGAACCTAAGGTGGAGTCTGCCCAGGCTACACCTGACAACACTTTAATTTCTTGCTCTGGGAGAATGCAGGAAGATTTTCTTGCCCATGCTGGTGATGGGGTTTCTGTGTTCCAGGCTAAACCTATACTTTCACATGCTGCAATCCCTAAATCCCTCCAAGGAAATTTGCCAAGCCCTCTAGTGCCCTATAGGCCATGTATGTCAGGACCCCAGCCCATTTTGCTTTCCTTACCTCCTCTCTCTCCTTCTCATTAGTTCTTTGTGGGAAAGTTCTGATACTCTGGAAAATTCCAAATTTTTTTTTGAGGAAAATGTTTTTTTATAGTTGTTTTAAGGTGATTCCAACCTCTGTATTCCACCTACATCATGGTCTAGTTATCAAATTAAATGGTAAACATGTTTACAATTTCTGTTCTTGTATTTCTTCCTACAGTGCTAGTCAAATACATGACAGCTGATTTAACAAAAGGTGTCAATTCACAGAAATTTATGAATTCTTGGAGGATATGGAATTATTACTTCAGGAGTAGGGAGATATGAGTTATTATTGCAGTTTGCACATGACCATAACATTCTTTTCAATGTCTCCCATTTAGAGGTAGAGTCTATTTCTTTATCCCTTGAGTATGGGGCTTGTTTGGCTGCATTGGCCAAAGGGACATTAGTGAATTACATGCAGAAGTGTTTGTGTCCTGAAAATGCAAGTGAACATTTTTCGAAAAGAGGGACCATTGCAAAGGAGCATCTCAGCCACTGCTCAGCATGACCCCATTCCCCATCTAGCCCACCAGCTGATTATGATTACACGAGTATTAGCATACTAGGTTGTAAGGTGAATTGTTACAAGAGCAATGATGACTTCATACAGTTCTGACACTTGTTTTTGTTATTATATTACATTATAATACTAATAATTAGTGTTTTTAGCTTATTTTTTAAAGAATTAAAATTAAAATGTGTGTGTGTATATATATATATATATATATATATATATGAAGAATCATTCTTATATTTGTCCTCATATTTAAAAGCTCCACATCTGCAGTCCTTCCTGCACATCAGAATTAGCCCCTTAGGGAGAGGGTATAAAGCAAGGGTGGAAAGAGAAGGGACTAAGGCAAGGGTGTATGGGTGAATGAGTGGTGGAAATTCTATGGGGACTAAATCTGATGTAAAATATATATAAAGACATTAACTATATACGAAAAAATAATTACCTTCCTCTTGTCATCATTTCCTTTCAGCAGAACTTTTCTTCAAATTTCTTGTAGGGTAGGTTTGCTCACAACAGAGTCTCTTAGATTTGTTTCTGTGGGGTTATTTAAAGAATTTCCTTCATTTTTATTTTTTAAAAGATTTATTTATGCATACAAGAACTGGGGCAAAGGCTAGAGGTGTGTGTGTGGAGGGATCAGAGTATTCACCAGAGACAGCATGAGGAGAACAGATTGAATGACTGAAGTGCACTGCTGAGGGGAGCAAGGGGCTGGACAGGAGAGGTCTGCTGTGCCTTGGGGCACCTCCCCAGGCAGAGGTTTGACCTTGAGCTGCAGTGGCTATGGATAGCTTTATAGTGCTGTGCTATAAAGCTATCCTTGTACCACTAGGGAGAGCCCAAAATTTCCTTCATTTTTTAAAACAATGTTTCATCAGTTACAAAATTCTTGGTTGCAGTTTTTTTCTCAGTACATGGAGTATATCATCTGCTGCCTTTTCTACTCTGTGTAGGCAGTACCGATTGCTGCTAAGTCAGCTATTGTTAATATTGTTTTTTATCTGCACATGAGGAATCACTTCCCTTTTGTCACTTTCAAGCATTTTCTTTTTTTCCATTGCTTTTAAGCAGTACTATGATTGTGGTTATATAGTTGTGGTTCTCTTTGTATTTCTTACTTTGAGTTCATTAACCTTCTTTTACCTGTAGATTAAGAAAAAAAAGTTTGGTAAGTGATCATTATTTTAAAAATGTTTGATCTCCATCTCTCTTCTGGGACTCTCATTTCACATGTTGAGGTATTTAATGTGAGTCCACAGGTCTCTGAGGCCCCATATTCATTTTCTTTTTATTATTCATTCACCATTTTGTTAAACTAACTTGACTCCATCCTCCCTATAACAATTTGTGTAAGTTTTATTAAAATATTTAAGATTATAAGAATAATGTGCACTCATCAATACTTAAGTATTTCCATTTCTTTCTAGTTTTTTTATTTTATAACTACAAAACACGTCCTTGAGTCTGACTCAATGCCAAAACATGCCCTTTCTATTTTGTCTTAAGAGGTAGAGACAATATGGATGTGTCCTTATTTCTTTCCTTTTTTTCTCTCAATCATTTTTATTATTCTTTGGATAGAATAATTTGTATTCACCTGTCTTCAAATATACTGATGAGCTTCCTCTGAGGTCATTTGGTAAATGATTCATTTCTGTTATATTTCTCAATTATTCCATTTGAATGAAATTTTATTTTTTATACTATTTTTCCTTATTGAGGTTCTCTATTTAAAAATAATTGTCATCATATTTTCCTTTAATTCTTTGAAAAATTTCCTTTGATTAAAAAAATAATAGCTTCTATGATGAGTTTGCATATAAATCCAGTGTCTGGACCCAAAGTCAGTTTCTACTGATTGCCAACGTCCCCTCCCCACAACCCCCTATCCCCAAAGTGGGTAATACATTCCTGTTTTCTGCATGTACTACAAGTTTCTTTTTAAAAAGATTTATTTATTTATGCTTACAGAACTGGGGTACAGGCCAGAGGTGCAGGGGTGGTGAGAGGATTCACCAGAGACAGAATGGAGAGCAGAACAGGCCGACTGATGAAGTACACTGCTGAGGGGAGCAGCGGGCGGGCAGGTCAGGAGAGGAACTGTGCCATGAGGATCACCTCCAGGGTTGGGGATCGAACTGCTGAAGTGGTTTTAGCTTCTTAATGCTGTACTTCAACCCAATGAGCCACCAGGGAGGACCCACAAGTTTACTTTTAAATGCATATTTTACATAATATATTGTAGCAACTGTATAGGCTATTTCTACCTAGGTTTAGACAGATTTGGAATTTGTCCTATGACTGACTGACTGTATCTCTGGGTGTTTAAATTCTCATTTTTATTTTTAGCTTGATGTTCTGGAGGCTGCTTCTGTCTGCATAACTGAGTGGCCAGTCAATAATTTATGCAGAGGGTGTAGCTAAATAAGTTTGCAAGTCTTCCTTCCTCTGCCAATTGATCTGTTTTGTAGACTGATGAATACATTCATAGTTGCCATCAGTTCTCAAGTTTCCTTGGGCTTTCACTTTTCAGTGGGTTTCTTGGATCATCTCCAGGTAAGAGCATGATTTCCCAAACAATCAGAGAATGGTGGAGGCGCATCTTTGCTGTTCAACACTCTTATTTCAAATATCTCGGTTACATTTTTTATTGACTTGGCATGAGTACTACCTGTGACTGCACACTGGAGTTAGTGACACTGGGTTTTCTATGTTTTCATTTGAGTGCCTCACTTTTAGCTGGCTAAGTCATGACCTTCTACCACAAATTGAGTCCATCCCTTCTGGCAGTGAAGCTGCTAATTTTCTTGGCTAGTCCCACCCATCTGGTAAAACTACAGGGCAGGGCAGATGCAACCTCAGCAAAGGTCAAAGAAATCTTTTGTTCCTACTAGGGTTTCTAGTTGTTTTCCAATAATAGATGTTTCTCAGAACCCCCTAAGGTTGTTTTTAGCAATTTTATCCTGCTTCATACTTGTTTTGTGTGCAGAGGAATTGTTAGCCATATCACACAGCCAAAGCTAAAAGTCTCTTCTGAAGTTTAAGTAGGAACCTGTATTAGTCATTATTTCAATGAGTAATATTCAATATTTAATAGGGTATTTCTATGTCAAGTAAAAGCAATTCAACTAAATTAATTAGGACTTCTAGAAATTTGAGTCACAAGCTCCAATACCCCTAGTACAAACTGGGTTAAACAATATAGGAAATGAATGCCTCATGATTCTGAACAGTTTCTAGGACAGTCTGTAGAATAGGCCAAAGGTGGCATTTGATAGTGCATCTCCAGTGATGCTAGCAAACACAAAGTTCTTCTCCATCTTTGCGGTGCTCCATCTGACAGTGTCCACTTCATCTTCAGACTCTACTGGAGTCCTTCCCTAAGCCTCTATATGTACAGGATGTCTCCCTTGTAAAAGCACAGTAAATGCCACATTTCCAGATACTTATGTCACATCAGAAGATCAAGAAAGTTACAGTTCACTAGGAATTCCAATGTAAGTCTGTGGAACTGACTGGTTTTGATTAGGTGACATACCATCTCTGAAACTCAGCCACCAGAGGAAATGGCTACGCTGTATAGCTTAAATCAGAGAAATGAATGCTAACCAACAAATGTTTTCTATATCCACACAAACGATCCCTAAAAACAACAAATAAATGGATTAGCTCATTCAGTTAGGCACACATACTCAAAGCACTAGAGAAGAGTCATAAAAACTATAGCCTCTGAAACTAAGGTCTTCCTACTGCTAGCTCATTTTCTCCTTCTCCCTCAACACCTCTTCCCTTGGGCAACATTCATACCTACTGCAGACAGGTCTCTCTATATTGTAGACAACTTTGGCTATCAACAGTCACCTCAGTAGTAAAGCTCTATGCTTTCCCTCCTCTCTGTCAGTATTCATTTCAAGCAAGGGCTGTGTAACTAACTACCAGCTTGGGTCAGTGCCTATCCCTTAAGCCCAAGGAGTGTTGCCAGAGGCCGAGTATTGTAACTGGGTAGTCACAGGTCCATCTCAGTGGTCAGGAGCCACTGATTTGCTGCTAAAGGGGCATTAAGTTTTCCAGTCAAAATACAATGGTTTTCACAGAGCATCTTAGTACCCAAGCTGAGGGAGATAACCTTTTACTAGGCAGGAAATACACAGTATAAAAGATAGACCTATTATCAGATTTGAAAAACCGGGATTTGGAACATATAGGGTAGGATGCACTGCCGCAGTCAATCTAAATATGTAATTAAGTATTAAAGAGATGTGGCTTGTAGGGCTGGAAGAGACTGGGAAAAACCATCTACCCCAAATCATATCTTTCTCTTAAATAACTGCCAAATTTTAGAGCGTAAGCACTTCCGAAGACTTTCCAGCCTTCAACCCTTCAACGCTTTGTGAAGGATTTCTGCAGGAAATCCATCCAATCTTCCTCATGATTCAGTCCTACTTGTAAGCTACACACAGGACCAGGTTGTTCTAATTTAGGTGTCATTTTGCAAATGGTGAGCCAAAGAGCGCCATGCAAACCAGGTCCGCTGTCCCGCCAGAACCAGGGGCTGGCCCTTTTCAACACCCAACTGAGGGTGGTCCCCACAGTTTAATGCATCCCTCTTCAGAGGCTCCCAGAGCTTCCTTTTCGCACCCCAAACTCTCAGCAGGCGCTCCCTCCTCCAGCAAAAGCCTCCCCACCCTTTCTCAGGCGGAGAAGCCCCACCCAGGAGGACGGGCTGACCTCCTAAGCTGGTTGAACAGGTTAGAGCGACTCAAATCTGCTGGCACAAAAGGTCTAACTTCAGGAGCTGAGGAACAGGCAGGCCAGAGCGCGGACAGCACCACTGCAAGGAAAAACTTCAAATCATCCTCACCGATCAACGCCCGGGTACGTGTTCGTCCCACCCTGTCCCCCAAGACCCGGAACTGCGCAGGCGCCCGCACTGCACTGGCGCGGCCAGTTCTCTCGCGCGCTCCTACAGTTCTTCTCAACTGGTCCTCAATCCGAAGGAAGCGCGGAGCCTTCTAGGTGTTGTAGTTTGTTTTCTCACGACGTGACTTGCTATAGAAATAGGCCCCGGGTTTTCAGAACTACATCTCCCAGCATGCCCTGTTCTAAGGGGGTAGAGCGTTTGCCCTTGACGGCCGGAGCCGTCAGCTTTGAGAGGCGGACTCGGGAAGCTGGCCGCGGCGGGAGGAGGGAGTGCGCGTGCGCGTTGGGCCGGCTCGTCCCGTTCTGTCCCAATCATTGTAAACAGGCGGAGGCTGGGCGGGGTGGGAATGGGGCGCCTGAGGCCGGTGAGGGTAGCCGCGCAGGAGGTGGCGACGGTGGCCGCGGCGGCATCGTGAGAGCGAAGAGGCAGAGGCTGCGGCGGGGCGGGCGGTCGCGCGGCGGCAGACACAGGTCAGGGCGGGCAGCGGTGGCGTTCGAGGGTCGCGGCGGTGTCCCTCGCGCGTCTGGGAGCCCTCTCCGCAACCTCCTCGTAGCCGCTTCTGTCAGGTGGCTGGCGGGGCTGGCTCTGCGGCGCGCCGGGCTGGAGTTGGGGGTGGGGGGCGTGGCTGCCTTGGGTGCGGGCTCTTCCCGGGCTGGCTTCTCCCCAGTTCCAGCACCCTTTGCAGTCCGTGCCTCCTGCTTGTCCGCCGGGCGTCTCGGGGGCGTCCGCGTTTGTGATTTGGGGTGCTGGTGTTCTGGAAGGGTGATTCAGGGACCACCCCTCCCCCCTTGGAGCTCCCAGCCCCAGGGCTAGTCGTGGGCGAGTGGGACCGGACGCAAAAGAGGGGGCTGTCTTTACATAATCATATTCTATTTTAGTTGTTGCCGGAATATTAACCCTTCTCCAGTGCTCGCCCACTGGACTAGGAAAACGCTCCTAAATGTCCCCATCGCCGGCATGGAAGCACTGGGGCTCCTTTGGGTGCTGGTCCTCAGTTCAAGTTTCAGTGAGAATGGAAGAACTGGAGTTGAGAATTCCTTTCAACAACTCACTTGCAAGCGCGCTTGTGCCAAGTGCGCTTAGTGAGGGTTTTTGTTGTTGAAGAGTGAAACAGGTTTTATAAAACATTGCACTTCGGTGTTAACTTGAAGTCATTGTGCAGATTCAAGTTTTGGTATTCATTCCCTTCCAGAGCCTCCCTCTGGAAGGAGTAGCTTGATTTTTCTAGGGCCTAGTAGAGATTTTGAAGATATTTAAAACGTTAACTTTGTATTTTGAGTGTTCACGTAATAGATGTACAGTCGTTTGGACACTGAGTTAACACA
Organism: Condylura cristata; assembly: GCF_000260355.1. Lineage (NCBI taxonomy): Eukaryota > Metazoa > Chordata > Mammalia > Eulipotyphla > Talpidae > Condylura > Condylura cristata. The sequence goes on along the minus strand of NW_004567117.1, from coordinate 4,193,670 downwards.
TTATCGAGCCTCATTAGAAGTGCTTTCACTGAATTTTTTTGTCGAGTGGAGTGGGCATGTTCAGATGCTGCAGTGCTTTGGGAAGCATTCCATCACACTTGGCAGTTATTCACAGAACATTTAAACGGTGATAAGGAGCAGGCCCACTTTTGGTTCGGTGCTAATGGAGGCAGCACTGCTAAGTGAATAAATGGGATTGTAGATGACGAAGGTAACCTCACTTTTTGCCTTTCAAATTATCTTGGTGATTTGAAGATGAGGAAATTACTGTAGCTGTGTTGACAGGGTATTGGTAGAAGGAAAGTTGTTGAGTGGTTCTCACTTTTCAGAGTGACCCATGGATCCAAGTAAGATAGGGTAGTTTAACAGTAACTGTTAAGGAATAATTTCTTCAAACCAAGTATCTTTAAGCAGTGTGACATAATTTAAGCAGTGCGACATAACTTGCTATCTTTTCAAAATATCATTGCTCATTTGAGATCTTTCATGGACCATTTCTCCCCCAATTTAAAAAATGGAAGTGTATTAAAAAAAAATCCCTGTTACCTTTAATTTGTACAGTTGGATTTACAGAGGACTTTTCTTTTGGTCAAGGAGGAACTGGGCCCAGACTTAATCCAATAATTTGTTCTTTTGTTCTTGAAAGAACATTCCTGACAGAAACCTGTGTTAAAGTATGTGGAGGGAATAAGGAAAAATGTGGATCATTGTCTATAGAGGATTTACGTATAGCAGATACAGTGCCAGGTGAAGAAAACTTGCAGATGGATAAGGCATTGCCCCTGCCTTCAGGACAATAGGGATTTATCTCTTGAATTGTCTGCAAGTACAGTGTGTTTTTAAAAATGCTTTGCTCAGGGAAAGTATGGGGATACAGTGGATGCACATAGGGGTAGTGATCAGTTTCTTAAGTAAAGAGGAGAGGTTACAACTTTATATAGGAGATGATAACAGTAAGTGTACAGGCATGGAAAGGGTGGGCATTTAGGTAGAAGGAACAGTGTGCACAAAAGCATGGGAATATAGAATTGCAAGGTGAGCTGTAGGATCTGCAAGCACAGCTAGTGAGAGTATAGGGCCATGGGTAGACATGAAACTGGGGGTGACCAAATTATGGGTAGTCTTGTATACAGTTAAAGCAATTTCAGCCTTATCCTCTTTTTTTTTTTTAAAAAGATTTATTTATTTATTCATACAGAACTGGGGTACAGGCCAGAGGCTCAGGGGCAGTGAGAGGCTTCACCAGAGACAGAGTGGGGAACAGAACAGGCAGATTGACGAAGTGCACTGCTGAGGGGAGCAGTGGGTGGGTCAGCAGAGGTCTGCTGCGCCATGTGGGTCACCTCCAGGGCAGGCAGGGATCGAACTCATGCGGAAGTGGCTTTAGCTTCTCAGTGCTGTGCTTTAACCCACTGTGCCACCAGGGAGGGCCTATCCTCTATTTTTTTATAGGTGTCATTAAAACAGGCTAAAGAGAGACCTAAATCAGTTCAATCCATTTTTTAACGCCTCACTATGTGTCAGATATTATATTAGGTTTTTCATACTTTGTCCTTAAAGTCTTAGGCATGACTGAAACAGAAAATGGGAGGGTAAGGAATGAAAATTTCAGGGACAGTTGAACATGATAAGTGAGTTGGGACACTTAAGAATGGGAAATTGATAATTAGCATGTGAGGCTAAATAGATTCTCAATATTGTAAGCCATTCTAAGGATTTTAAGGTCCCCCCCCCCATATAATACTAGTAATTACAGATTTTTTTTCAGAGAAGATGGTATTAAGCTTTGATTTTAGAAAGATTCTGGTATTGTAAAGTATACAATATAGTTTTAAGAAGGGATGGAAGGGAAGATCAACAGTGCAGAAAGACTGGTTAGGAGGTTTTGTAATAACTGAGATGGGGGTGAGGGTCCATATTAAGGCAAATGCAGACTACATTAATAGCACAAATATTTAGAAAAATAGGATTCAGTGACCATTAGATTTGGGAGTAAGAAATAGAATTAAGATGGTTTGCATTTTTAACTTGAGTCAATAGATAAAGGCAAAGTATCCTGAAACAGGGAATTCAGGAAGAGGAAAAATTGGGGGGAAAACAGGACTTTAGCTTTTGGACATAATGAGTGGGAGTTATTTGTGAAACATTAAATGGAAACATCTGCTACAGAGTTGGATGTGCACTTTAGAGTATATTAGAGAGAGGTCTTCACGTGGGAGTCTTGAGGCTGTTATTATAGTTGGTAACTGGACTTGGGTCACACCACAGAGAAACAGTTTACTGATGGATCATTATAGAAATAAACTGTGTAGAACATTGAAAGTCGTATAGGGAAGCGGAATTTGAAAAGAACCTAAGTGTTTAGAGAGATGTAGAGAATTCATGAAAAAACATTGTAGTTGCCAAATAGGATCATTCAGAAGGAAGCTAATCTTTCACAACTGAATTTCCGGAAAAAAATAAAAACGACACTGTGTACATCAAATGCTTTGAGAACACAAGTAAAACAAGGATTATTAGGAGTCAATTGAATTTGAAAATTAAGTAAGAACAATTTTGTAGCATTCTAGCTAGTGCTGCCATTTGGAGAGGGAACTAGGTTTTACTGAATTTAGTTAATGGGCAGTCAGAGCAGAGTAAACAAATGTTGAATATTTTAAAAATAATCTTATTTGTGAAAGAAGTAATAGAAAGATGGTAGCAGAGGATAAGAAAAGGCTAAGGGAGGATTTTCTTTTTTAATATGGCAAAAGTTGAGTCTGTTTTTTTCTTATAAATTTATTAAGACATTCATACTTTTAAAGTGTACAATTTTGTGAGTTTGTTTTTAGTATGTGCACAGAGTTGTGCAACCATCTCCACAGTCGATTTTAAAATATTTTCATTATCCCCAAAAAGAAACTTCTTATTATCACTCGGTCACAGTTGCTCCTGGCTGCTACCTGACAACCACAGATCTACTTTCTATCTCTGAGCATTTGCTTATTCTGGACATTGACTATAAATCAAATCATATATATGATAATTTGTCACTGATTTCTTTGACTAAGGGTGATATTTTTAAGTTTCATCTACATTGTAGCATATATCAATACTTCATGTCTTTGTTGCTGAAAAAAGAATATTGTGTTTATATTTATATTTTGTTTATCCATTCATTGGTTGATTCATAAGTTGTTCCTACTTTGTATCTTTTATCAGTAATGCTAGTATGAGATTTTATGTGCAGGTTTTTATGTGGATATGTTTTCATTACTCCTAGGATCTTATGGTAACTCTTATATTTTGAGGAACTGCTAAACTTTACAAACACAGCTGAACCATTGTAGGAATTCTAACATTCACATCCTAATCAATACTTGTTTTCTTGTTTAAAAAAATTCTTATGGGTGTGAATTAGTATCTCATTATGGGCTTGATTCACATTTCTCCGGTGACTGATGATGCTGATCATCTTTACCCGTATTTTGTTGGCTATTTGAATATCTACTTTGGAGAAATAATCTGTTAAGCCCTTTGCCCATTTAAAATTGGACCTTTAGTAGATGTATTATTTGCAAAGGTTTTCTCCTGATTTATAGGTCATCTTTTTACTTTCTTTACATGACCTCTTATGTATGAAAGTTAAAAAAAATTTTTTTAAAAATTTATTTATTTATACATACAAGAACTGGGGTGTAGGCCAGAGGTGCAGGGAGGGGGCATGAGAGGATTCACCAGAGACAGAGTGGGGAGCAGAATAGTAGGATCTACTGAAATACACTGCTGAGGGGAGCAGTGCATGAGACAGGAGAGGTCTGCTGTGCCATGTGGGTTGTCTCCCTGACCAAGACTGAACTCATGGTGCAGTGGCTGGTGATACTTGATAGTGCTGTGTCTTTAATCCCATGCCACCAGGGAGGCCCGAAAGTTTTAAAGTTTTAGTGGAGTATAACATCCAGTTTTTCATTTGTTGTTGCTGTGATATGCGTGTCAATTCTAAGAATCCACTGTCAACTCTAAGAAAGTAAAGGTTTACATTATGCTTTCTTCTGTGTGTTTTATGTTTTAATTCTTAAATTTAGGTGTTGGTTTATTTTGCATGAATTTTTGTTTGTGGTCTGAGATAAAGGCCCATTTTTAGCACATAGAATTCTACTTGTGTTTTCCCTATCTGTTGAAGTGACCATTTGTCACTCCCCCCACTGCTAGTCTTTAATCTCAGCAATGTTATGTAACAACCAATATATAAATCTTTCTCCTCCTATTTTATTCTTTTATTTTTGAATACTTTTTACTTTTTAAAATTTCAGTTTTGGAAAGTTCATTGCTAGTATGTAGATATACAACATATTTTCTACTTTCATCTTGTATATTGTAACTGTGCTGAACTCATTTGTTAGCTCCAGTAGATTTTCATTGTATTATTTTGGGTTTTTGTACAAGATGAGGTCATCTGATTAGAGGCTGTTTTACTTCTTCCTTGCCAGTATGAATGCCTTTTATTAATTTGTATTTCCTAATTGCCCTGACTGAAGTTTCCAATATAATGCTGAATAAAAGTAATACGACCAAATCTCTTTGTCTTGTCCCTGATCTTAGGAAGAAAACTTCCAGTCCTTTGCCATTAAGTATGCTAATTGTAGGGTTTTTGTTGATACCTTCTAGACACTTTCTTCAATTTCTAGCTTGTCAGATATTTTGCTGAATGTTGAGTGGGTTTCTAATTTTGACATATTTTAAGTTTGTGGAAAAGTTTTTCTGTTACCAACTTCCAACTTAATTTCATTGTGGTCATACATAGGACATATTTTGTATGCTTTCAGTTATTTGAAATTTATTGAGGTTTGTTTTGTGGCCTACAGTGATGTGTCATGGAAAACGTTCCAAATACCACGAACTTATATATTTAAAATCATTGTAGTTATTTTACTGGTGATCATTACTGTTTTCACCTTTGACCAGTGGGAGCATCTTGTAATTGATTCTCAAGCCCTTTGTCTTTGTTCACTAGTTATAGTTATAAAAGCATATATTATTTATTTTAATACTTGATGTTTCAGTCTCATTTTTTTTTTCTAAGATTTATTTATTTGTGCATACAGATCTGGGGTACAGGCCAGAGGCTGGGGGGGTGGTGGTGAGAGGCTTCACCAGAGACAGAGTGGGGAACAGAACAGGCAGATGGAGGAAGTACACTGCTGAGGGGAGCAGGGGGGGGGGGGTCAGGAGAGGTCTGCCACGCCATGTGGTCACCTCCCAGGCAGGCCGGATCAAACTCAAGCGGAAGCTGCTTTAGATTCTCAGTGCAGTGCTTTAACCCGCTGCGCCACCAGGGAGGGCCTCAGTCTCATTTTTAATAACATGATCTTAGAGCTAGCTTCACCTTAATAGAAATTTCTATAATTCCATGTATTATGTTATTAGGTTCATACATTTTAATATGTATTTATGTCTTAGCAATTTAGTAGCCATTTGAAAAACTAAAACACAGAAATTGAAAGAAAAAAATTACTCTTCAGTAACTAAAATTAATGGTTTGTGTGTGCTTGTTGGATTCTGCACAACTTCTAAAAGGTTATAATCAATTTGGATGTCACCACCTTCATTTCTTATTCCATATTGATTTTCACATAGTATTTTTTTAATCATAATTTTCCCCAGAAAACTCAGCTTACCAAGATGTCATTGAAAGGAATGCAGTATAATATAATCTTAATGCTGAACTACTTTTAGATATTGGTTTATATCTGTGACAGATATCTAGTATTGCTTTTTCCCTCAAATTTAAGATACCTGTGGCTCCTTTATGTATTTTGCTTATTGATGCCCTTGGGTACCTCAGTGCACTGTTTGGGAACCATGGACTAGACATTTTACCCAGTTTCTTTCATAACCAATGGTATGCTATCTTTTTTCCCTTTTTTTTTTTTAAAAGATTTATTTATTTGTGCATACAGAACTGGGGTACAGGCCAGAGGCTCAGGGGCGGTGAGGGTTTTCCCGAGACAGAGTGGGGAGCAGAACAGGCAGATCGAGGAAGTACACTGCTGAGGGGAGCAGCGGGCGGGTCAGGAGAGGTCTGCTACGCCATGTGGTCACCTCCTGGGCAGGCGGGAATCGAACTCATGCGGAAGCGGCTTTAGATTCTCAGTGCTGTGCTTTATTTAACCCGCTGTGCCACCAGGGAGGGCCCTTTTTTCCCTTTAAAAAAAAAATTTTTTTTTTGGTCTCCTTTACCTTTGCAGTTAAGTTCAAATTTAAGATTTACTTGAGATTATGTGATTATGAAATGTGGCAGGAGAGAATCCTACCCTTCCCATTGCCCAGGAAGATGTGTCATTCTTTTAAAAATATTTCATATCTCATTGTTAATATCACATGACATTTATTTTTATTTTTGATGGAAAAACATTTTTTTCCTAGCCCTAATACTTTATTAGTTACCTCTAGGCCTATGCCCTGCTAGGTGGGCTCCAGAGAAGGGGTCAACATGCACTAGCATCCAGGTAGGAGCATGAGAATACCTGGCCTCCCTCCCAGGGTAACAGACTATGGGGATTGAAGTAGCAGGTCTGGCTTTTGCTGGGTCAGTACATACTACCCAGCCAGGCATACAGATAGGGACCAAGAGCCAAAGCTTGCTATTCATCTACCTGTGTTTGGAATATTCCTTGCTGCCATCCCCACTGGGCTTGATTGTGTTACTGCTTGGCTTCCAGATCAGCAGGACAGAATTCCCCTTGCTCATCAGTGTACTGAAAGGCCTGGACCAGTGCAGGGCCTCATCCACAGAATGCCTCCCAGGGAAATCACTGATGGTGATCTGTTGAAGGACAACCTTGCCATTAATGGTAAAGAGCCATAATCCTGGGATAAGCTTTTGGTTGCTTCAGCCAGCAGGGGCATGTTTAGGGTGCCTAGATTTCCCTCCTAAGGGCAGGAGGGGGCAGTTATTGAGCCAAGCAGATGAGTGAACTGAGAGTCCACAGAGACCCCCAGAACCTCTCAGCCTAGTTTGTGGAAGTCCTCTTTCCGAGGAAGTCTATGCTTCGTGAAAGCGATGGCCTCAATGAGGCACAAATAGGTGTGAGTCCAGTGGGTAGAAAAAGAGAACCACGCATTTTCCTCTCTAGTGGGAAAGCCTTGGCTCTTTGAAAGGCACTATCCACCTCAAATGAGGCCTGGAAGTTGGTGTAGTCTTTCCCATACATATGTTGCAAGAGGCCATGACAGAGAGCTGTGTGGGCCAGAGCTTAGAGCTTGCTTGCATTGAATGGAATAGCCTTTTATACATGGTTGAACCATGACAGTTGGGCAGGGAGGGGCAAAAAAATTTTTTTTCATTTTATGGCAAGAGGCCAGTGTGGGTTCGTTCCTCACTTCACCCCCATACTTAATATACATATACACTGTTTGATTTAGGCAGCTATTTGTACAACTATTTCCAGGTATTCACCTTGTAGACAGTAAGGGGAATTATTTTTATCTGCTAGATGCAGTGTTTTGGCTGTTCTTTTAGTAGCTCGCATTCTAATCCTGAGTCTGACTTTTCACTTTATATATGGAATCTATGCTCTTTAGATTTAGTTTCCTCTGGAGATTGATCTTATGTATTTTCTGATTTTTCTGTTTTGTTGTTAGTAATTTAATAGTTGCCAGTATTAAAAAAGGCATTGATACTTTCATATTTATTATAATGAATATCAGAATTTTACATTTTTTAAAAGATTTTTAAATTTATGCATATAAGAGCTGGAGTGCAGGCCAGGGGTGCCATGGGGTAGAGGGGTAAAGGAGGGTTACAGAGAAGATTCACCAGAGACAATGGAGAGCAGAACAGGTGGCCTGACTGAAATACACTGCTGAGGGGAGCTGTGGGCAGTTAGGAGAGGTCTGCTTTTCTTAAGTCAGCTCCCTGCCTGGGCTGGAACTCTATGCTGAGACTTAACCCTTTGTGCCACCAGGTAGGCCCCAGATTTTTACATTTTAAAAACATTATATAGGTCCACCCTGGTGGCACAACAGATTAAAGCAAGCACTGTGAAGCTATTGCAGCCACTGCAGCACCAGTTGATCACCTTTCAGGGAGGTTACCCACATGGCATGGCAGACCTCTCCTGACCCGCCTGCTGCTCCCCTCAGCAGTGTATTTCAGTCGACCTGCCTGTTCTGCTCCCCATTCTGTCTGTCTCTGGTGAATCCTTTCACTGGCCCTTCACCTCTGGCCTGTAACCCACTTCTATATGCATAAATAAATAAATCTTTTTTAAAAAATTTAATATACACATCCTTATTTTAGGCAAATTGTTTTAATCAGTGAGAATTTTAAATACTGTTTTAAACACTGAGAATGTTGGAAGCAGAGTGAAAAACATCAAATCACTAAGTTGTCCCATGAATTTCATAGTGGTATATGGGACCCTAATCAGAAGTTTGTTTGGGTAAACACCTGGGATAAGAAGAAACTAAAATAAAGTCTGATGATATATAAGAAGGATTCAGAAAAGAAGCTGTAAGTAACCCAATTAAAGAGTAAAATCTCTATTCTCACCCTGAACAAATTTGAAAGGACTAGTTATATAACAACTAAATTGGGTAACAATTGGTCCATGGAGATGCACATGACAAATAATTTTCAAGCCTGTAAATGTGAATAGTAGGAATTTGCATTCACTGGGTAGTAGTCTTCAAACATATTATAATGAGAAGTATTTTACTGATTTCCCTATAAATCTTATCTTACACAGTCTTGGGTTATTTCTGTTACATTTCAGTTTATAAACTTGAAATTATTTTCTTGGGTAGTAGTAGTATTCATAGTTTAAGAGATACCTCATTTTCTTTTTAATTTTAATATAAAATTTTAGTGTTCTTTTGTGAGACGAGGATTTCATTTTTTTTTGTTTTTAAACTTTATCATAGTAACCCATAAGAATAGTATCAGAAATCAAATACAGATGGTCCCTGACTTGACTTAATATTTTTCAACTTTATAATGATGTGAAAGTAATACTTTGAATTTTGATTTTTTCATGGGCTTGTAATAGTGGTATAATACTCTCTCATGACATGGGCTGCAGCGAGCTGCATCTCCCAATCAGCTTACTGTCTTGAGAGTAAAAAAAAAAATTGTGTTTCACTTTTAGTGCAGTATTCAGTAAATTACATGAGCTAGTCAATACTTAATTATAAAATAAGCTTTGTGTTAGATGATTTTGCCCAACTGTAGACTAATGTGTTTCTGTCAGTGTAAACTAGGCTAAGCTATGATGTTCGATATGTTAAGTGTATTAAGTGTGTTTTTAACTTAGTATTTTTTTCAACTTATGATGGAATTATCCTTTTGTGACCCCATCATAATTAGGAAGAGCTTAGTATTTGTGCAGAAGTACCTTAGCAGGTCTGAATATAGAAAGGCCAGTTTGCAAGGTTGGCCCTTGGCTGGCATCTCGGAATTTGACTGGTTGAGTTCCCTACAGTTTGTAAATACTTCCTAAGTAAGTGATAAGAATGGCCCACTGTATCTAAACTATAGGAGAGTAAAAAGGGATTTATCCTGAGCAGTGCTTTCTTCTTGGACTCTGGAATTTTGCTACCTTTTAGACAGAAGGTGAGTGCCTGGATGGTCTAAAAAGACTGGGCTTGGGTCCTCTCTGGCGGTGTGGTATGTTAAAGTGCAGCATTATGAACCTATCAGCAGCCACTGCAGCACAAGTTCAACCCCCAGCCAGGTTGCTGACCCATATGGCATGGCAGACTTCTCCTGATCTGCCTGTTCTGCTCCCCACTCTGTCTCTGGTGAATCCTCTTACCCACCCACTCCCCACACACTTCTCTGTCCTGTATTTCAGTTCTTGTATGCTTAAATAAATAAATCTTTTAAAAAATAAAAAGACTGGGCTCTGAATATAATGAATTATTAGGGAGACATTACTTTATATTTTTTACTATTGCTGGAAAATTCAGCTTGTCCCTGAGACTTGGAAGTTTGAACTTGGGCCTGATTTCATCAGTACTTCACCCCATGTTCCTTTTCCTTTGCTGTTTTTGCCTTGTATCCTTTCTTCTTAATAAGTCTTAGAAGTGGCAAGACTCTTCCTGAGTTATGTGAGTCTTTCTAGTGAGTCATTGATCCTGTGGTGCTCTTGGAGACCCCAGCACAGAACTAAACGATTTGCAGTGGAAAACACTTCCCTACCTTTTTCTTGCACCCCTTTCAGTCTTTATTTATCCTTTCAGCTATTTCTTTTGGCTTTTGGTATTTATTTCCTTATTTCTAAATAGTATACGAAAACTGCTGTTTCTTAAGATACCAATTCTACACATTATCTATTAAGTAGATATTGTGATAGATGAGGATTTAGATCTCTTGTACTTTCTCCATGTCCTTGCCCCAATGATTGTATTAGTCAGCTAATACAATCACGCCTGGCACCAGGTTTGGTTATGTTTATGTATTCATTGTTTTCATTGTGTATTGCTGAGCCAAGAAGTAGGCTGCAGTTTCATTTTCTCACCTTTCTCCTGGCGTTAATAGTTGTTTCTTACTTATATTTGGATTTTTTTTTAACTCTTGTTCTTATGACAAATTTACCCCAAAAGTTCTAGCAACTCTTTACCACATGTTACTACTCTTTTCCACACAGTCAGATGTCTGTAAATCCCATTGTCCTCAGGAGCGCTTCCTCCTTTGTCACTGTGGCATGTGTCACAAGTTGGTCACAGGCCTGCTTTTCCTGGGATTCCCTTTTCTGCTCTCCAGGGTTGTATCTCAAGTTCTGGATTCTTGAGGAAGTGCTTTCTTTGTGACTTTTGGTCTGACAAATGTCTTTATTCTACCTACACACCTGAATGATCCTAGGAATTAATTTGCTCTCACTGTTTTGCAGATACTTCTTTATTTTCTTTAAGTTTGAGTGTTCCTGTTGGCAAGTTGCTCCTGGTCCTTTGTGTTTCAGTTGTTGGCCCTGTTCCCTGTGCTGTGGGGAATTGTATCATTTTTCTGTCCCAATTCACTGAAATTTTACGTCGTGCTTTGGTTTGGGTTTCTTCATTTATCTGCTGGTACCTCATGATCTGTATACTTGTGTCCTTTAGTTCTGGGGAAATTGCTATTATACCAGTTGAAGAACAAGTAAGTATTATGTATTTCCAAAACTAGGTTATATAAATGTTTACTTAGAAATGTATGTTTAGGCAAATGTTCACAATGCAAATATTTTATTATTTTTTTTAAAAGATTCATTTTACTTATGCATACAAGAACTGGGGTATAGGCCAGAGGTGTGGGGGCATGAGAGGATTCAGCAGAGACAGAGTGGGGAACAGACAGGCAGATTGACTGAAATACACTACTGAGGGAAGCAGACGATACAAGAGAGGTCTGCTGCACTGTGTGGGTCACCTCCCTAGCCAGGGATCAAACTCATGCTGCAGTGACTGTGGATAACTTCATAGTGCTGTGCTTTAACCCATTGCACCACCAAAGAGGGCCCCAAAACGCAGATATTTTAACAGAAAACTGTATTTTGAAGTATATGATATTCTTTAATTCATGATATTTTTTTTGCTTCATCTTTGTTCAATATCAAATAGTTCAAAAACATCTTTAAGTGAAGGTTCTCTTTACTTTTTTTTTTTTTAAGATTTATTTATGCATACAAGAACTAGGGTACATCCCAGAGGTGTGGGGTGTTAGAGGATTCACCAGAGACAGAGTCAGGTGCGGAACAGGCAGATAGTCAGAAATATACTGCTGAGGGGAGCAGCAGGCAAGGCAGGAGAGGTCTTTGGTGCCATGTGAGTCACTTACTGGCCAGGGATCACTGGGTTCTACAGTAGTCCTGGGGATCTGATCAAACTCAAACACAGAACTTCAGTGGCTGAGGATTGGTTCACAGCGCTGCAATTTAACCCTTTGTACTGCCAGAGAGGCCCTTATTTATTTTGTCTACTGTTTGCTCATTTCTGTGAAATAAAAAGCCAAAAAATCTACTGTGAATGCAAATACTATTTATAAATTGTAACATTTGTAAATATCAGATTAATGCTGGTTAATTTCCAGTAGATAATGTGTTAATGAGACAGTGTGAGGATTGCCTCATAAAATGATGGAAAAGTTGCTTCTAGTGCATTTAAATCTGATATTTATTAATAAAGAACATTTATAAAACTGGATTTGTCTAATTTGTAAGCTTAACAGGCTCTTAATTTTCTGGAATAGGCTTTTTTCCCATGTAGATACTATCAAGTTTAATCTGAAAGTTTTATTTTAGGAGACTTTAATTTAGCAGTGTTTCTTTCCTTATATTGTTTTGTCCTTTTGCATGGATGAGTGATTCTTATTAAGTATGCTGATTAATACTGGTATGTGAACAGTGAAGACTATTTTAAAAATGATGTATAGATCACTTATTTGGAGAAGTAATTTTTTTTTTGGAGAAGTGATGTTTTTAAGTCATTATTTGACTGGGTCTGGTTTTGTGAAACTTTTAATTTTATTTTACCTCATTGTAACTGTCATACCTATTATTTTTACTTAAAATATTAGTCAATTTCAAAGGTATACTTTGGATTCTAAAATAAAATTCTAGTTTTTCAATGTTTTGCTTTAAACGTTTTTTTTAAAAGATTATTTATGCATATAGAACTGTGGTGCAGGCCAGAGGTGCAGAGGCAGTGAGGATTCACCAGAGATAGTGTGGAGCAGAACAAGCAGATCGACGAAGCATACTGCTGAGGGGAGCAGCAGGCGAGTCAGGAGAGGTCTGCTGTGCCATGTGGATCGCTCCCAGGGTGGGGGTTTGAACTCGCACTGAAGTGCCGCAGCTAGCTTGCAGTACAGCTTCCTACCCCATTGTGCCACCAGGGAGGGCCCTGCTTTACACTTTCAATACTTCTTGTTAGATACTGTTAAAGAAGCATTTAAAAACCCTTCATTTGGTTATGGATATAAATTGTTCTTTTTCTTTAATTGTTCTTTTTTTTTTAAAGATTATTTATTCATACAGAATTGGGGTACAAGCCAGAGGTACAGGGCTAGTGAGACAGAATGGGGAGCAGAACAGGCAGATCAATGAGGTACACTGCTAAGGGGATCAGGAGAGGTCTGCCTGTCCATGTGGGTCACCTGCAGGGCTGGGGGTCAAACTCACACTGAAGTGGCTGTAGCTAGCTTGAAGTGCTGCATCTTAACCCATTGCGCCATCAGGGAGGGCCCTATAAATTGTTCTTTTGCACAGCAACAAGCCAAAGGCTATTCTATGGGAAAGACTGGAAATAGACATTCATATTCTATGACTTTTGGTATGGTGGGTGTTGGAACTTTGATGATAAAGTAGGAGTAGCACCATTGCAAAAGAAAGGTTCTTATGCTTTAATGCCTTATCTTTACATAGCATCCATGGCATTTTTGTCTTTGGAGAGATTTTATTTAGATAGGTTTTATATTTAGCAAAATGTACAGTTGAGTAAGTTTTAACAAATGTGAACATTGCGTAGCTCACATGCCAGTCAAAATATAGAGCACAACAATCAAGGTGGAAAGTTCTCTTTTGCAATGTTGTAGTCAGTGCCTGCCTTTTCCCCACACTTGTACAACCACAGTTTTAAATTGTGTCACAGTCTGATGTAGAGATGTATTTGCCTCTCCTAGAGCATAAGTAGAATAAAGCAGTATGTCCTCAGTGGTGTCTAAGTGTGCAGCCTAATGAAATTCATCTTTTATTGTACATATGTGGTTTGTTCCTTTTAAAAAGTGCTGATATTCCATATATGTATAGATTGCTGCTTGTTTATCTAGTCTCTTGTTGATGGAAATGTAGATATTTCACATTTGTACCTGTTAAGAATAAAATTAATCTTATCATGTCTTTTTGTGAATGCATGTTTTTATTTCTGTTGGAGTGGAATTGCTAGACCATATGTTAGGTTTAACAAAAGATATGGTTAAACACTTTTTCAGAGGGGTTAAACTCTGTATGTTCCCACAATATTAAACTTCCTTGTTGCTCCATATCCTCACCGATACAAAAGTTGTTTCTAAATTCTGGATGCTGTGCCTTGATGGATCATTGTGGTCTTAACTTGTTTTTATTTGATGCTTGGTGATGTGGGCACTTTTTTTTTTCATGGTTTCATTTGTGAAACTTTCTTTGTAAAATTGCTCAACTTTTTGCCCATTTTTATTTTATTATCATTTCTCCTTTTGTTACTGAATTGTAGGAGTTCTTTAATATTCTGGGTATGTAAGTACTTTGTCAGATGTACATATACTACAAATGTGTTCTCCAAGTCTTTGGTTTGACTCTTGCTCACAGATTTTTTGAAGTTTTATTTATTTGTGCATACAGAAATGGGGTATAGACCAGAGGTGCAGGGGCAGTGAGAGGCTTCACCAGAGACAAAGTGGGGAGCAGAACAGGCAGATCGACAAATACACTGCTGAGGGGAGCACAGTGTTTTGACATTTACAGGAAAAAATGAAATTTCAGCATTGGATAAAGAGCAGTTTGAAGGTTCATGGTAAATGCATTATGGAGCAGGTATAGAGTACCTTTTCTGAAGCTACCAGCAATGAGTAATTCAGTAATGGGGGTGAGAGCGACCACCAGCAACCTGATGTTCAATGCATGCACAGAAATCTCTGATGAGGTTCTATCTCCCAAAGTAATGAGACCACAGAAAAGCCAGCACAGGTGAGAAGAAAATAGAAAAGGAAGGAAGAATGGCAGAAAATTAGGGGGAGGGGAGGAAGAAAAGAAAGCCTAAATTTAGAAAACCACCAGAATAATTAGAAGCCTAAAAAGCAAAAAATAAATAAATAACAGGAGCTGGGCAGGTACTTACTTCCCAGGCCAACAGCTGCATAAGGGAGTAAAACCAGATGAAGAGGGGCAAAAGCAAGCATCCTTTAGTACTGGGGAGTTGGATATGTGCATGGAATCAGATAGGACCTTTGGGGAAGACAAGACAACCTTTGCAGGCAAAAGTAAGTGCAAGTATTCAGAAGTAGAAGCAGATGAAATAGATCAAGTTCCCAGGACATTCTTAGAGTCACGCACCTAAAACCATGAGGCACCTGCAAACAGTAAATTCAGTCGGAAGGGAGCTATTAAAGCAGTTCTGAAATAAGGCCCAGATAACAAAATAGCTATCAAAAAGCTAAGAAAAAGGTTTTCATTTATTGTTATGCATGAACATCACAAATCTATAGAGGAAGTCCTGATCATCTTTAATAAGAAAGTTAGCAAGAAGGGCTCCCTGGGGGTACAGAGTTAAGTCTCAGAACGATCAAGATAGCGCCAGCCTCTGCAGCCTGAGTTCAATCCCAGGCCAAGGAGCTAACCCAAGTGGAACTGCAGACCTCTCCTGTCTCATCTGCTGCTCCCTTCAGCAGTGGATTTCAGTAGATCTGCCTGTTCTGCTCCCTACTGTGTCTCTGGTGAATATTCTCAGTCCCTGCACCTCTGGTATAGACCCTAGTTCTTGTGTGCATAAATAAGTAAAATAAATCTTTTAAAAAAGAAAATTAGTAAGAACCTCACCTTTAAGTTACTGAAAGACACTGTCAGGCTTTTGAGATGAACATTTTAAAGTAAAATGCTTACTTTTGATACAACCTTTTTAAGAAAAGGAATTATGTTCTTGTCTAAAATCTTTAAAACGTTAATAAAAAAAAGTTGGCTTTCCTGAATCTCTTTCTGAATCTATTTTATTCCACTAATTTTTGTCCATCCTGACTCCATTACCATACTGTCTTGATTAATTCAGCCTTAATTTTATTCTTTTTCAAGATGTGGCTTTTGTTAGTTCTTTGCATTGCTAAAAGTTTTAGAATTAACTTGTCAGTTACTTTCAAAAAACTTGTTTTACCTTATCTACATATATTTTATATGCTATAAAGTGAACCCATCTGATAAGATACAATTCTTTGTATTTTGACAGCTATGTGTACCTATGAAATAATCAGCATAACCATGATTTCATAATCATGAATAGTCTATCACTCCCCCAAGTTCCGTCATGCCCCTTTACACCAGCACAACTGACTAGCTTTCTATGGATTAGTTCTGCTTGTTCTAGAATTATAAATACATGGACTCACTTGGCCATCCTGGGGATCAAGTGTGTATTCTTTTGTTAAGAATTCCTTTTGCTCAGTATTTTTTTGAACTGCATCTTTTTTTTTCATTATTATTTCTTTATTTTTTTAATAATATGTTTATTTTTACATCATTTTGTGCATTTTTCCATCTCATGTAATCCCCATAGGCTTCCGATCACCAAGTCACCCATGTGCCACCACCATAGTCCAGTGCATTTCCCTCCCACCACTGTTTTTGATCCCATTCCCCACGGCATCCCCATAAAACGTCTCTGGTATATATCATTTTTTTTTTCACCTGGTCTGTTATTTTC
>NW_004567117.1:4109770-4175899 GCF_000260355.1 Condylura cristata | reverse complement strand
ACAGGCCAGAGATGCGGAGGGTGAGAGGATTCACCAGAGACAGAGTGGGGAGCAGAACAGGCAGATTGACGAGGTACACTGTTTAGGGGAGCAGCGGGCGGGTCAGGAGAGGTCTGCTGCACCATGTGGAGCTCCTCAGGGGCAAGCGGGGATCGAACTCATGAGGAAGTGGCTTAAGCTTCTTAGTGCAGTGCTTTAATCTGCTGCGCCACCAGTGAGGACCCTGGACTTATATTTTTATTTCTCTTGAATAATTACCTGGAAGTAGAATGGATAGGTGGTATAAATGTATGTTAACTTTATGAAACAAAATTATTAAGCACTTTTAGAAAGTGTTTGAGCCATTTTGAATTCCAGCATCAGATAAAAGTACTTGTTCACATTGATGTACACATTTGGTATTGTCAGTCTTTTTAATTTTAGTAGTAAAAGTATAGTAATATTTCATTGAAGCTTTAATTTGTATTTGTATTTTCCTAGTGAGCAAAGATTATGAGCAGTGTTTTCATTTACTCGTGATTTTTTATTTGGGCTATTTGTCTTATTGATTTATAAAAATATATCTTATAGATATATGTATATATGAAATATTATAGCTTGATCAGATGGGTTTTTTTGCTTTTCCTTGAGAAGTGAGTGATCAGTCATATATGTTATATTTTCTTTATGTGACTTGCCATTTAATTTCCTAATTTAACTTTTAATACAAAGAGTAGAAGTTTTAATTTTTTTTAAAGATTTTATTTATTTATTTGTTCATACAGAACTGGGTAAAAGCCAGAGGTTCAAGGGCAGTGAGAGGATTCACCAGAGACAGAGTGGGGAGCAGAACAGGCAGATTGATGAAGTACTCTGCGGAGGAGAGCAGAAGGTGGGTCTGAGAGGTCTTCCACACCATGTGGATCACCTCCGGGCCTGGGGATCAAGCCTAACCCACTGTGCTACCAAGGAGGGCCAGAAGTCTTAATTTTTTTAAGATTTATTTTTATTTATGCATACAAGAACTGGGGTATAGGCCAGAGGTGCGGGGGATAAGAGGATCCACCAAAAACACAGTGGGGAGCAGAACAGGTGGATCTACTGAAATACACTGCTGAGGGGAGCAGTATGCCAGACAGAAGTCAGCTGTGCCACTTGGGTTAGCTCCCTACCTGGGGATTGAACTCAGGCTGCAGTGGCTGGCCATAGCTTGATAGTGCTGACTTTAACCCTTGCGCCAGGGAGGGAGGCCCAGAAGTTTTAAATTTTGATGAAATCTAAATTTTTTCTTCTCTGTTTTGTGCTTTTTGCATCCTAAGATTTTTTTTGTCCATATATTTTTAAAATTTTTTATTTAGTTATGTTTACAGAACTGGGGTACAGACCAGATGTGCGGGGAGTGAGAGGTTTCACCAGAGACAGAGTGGGGAGCAGAACAGGCAGATCTCCGCAGTACACTGCTGAGGGGAGCAGTGGGCTGGTCAGGAGAGGTCTGCCGTGCCACGTGGATGACCTTGGGGAGGGAGGGGTTTGAACCCATGCTGAAGTGGCTTTAGCTTCTTAATGCTGTGCTTTAACCTTCTATAGCACCAGGGCGGGCCTTTTTGTCCATATTTGCTGTCATTTACTAAGAGAGAGCAAGCAGTCTGTTTCTCTTCAGTTCTCTTGGATTTTGCTTCTTGTACTTGTAGCTCTATTGTTAGTCAAGTGCGTGTACAGAGAGTTAGGATTGTACATGTACAGACTTCAATACTTGTTGAAGTCTGTTTTGTCTGATTTTATAGTTATTCCATCTTCCTTATGATATGTGTTTATATGGTATCTTTTTATTTCATTTGCTTTGAATATTTATGTGTAGTATTTATATTTAATAGATTGCATATATTTTTTCTATCTAATCTGATTATCTATGCCTTTTAATTGAAATGCTTAGTCCATTTTTATTGCTGATTTTAATTCTACTATATTGTGACTTTTCCATGTAAATGATATTTCTTTGGAGTTATTCTTCTCATTTGCATGACCCACACACCAAGGTGGTTTCATTTCTTTTGGCAGTAGTGAAAATTCCAATTTTTTCTCTGGACCACTGTTGAGCTCATCCAGCAGGAAAGGAGCAGGGAACGTAGTAACTCCAGATTGGGGGTGGGAGGGATAGATACTGGTACATAGTGTTCCGTGGTTCTCCTGTGGGAGCAGGGGGTTATTTACCAACTGGTAGGCATAAAAGCCCCAGCTCCTTACTTGGCCTCTCCTGACATTCCTTCACTAGGGCTTTAGGGAAAACTCTCAAAGTACAAATCTCTGCATGTTCTTACTGTGCAGATATAGGGGTTGTGTCAAGATTTTTGGGTGGTTTTTTTGATTGTTGTCTGACAGCTTTCTGTCTTGGAAAGCAGCTTCTTTCCTGGTCCTTTGGCTAGAGAGAGCAGACTTCTGTTACTGTTTCTGTGTACCCCATGAGTGTCTGGGTTTCTGGTGTCTTGAGCTCCACATTTCTGATGTGTGAAGTGAAGACTATATAGGGGCCTCACAACTGTATTTGTTCTCAATCCCAAGGCCCCTATATATACCTTCCCCCCGCCCCGCCTTTCAGAGTCCATTGCCTTTTTTTTAATAGTTTATTTTTACATTATTTTGTGCCATTGCCCTTTTTTTTTTTAAATAACACCTGACATCCAGGATCTTTAGTTGTTTTTACCATGAGTCATGGGAATAAGTATTCTTTTTCATGTTTAAATTTTTACCTCGGATGCCTCTTCAAAACAAAAATGAACTTCTTATTTTTGTTATTTCTTACTTACCTTTGGCTACTTATACTTTAATTTACCTTGGAATATTTGAAGTCTTTCTGTTCTGCCCTTTTATTCATTATTGTAGCTTAGACTTGCTCTGCTCCCTGGTGCTCAGACACAGTGCCCTACTGTACACACTTTGTTCTTCCTGGTAAACCATCTTCTAGGCACACTCATGCCTTCACATCTGCTTTCAGTTGCAGATGCAACAATGAAGTTCATCCATTCTTTCCCAAGTAGGTGACTCAAGTCAACAAATATTTCTTTAACTTTGGCAGGATCGTCTTAGTGCTTTATGAGTGGAACTCCTCCTCATTGACCTAATATGGAAACCAAACAAGGTTAATAGTGAATGTAGGGGAACATGTGTATACAGGTGTAACTTAGATCGTGCTATAAGAATACAGAGAAAGAAGTGATTAAAATCTGCTGGGTATTTTGTTGCATGTCATCTGCCCTAGCCCTTTTAATTTGTCATGTAGCTTTGGGATGAATGACTTCCTCATCAAGCTGAAATCCTCAGCTTGGCAATTTAGTTGGCACATGTCTCAGAGCTCATCTTGTCTGTTAGTGTTTTCTGTTGCCATTCTCATAATAAACTGCATGTTTCTGTTTGCGTCTTCAACATTCCTCCTGGCATACTTTTATATGTATATAAAGAGCATTTTAGTGGGGGAAAAATGTGATGAGTCAAACAGACCCCAACTTTGCCTCTTACATGTGTGATGTAAGAAAGTTACATTAGTTTTCTGATTCTTAGTTCTCCTTTTTGTAAGTATGGGAAAATACTAATTTTCTGGCAGGATGTATGAAGGTATTAATGAAAGTTCTTGAAGCCACAGGAATTCAAATGAAATTTGGAATCCCTTTCTTTGTTTCTTTAATCAGAATGTAAGCCTAATAACTCGCTTTATTTCTTCTAATCTCTCATCAGCACCTGAGAACAGAGACTACTTATTAAGTACATTTTTGAGGATGTCTGGTGTGCCCTATGTTATTTTAAATGCTGAAACTCCCAAGTTTGGAGGCAGGACAGACATATGTATAGGTGATTAAACATAGCATGGTGCATGTGGTGCTAGAGGTGTGTCTAGAAGATTCTGGGGGCACAGAAAAGGTGTGCTTTGGACTGGATAGAGTGAGTCCTGGAGACTTCTTAGAGAAAGTGTTGCTGGTACTTGATCTTCTTTCCTATGTAGCTTTATTGAGGTGTAGTTTAAATAATCATAAGGTCCATTCAATTTAAGTCTGCAGTGCAATGATTTTTAATAAATTTACAACTGCCCCAAATTTAGAACATTTTCATCACTCCAAAAACATTTCTTGTGCCCTTTAACATTTATTGCTAAAGGATGAGTGTGGTGATCTTGCAAAAATTTGGAAGGAGGACTGAATTTCAGGGCGTGACTCAAAGGTAGGGAAGCATAAAATAAAATGTGTTGGTGCAGTTTAATTTCCGTAGTATACAGTTCCTTCTCAGCAGCTGTGTCAGCTTTCTAGGTCTTTGGAGCTGAGTTTCCTTATCTGTAATTTTAATTGTTATATACTAGTTGAACTCTAGATCCTGCTAAACTCAAATCCCAAGATTGTCAAAACTTAATGCCTTCAATTAAAGGAAAAAAATAGAATGTAATTTTTAAAATAGCAAAAATTGAGGACAATCAAGAAAAAGCAAAAGAATTATTGTGATGCTATAGATCTTTTATGTAACTTCCTGCTGCTTTGAATGTTTTCTGATTATGCAAACAATAACACACGCTGAGAGAAAATCTATAAAATGCAGGAAATAAAAGGAAAGTTTTGATCACTTATAAGCTCCTAATTCAGATTATCAGTATTCTCTTGTTTCTACATACTTTTATATTTATATTCATATATTTGAAAATTGATACTGTGCTCGGAATAAAATTATTAAATATTATTTTAATAATACTAAGATTTTATATTATTAAATAGTGTAAAAAGTTTATTTTAATGCTTCATTTTTTTAGATTTAAAAATATGCCTCACTTTTTTATTTTTAAGATTTATTTATTTGTGTTTATAGAACTAGCACATAAGCCAGAGGTATGGTAGATGAGAAACAGAGTGGGGGGCAGAACAGGCAGATCAACAAAGTACACTGCTGAGGGGAGCAGCCGGTGGGTCAAAAGAGGTCTGCCACACCATTTGGGTCAACTCCATGGCCAAGGATCGAATTTATGTTGCAGTGATTTCAGAGAGCTTCATAATGTGGTACTTTAACCCATTGCACCACCAGGGGGAGCCCAAATATACCCCACTTTTAAAGCAATTAAAAGTAGTAAAATATCATAAACATGGTAAGGTTAAGTTACATTAAAAAATCTTAAAATCTTTCCCTTCCCTTTTACCACTTCTAAGAGTTAGCAGTGGGTGACTGCCTCTTGTATGCTTTTAGAAATTGTGTCATGTACTGTTAATCTAACTTATCTTTTGTTGATATCCATTTAGATTGTTTTGCTTCTACAGTGCAGAAACAGATCTTTTCATGTGTGCTTCTTATAGACTATATTAGTTGCAAAAGTATATCTGATATATCCTAAAAGAGAACTTCTGGATCAAAGAGAACATGCTTAAATTTTTGATAGATATTACCAAACTTCTTTGGTAATAAAGAAATTTTAATAACAAAATTTTATTAAACAATAATTTATTAATTTTATAGAACAATAAAGGATTATACCTACTTAGAATTACACCATTAGTAGATATTTTCAAAAGTCCCTGTTTATTCATATCCTTTACTAACACTGGGTATTATATACCTTTTTTGTTCTTTGCCAGTCATATGGAAGACAAATGATAGCTTGCTGTAATTTAAAGTTTTAAAATTATAGTCATGGTTAACTGTTGTTTTCATATAGATATTAGTCATTTATTTATGAACTCTTTTTCATCCTTAGTGAAGATCTCTTGATTTGTTTATATTTTCACTGATTTTGTAAGAAGTCAGCTTCTTAAAGAAATAAGCTCTGTCAGAATTTGCAGGTTTTTTTTTTTAAGAGTTTATTTATTTATGCACATATATAACTGAGGTACTGGCCAGAGGTGCAGGGGAAGTGGGAAGATTCACCAGAGACAGAGTGGGGTACAGAACAGACAAATTGGCAAAAGTACACTGCTGAGGGGAGCATCGGGCAGGTCAGGAGAGGTCTGCCATGCCATGTGGGTCACCTTCCTGGACAGAAATCGAACTCATGCTGAAGTGGCTGCTGCTAGCTTTGTAGTGCTGGTCTTTAACCTGTTGCACCACCAGGGAGGGCCCTGCAGGTGTTTTTTGTTTGTTTGTTTGTTTGTTTTTAACATTTGTGGGTATTTTTAATTTCAAATAACCTTAAAAGTGAGTATAAAAAGAACTGAACATTCCAGTAGTATTTTGGTTGAATATCATAAGGACACTGAAGAGGAATAAAAACCAACCTTACAACTTTTGCATGGATTTTGACTGTATCTCAAGAAGGAAAAAAGGAAACATTGAAGTCTTACTACATTTGCCTTTGTGATTTTCCATTCTAGTGAAACTATATTGTGTGTATTTTAGAATTGAGCAAATGAGGGTTTTTTCTTTTAGCATAAGCTGAAGTAAAAAAAAAAATGTAACTCAGATATTGGGGGCTCATTGCTAGGCTACCACAATATAGCAAATGCCACAATAAAGAGTTTTTTTTTTTATTTCCCAGTGTGTGTAAAAGTTATGTTTATATTGTAATATATCTGTAAGTGTGCCAAAACATTGTCTAAAAAGTGTACATACTTAGTTAAAAATATTTTATTGCTAAAAAGTGCTAACTATTATCCAGCCTTCTGGAAGTTGTAAATATTTTTTGCAGGTAAATATTTTTTAGAAAAACAAACACCAAAAAGGCTTGCTTTGCAAAGTGCAGTAAAGCCAAGTGCAGTAAGACAAAGTTCGCCTATAGTTGTTATCAATACATGTCTTGTCCAGTTACTTGCATGGTACAACTACAATTAATGATCTCTAATTATGTGATTATTAAATATGTCACTGTAGCTAGATTGCAAGCTTTAGTTTTTGTAACAAATTACTGATGTCTTAGTAATTTATTTAATTTATGATTGTTTAGTCATAAAGAGAAGTAGTAAGAATATATATTAGATTGCATTCAAAATTAGTCCCTCTACACCTGACAGGAGAAACCCAATTACTGTATAAATATAAACAATAATGTAAGAAAATAATTATTTTTTAAGAGTGGCTTTAAAATGGAACACTGATCTACTTTGGAAACTCTGCTCTTTATTTG
This sequence comes from Condylura cristata, assembly GCF_000260355.1. NCBI lineage: Eukaryota > Metazoa > Chordata > Mammalia > Eulipotyphla > Talpidae > Condylura > Condylura cristata. Next base: position 4,168,839 of record NW_004567117.1, on the reverse strand, counting down.
ATCTATTTTTTCAAAAAGTTGAAAATCCTGGTACTTCAAGCTCTGAGAAACAAAAAAGTTGCGCGGAATGTAACTTGATATTGTAAAAGATTGTTATTAAAGGGAAGTTGTGAAGAAAAATATTTTTGATTTGTGAATGTACAAGTGTTTCGGTTGGTGTTAGGTGGCTCTAATGACCCTTTCCCCTCTATGCAGGTGTAATGGATAGGTAACAGAACAGCTGTCTTCACTGTCTCATTAGGCAGAATGACTGAGTGCTTCCTGCCCCCCACCAGCAGCCCTAGTGAACATCGCAGGGTGGAACATGGCAGTGGCCTTACCCGAACCCCCAGCTCTGAAGAAATCAGTCCTACTAAGTTTCCTGGATTGTACCGCACTGGCGAGCCCTCACCTCCCCATGACAGCCTCCATGAGCCTCCTGATATAGTGTCTGATGATGAGAAAGACCATGGGAAGAAAAAAGGAAAATTCAAGAAAAAGGAAAAAAGGAGTAAGTACCATTCTTCTCTATAATTTAACTATCTTAGATAAATTTTAATCATATGCACCTGCTATCTTCTGGATATAGATGCGTATTTTACATTCTCTGTTCTTTATTTTTCAAGGTCTTAACTTTTGGATGTTAGAGTTGTATTTTGAGGTCTTAATTTCACAAATGGTGGACATTTCTTAAGGTGGTCATTTAAAATAATCTGTTGTATGGTTATACTTTTTATAAATTTAACTCTTAAATCATTACAGTCCAATTGTTTCCTAAAGCCAGTTTGGAATGGGCTGCATTCCAGTTATGCTGTATATAGTTTGAATTATATATAAGTTGCTTCTTCTGGACATGCTCATTATTTTTCAAGGTTTAATAAGTTGTATGCCTGGTGCCTCTCACCTGTTTCAGAGATTATTAATTGATGGCAAAATAGAACTCTCATCATTGAAGGAGGGAGAATAGATGTGTGATTCATCCCAAGATTTTTTGGGTTATGCCATTCGTGGTACTCTGCCTATTCATTGAAATTTTTTTTTTTTTTGGTCTTAATTGTTTTCATCATTTCCTTAGGAAAAGGCTTGACCAATATTAAAGCTATCTTGAGTATAGCCTTTTCCTGTCCAAAGTAAATTAATGTGTGTCCTTAAATGTTTCTTATCTATTGACATGTTCTTGAGGAAAAGAAATTAAATGTCATTCCAAGCAGATGTTGCATGAAATTATTAGCAAATAATTGCTACAACTGTTTTAATTTTTTAGATCAATTACAATAATTAGTGTATAATAAGATGTAAGCCTTTGCTTTTTATTTTTCCTATTTCCATTGGTTTCATAATGTAAATACTATATGTTGAACAGATTAAGTTCCAAGACTTTGTTATCATAGTTCATGTTAATAGTGGAACTGTTGGTTTAGAAATTTTTGTGGTTAATGTTAGTGTAAAATTACTAGATGATGTATAGCTCTAGAAGTGAATTTTAAGGAATTCCCTAGTTATGTAAACTTTTAATCTGAGGTGTAAATATACTGTGCCAAATAAAATAATGCATAAAACATTGAAATTTTGCCCTTGTCAAATCTTACTTTCTTGCATTGGTTTGTATTGCCCAATTGGGGTAAATGTTTTGGAACTGTGGAAAGTGTAATTTATTCATCTGTCTTAAGCAAATGTGGTGCATACATACCTGTTCTGCTAGGGAGAACAGTTGTTTAAGCATAGCTCTCTGTTATGTTAAAAGTATGTAAGGTGTGTTATTTTAAATATTTCTTTATTTTTAGTTTCATGATATTTTAAAATTAGTTTATATTAAAGCATAGTATATAGATAGAATGCAAAATTTGTGTACCGTTGATGAATTATCACAAAATGGATATGCCTGTCCTCTATAAGGCTGTGGAAACAATGATTTATAAGCACCTAGAAATACCTTTCTTTTGCCCCTTCAAAGGAAATCCTTCATCCCTCTCAAAGGTAAACTTCTTTACTACCTGATTTTCAAATTTTAAAAATAGAAAAGTATTTCCTTTTGTGTTTATTTTCTTTTGCCCTTTTGCTTGTTAGATTTATCCATGTTATTTTACAGGTTGGTAATTTGTTCATTTTTATTGCTGGAACTATATATATATGTATTTTTTTAAAGTTTTTATTTATTTATGTATACAGAACTGGGGTACAGGTCAGAGGTGCAGGGAAGGTGAGAGTATTCACCAGAGACAGAGTGGGGAGCAGAACAGGCAGATCGACAAAGTACACTGCTGAGGGGAGCAGCAGGCGGGTCAGGAGAGGTCTGCCGCATCATGTGGATCACCTCCAGGGCAGGCGGGGATCGAACTGATGCTGAAGTGGCTTTAGCTTCTTAGTGCAGTGCTTTAACCTGCTTGCGCCACCAGGGAGGGCCCTGGAACTATATTTTAAACTAGAATTGTTTTCCGTTTTTAACTGTTAGGAGCAGTGCTTCTGTGAACACTATTGTAAATATTTATACAGTTTTGTTGTATATATGCCTGGGAGTAGAATTGCTTACTCATAAGCTATGCTTATTTCAGCTTATTAAGATCCTACAAAACAATTTTCCAAAGTGGTTGTACCAGTTTACACTCCCACCAACAGTGTCTGAGAACTCCAATTTCTTTACATCGTGTTATTACCCTCTTAGAATTTTTGTAATACTGATTTGGTGTGGATGTTTGTGGTTTTTTAATTAGAGTAATTTATGAAATATCTTTAATCTTTGTCATAAAGTAAGGACTAAAGAAAGGGAGAATTATAGATACTGAAAAACAGCAAAACAAGTTAGGATAACTCTGATATGACAGAAAGTAATTGGCAGTATGTGAAAACCAAGACTCTGATGTAGGGAAATGGGCTAACAGATACACCACCATTCAGACTATAGTAGGGAACTTCCTGTTTGCTTGTTTCTTTTTCCCCAGCGAAATGAGGCTGTCATCCCCTACTACAATCTCCAGAAAGAACTTAACAGCTAGTAACTGGAGAATGAAGTGTGATAGAGGAAAAGATTGCAGCATCTAAGCAATAATGCAGTTTGTGTCATGGTTTTAGATTACTTCACATTACAGGTACCGATAATAAAAAAAATCCACGCCTAGTAAAGTTAGTAAATTAGAGGATATTATTCAGATGACAAAAGAATGCTCTATTTTATATGGTTATTTCTCTTAACCCTCTATGTAGAGTCTTTCTCATGCAATTATAATATTTGCTTTGCCACAATTCTACTTATACACACATGAAATAAAACCAGTTTAACCACCTGTGATTGGAAGGATAACAAGATTTACTGCATATCTCCCTCTTGTGGTCAGGAGACTGTCTCATTTTAGCTGAAAGGAATCCTTTCAGGAAGTTGACTCTGAAAAGTTAGGTAGATAATACCAGGTAGCACTTTTTTGGTCCTGATTTTAAAAACAGATGGACAGTTTGAAGTTAAACATATAATGCATTCTTACCTGTGTTTCTTTGACAGCTGAAGGCTATGCTGCTTTTCAGGAAGATAGCTCTGGTGATGAAGCTGAAAGTCCTTCCAAAATGAAGAGGTCCAAGGGAATCCATGTTTTCAAGAAGCCCAGCTTTTCAAAAAAGAAAGAGAAGGATTTTAAAATAAAAGAAAAACCAAAAGAGGAGAAACATAAAGAAGAAAAGCACAAAGAAGAAAAACATAAAGAGAAGAAGTCAAAAGACTTAACAGCAGCAGATGTTGTTAAACAGTGGAAGGAAAAGAAGAAAAAGAAGAAGCCAATTCAGGAGCCAGAGGTGCCTCAGATTGATGTTCCAAGTCTCAAGCCCATTTTTGGAATTCCTTTGGCTGATGCAGCAGAGAGGACCATGATGTATGACGGGATTCTACTGCCAGCAGTTTTCCGTGAATGTGTAGACTATGTAGAGAAGTATGGCATGAAGTGTGAAGGCATCTACAGAGTTTCAGGTATTGGGGCATGTACTTGTTGGTTTTCAAAAATTTGCTACACTTTTGTTTTTCAAAAAGGGAAAATGTTAACTTGTGGGAAAGACTCTGACATGGGTCCTAAGCCCTGTTCATTTCCTTGAATCTTTGAGTTGAAACATAAGTCCCCTGCACTCTTTGTTTGTAACTTGTGTGTGTGTGTGTGTAGGAGAGAGTACGCACACTGTTGTTGTTGTTGTTTTCATGATATTACCTTCCACTAGGAGGATTTACACATAAGTTGGTCACAGCTTGTAGAAAACTGAGATGAGATGAAGGAAAGCATCAAGTGATGTCTTTTATGTTGGGTGCATTTATACCCTGTTACTTTTTCCCCTCACTGTCTGCCTTTCTAAAAGAGGCTCAGTTTGAAATCAGCAGGAAAAGAATGGCTATCTGGGTTAAGAGCACTTCTTGGCCAGGAGACATATTTATCACACAGTCACATGTAAAGGATATCTGGGTTAAGGGCGCTTGTTGGCCAGGAGACATTTACGACACAATCATACAAAGATTTTCTGGGACATGAATGCTATTAAATGTTTAAGCCGCCACTGTGAATGGTTCTATCAGCCATGGGCAGCCTAAAATAGTGAAACAAATATTGGTGAAATTGATTTCCCTTTTATCTGTTCTATATATATGAAAATTTAAATTTCATATTTGCTGAGAATCTAATTCATATTGAGTATGTGAAATCAAACAAAATGTATTATTTAAAATAAAAACACTCTTATAAAGTAGTAGGATTGGTTAAGGACGAAAGTCCTGAAGTGACAACATCTGTGTCCAACTTAATTTCTTAGTACTAGAGACTTATTTGGTAAAATTCATTTTTGGCCACACATATTTTCATGATGAGGCAAATCATCGTGATGAGGTAAATACATAGAGTAGACTTAGTTTTTCAATTTACTTGGTTCATATGCAATTAGAAGGTAGGTTTGATATTTAAATTTTGAGGAGAAAAGTCTTGCATTTTTTGGTAGTAATTGGGAAAACCTTTACATAATACCATAGATCAAGTTATCATGTAAGAGGATTTTTGCTAGAATACTAAAATTTATGGAAAATTAGACAAATTAGTCATAGAATTTGAGTTGATAACTTCCTAAAAATGAAAAAAATGTATTTAATTTGAAAATTTGACTTGTAAGGATAATTTATGATGGATTGATTTTTAAAGATTTAAACAATACTAATTTAGCTGCTTCTCACAGATGGCTTTTATAGGTAGGGAGAAGTTTTGTCTTGGGTGAAGGTTTCCCAGAAGTAATTCTGCAGCATTGCTCAAAGGATTCTTTTGTCTTTGACCTATTTTTAGTGTTTGCATTCTTTTGGAGAGTCAGAGTTGCAGAACTTCTCTGTATTTGTGTGTCAGAGCATTGAAACTGAATCCTTGCCCTGACTAGAGAGGAAGGATGGGGGAAGCCAACTGAGCTGTTCCTTGACTAGTAGGGGGTCTGGGGGTGCTAAGCTCCTGCTTTGATAAATTTATTTTATTAAACCCTAGCAGTACGCTGCATTCAGCACACTGTGGACTACAGAATTTATGGCTGTGACGTTTCTTTTTTTAATGCTAATACTAGAACTGTTCTTTGATGGGAAATTTTTAGTTCTCATTTACTCATATGTAAGTTCCAATTTTAAAACTATATGCTCTCGCTCTACCTGGAATACTTTGAAGTGCCTGATTTTTAAAAGGAAAACATTTTTATAATATCAGAGTGACAGTAACCAAACACATATTCTGATTGTTCACTTGTACAATTTTCTAGGTAAGCTCTGATAGGGAAGAAAAGATACCTGTGAGAGAAACAAGAGGCCTTTGCCAGTAATTTCAATAAGTTATCATTTACTGTGTTTTACTTGTATTGTCATAAAAGTAAGAAAATAGGAATTATTTTTTAAATTTAACACTCAAAATTAAAAATCATATAAAAAAATAAGGTTTACGTTGTTATTTCACATTAGGAGTTACTGATTTTATTATGTTAATGCTGGGTCAGTTACAAATCATCGTAATTCCATTTAAAGGTTTTCACATAAGCTAAGGAATGTCAAAGCCCAGATGTTGAACACACTTGATTGTAAAGTGCTATTTAGATTAGTTGTTACTTGAATATTCATATTTACCATTATAATCTATCTGCCTTCATTTTTGACGTATTTCAAATAATTGACCTAAAGTTTTAAGTATTAAAAATAATGAATGCTATTTGGCATGAGCAATCACTGTCACTGAATTGTCATTTAGATGCAGATTGAACTAGAGGCTTATGTAATGTTTGTTAAACATACATTTTATATATCAGCATTTCCTTATGTCTAGCAAGAAAAGCAAACAAATTGATTTTAGAAATACAGATTTTTGTTCTCTCTGTTGTAGATTAAGAAAGCGTGAAAAACTCAAAAACTTTTTTGATGTTGCCACCTTTTTTTTTAAATTGAGGTAGCATTGGTTTATACTGCTGTATGTAATTCAGAGGTATAGTGTGTTACCTTTGCAGACATATATGAGCGATATTTACCACAACTACACCAGAACACCCATAGTCCTTCACCATAGTAGAGGGAATTCACAGGAAATTCTCCATTAAAGAATCCATGGGAATTTTCAGAAAGTTTGTTTAAGTGAATTAACCTTTTACATTTATATTAGTTTTTACTTATAAAAGAAGTAATTATCCACTTTTTGGAACATGCTTATATACAACAGTCATAACAATGTTACAATTACTTTGAAAAATCAATTAGCAGCCCTTGTAAAGCAAGAATAATTAGGCTTGGAGTGTAGTTTAATTCTTGCCTGAATTTTTATATACCTATGTTTAAATTTTTTTTTTAAAGATTTATTTATTTGTGCATACAGAACTGGGGTACAGGCCAGAGGTGGAGGGGCGGTGAGAGGATTCACCAGAGACAAAGTGGGGAGCAGAACAGGCAGATCAACGAAGTACACTGCTGAGGGGAGCAGCGGGCGGGTCAGGAGAGGTCTGCCACGCCATGTGGATCTCCTCCAGGGCAGGCGGGGATCGAACTCATGAGGAAGTGGCTTAAGCTTCTCAGTTCTGTGCTTTAACCCACTGCACCACCAGGGAGGGCCCTATGTTTAAATTTTTAAAAGAAATTTTTCTCTGCTTCATATGTGCTTGTGGTTGCTTTAACTTTTGTTCTGAATTATTGATTCTTTTTATTATTTAGTTTTGGGTTAAAATCAGCCTCAAAGTTTTAGTCTTACATTATCTTTTTACTGAGGAATTATATGAATCTTGTGCATATAACTGCAAGTTTGTTAATGTCAGTTTGCCTCTTTCAGTCACACACACCGCCCCCCCTCCCCAACCCTTTAGGGTTGGTGAGGAAAGCTGTGTATTTGACTTTTCCCCTTGATGTTCTCTTTCTCTTTTGAACTTGATTTTTTTTTAAAAGGAATTAAATCAAAAGTGGATGAGCTGAAAGCAGCCTATGACAGAGAGGAGTCTCCAAACTTAGAAGACTATGAGCCTAATACTGTAGCCAGTTTGCTGAAGCAGTATTTGCGAGAACTTCCAGAGAATCTGCTTACCAAAGAGCTTATACCCCGCTTTGAAGAGGCTTGTGGGAGGAGCACAGAGAATGAGAAAGTGCAGGAACTCCAGCGCCTACTGAAGGAACTGCCAGAATGTAACTATCTTCTAATTTCCTGGCTCATCGTGCACATGGACCATGTTATTGCAAAGGAACTGGAAACAAAAATGAATATACAGAACATTTCTATAGTGCTCAGTCCAACTGTTCAGGTACATAGCCTTCTCTGTACACTGCCTCTGGTGCTAGCCCTGCAGAATTGGGGATGCAACTTTTTGTTGCTGAGCTGTATACAAAACAGTTAACCAGAGAAAGTAGATAATGGATTAATCTGAATATTGTTCTTTTTCTTTCATAATATGGACAGTGTCTACATAGAAGGTAATGAGCATATTTGCCCTTCAACTTGTAACTATGTATTTAAATGCTGTAGTGTGCAATATGAGTTTATAAAGCAGTTCCTGGTGACAGTGACCGATATGAGTAGAGACAGAGCCATTGATGCCCACAATTAGTTCATCTCTTAAATCCTAAAGGTTTTAGTTATTTTATCAGGTAGAGTTATTGCTAAATTATGTCACATACACATAATTAGACTCAGACACAGAGGGGCCTAACCTTATTGTTTGGCCAGGGTTTTGATCTGAGAATCTGATTCATAAAGATAGAAGAGAAACATCTTTTTTTAAAAAAATTTAATCTGTTGAATCATTTAAGGGTATGGAATAGTAATTGGCATCTCCTTTGAACATACTTAGCTTTCATTTCATTGTTGCTCATTTGGTGCTGACCTAGAATATGTGTTTAATTAGTCAAATGATATTTTACTTAGGCTGAAAAAATAAAAATAAAAATAAGTAAATAGTTACAATTTTTATCTTAAATCCACTTTTTGGCCAGTATGCTAGATTATTAGCAATCATTATCTATTTTAACATCTGTTAAAAAATACAGATGCTTTCATTGCTCATTTGATCATTCATATCAGTAAGGAATTCAGAATTTGTTGGGTAAACATATTATTACATAAAATTACTATAATAGAGATTATAGTATCACAGAAGACTGAGGTATGTTGTATTGACTGGTCTGAGGTAGGAAGTTTTGTTTTTTTTTCTCTTTGACTAGCTTTTCAATGAACCTGATGACCTGGTCTCTTAGCTTCTGAGAATCAAGTTTGAGTACTAACTATGCGAGTGCACCTAGAAAGGATTTATTTCTGTAGTGAGGGCTGTCACATTCTCATTTTAGTTTCACAACTGCAAGTGTTCTTATGTCCTTCCTGTTCCTTGGTAGATCCAGTAGTGTATGTTAAAATTTCTCAAAATAACTTCAAACACCAGATGGGATTTGGGGGCAAAAAAAATAAAAAGGATGCAGAAACTAGTGACCAGACGTTTATTCTTTTTTAGCACTAGAGTAGCAATTCATTATAATATAAAATGATTTTTTAAAACTTATTTTCTTTATTTTAAAGTTTTTATAATAAATTATAATAAAATACAAATACTTAAGTAATAAAATATGTTAAATGCCTACTTAAATATAAAATATTTATTTACATACTTATTTAAAATACAAAATTATTTAAAATATAAAATTTTATAATAAAGAAAATAAGTTTTAAAAAATCATTTGATATTGTAATGAATTGATGCTCTATTGCTAAAAATAGAACAAATTTGTGGTCACTAGTTTCTGCATCCTTTTATTGTTTTTTTTTTTTTAAAGATTTATTTATTCATGCATACAGAACTGGCATACAGGCCAAAGGTGGAGGGGCGGTGAGAGGATTCTCCAAAGACAGAGTGGGGAGCAGAACAGGCCGACTGATGAAGTGCACTGCTGAAGGGAGCAGCGGGCGGGTCAGGAGAGGTCTGCTGCACTATGTGGATCACCTCCCAGGCGGGGATTGAACTCATGCTGAAGTGGCTTTAGCTTCTTAGTGCTGTGCTTTACCCTGCTGTGCCACAGGGAGGGCCCCTTTTATTATTTTTTTACCCCCTAATTCCATCTGGTGTTTTAGTACATGACTTCCATATATTTTTCTATTCTCTATTTTACTTATTTAAAGATATATTTATTGTACATACAAGAACTGGGTACTGGCCAGAGGTGTAGGGAGGGGGGTGAGAGGATTCACCAGAGACAGAGTGGGGAACAGAATGAACAGGCAGATGACTGAAATATACTGATGAGGAGAACAGTGGGTGGTAAGGCAGGAGAGGTTTGCTCTACCATGTGGGTCAGCTCCCTTGCCTGGGATCAAACTTGTATTGCAGATAGCTTCATAGTGCTGTTCTTTAATCTGTTGCACCACCAGAGCGGGCCCTATTCTTTTAAAGTGGCCACTAATAAGCAATGAATGTCTAGTCACTGGGAGGAGAATTCACATGTTCAGGATTAAAGAATGTTCTATGCAGTAGATACAAGTCAAATTTTAAAAGTGGATAATTTTAATAATTTTGTTACAAATCTTTTGATTTTTTTTGCCCCTTAGATTAGCAACCGTGTTCTGTATGTGTTTTTCACACATGTGCAAGAGCTCTTTGGAAATGTGATTCTAAAGCAAGTGACAAAACCTCTCCGATGGTCTAACATGGCCACCATGCCCACACTGCCAGAAACACAAGAGAGCATCAAGGAGGAGATCCGGAGACAGGTATATGGGCTCAGCCCTGTGCTTCGATCTGAAGAACCTACCTTTGTTGTTCCCCTTTTGGGCGCTGTTGATAGTGATGAACTTCTTTGAGCACTTTCTGTGTATCTGGAGCTACTTAGGCACATTCTTCATACTGTACCAAAGTCAGGCATTTCCAGTTGGCTCTATTTCATGCCACTTAATTTAGGCCTGACTTCTAAGTTCTTGCTCTGCTCATAATTGACTGACTGATTTTAAGAAAATTGCTTAACCTCAGTGATTCCATTTTAAATAAGTCCTCTCAGTGGTGTTCAATGTGAAGATTACCTTAAATGAGTTATAATGCATTAAAGATGTTCTGCACAGCACTGGACATGTTGTAAACAGCCCAAGAATGCTATTAGATAGGATTGCTGTTAATGACCTTATTTTACTTATAAGAATGCTGAAATTTGGAAATGTTTAGTAATTTACTGTGTCATATGGTTACTAAAATATTGAACAAAAATTTGAACCCAAATCCTGTGCTTTTCTGCAATGCTATTTTGTATGTTTGCAAGTGGAGTAAGAAATATATGACTAAATAAGAAATCTATTTACATTCAATTATATGTCTTTTACTTACATGCAAATTATCAAATCCTTGCTTATTTTGCTTCCTCTGAGCTCTGTTTCTTATTGGTTGGTGGTGTGTTGGTATGTTGGTTTGTGGTATGTTATAAATTCATGAATGAGAACTGTTGCTCAGGCAGAGCAAATAAAAATGATTTTCTAATCTTTTTGCAAAACAATTTATACCATTATTCTAGCCCTTTAATATTAGTGAAAATCATTTGATTCTGCATCTTTACAAATTACATGTAGTGTTATTTTAAAATAAGACTTGGAATAGCAATGTGTGGTATGTTTTTCCTAGGAGTTTCTTCTGAATTGTTTACATCGAGATCTACAGGGTGGGATAAAGGATTTATCTAAAGAAGAAAGATTATGGGAAGTACAAAGGATTTTGACAGCCCTCAAAAGAAAATTGAGAGAAGCTAAAAGACAAGTGAGTAAATTTATTTCTTAGGTATATCATGTTTATATTAAAACTGAAAAATGCATTGGAATATTTTATATACTATTTTAAGTTATTTCTTTTAAAATATTATATATAAACTACTTACACACATTGATACGCACACACACATATCCACTTCTGGCTTATTGATCCTTCAGCTTAGTTCCAGACAAATGTTTTGTTTAATTAAAAAAGTTGGGTTTTTTTTGGGCCCTCCCTGGTGGCGCAGCGGTTTAAAGCATAGCACTAAGAAGCTTAAGCCACTTCGGCATGAGTTCGATCCCCGCCTGCCCTGGAGGTGATCCACATGGCGCAGCAGACCTCTCCTGACTCGCCCACTGCTCCCCTCAGCAGTGTACTTCCTCAATCTGCCTGTTCTGTTCCCTGCTTTGTCTCTGGTGAATCCTCTCACCCTCCGCATCTCTGGCCTGTACCTCAGTCCTGTATGAATAAATAAATAAATCTTAAAAAAACAAAAAAGTTGGGTTTTTTTAATCCAACTTGATTTTACTGAAAGATGTTTTCTCATTTCTTGCTTGGCTGTACCTGTATACACAGCTTTCTAACTATGAGAAGCAGATAGATGGGTTACATTTCAGAAACTACTGGGGAACTTAAGACCTTTAGAATGAGTCATCGCTGTGGAAACACATGGAAGGTAGTGATGATCAAGAGGAATTTTCTTTACTTACTTATAGGAAGCATGTCATGTGACTCCTGATAAGTTTGGGGTATGTGAGCCACAAAACTTTTCATTTTCCCTCTACTGTATATTGTTTGTTTTAAAACTGTTGAGTTTCCCAGTCATCCATGACTAAGATACCAAACCTTTGGATCCCCTTACAACTCACATGCAGATTCAACAGCAGACTCCAAGCAGCATTTCAGAGGAACATTATAATGAGCCATGCCCTTTCATTCAGTGAGGGACCACATGTACTACAGTGTTTGCAAAAGTCCTATTGCCTGGTGACATCAGAATGTCCTGGTGTTTTATGCTGGCAGCAGCCTCATATATCTGTTGTTTACCTCTTGTCTTGATTTTCTCCCTTGTTCTCTCTCTCATCACAGTCCCTAAGTACACAGTTAGTGCACAAAATCCACTGCTAGTATTGCCAGTAAGAGGCACTATGTTGCCACATCAAGTGACTGATCTGGAAATTAAAAGTGATTAAGGACTAATGGAAAATGTGCTGGGTATTGCTAATCAGTCAGGCATGTCCCATTTGACCATAGCTGTGATCCTGAAGATCAGGAACAAAGTGGCAGAAACTTTTAAAGGATGTGCTTCAGTGAAAGCAGTAAGGCTAATAATTGAGACATGCCTATATTAGATATAAAGAAATTTTATGACCTAGGTTAAAGACTAGTCACAGTATATCCCTGTCAGCTCTATGATTATCATGACCAAAGCAGAAAGTATGTTTTTGATGTTGAAAGAGAAGGCTAGACCTTATTAGGCTAGCTCTGGGTAGTTTAAAAAGTTCAAGAATCATCATTCATTACATAATGTCCAAGTGAGTAGTGAATCTGCAAGTACAGATTCCACATGCAGCTAAAATGTTTTTGAAAAGTCTGAATAAGCTGATTTGTAGAGGAAACATAACTTGCCAAAATGGATGAGACCTTCCTATTCGGGGCCATATCAATGCCAGGTTTCAAGGCTTTTAAGGACAGTGGGACAGTCTTGCTTGGGGACAGTGTTGCAGACCACAAATTAAAACCCTTTGTGGTCTGACACAACGAGAACCCCAAGACCATGAAACATAGAAGTAAGCACTCTGGTTTGTTCTGTAGGAGCAGTAAGAGGTTATGAATGAAATTGTAAAAAAAAAAAAAGTTTAAAATTTCAATAGAAAAAGGTTATGAAAAAGGATATAAAGAAAATATTTCTGTATACCTGTGCAATGTGTTTGTTTTATGATGTTATTACAAAAGTCAGAAGTTGAAAAATATTTTAATGTTATAAAGTTACAGTGAAATTAATGCATTATTGAAGAAAGAAAATTATTTTATATAAATTTAGTATAGCCTAAGTATATAGTGTTTATAAAGTCTACATTCATGTACAGTCATGTCCTAGGCCTTCACATTCACTCACCACTCACTCAGTGACTCACCCAGAGCAACTTCCAGTCCTACGGACTTCATTGATGGTAAGTGCCCAATACAGGTGTACTTTTTTTATTTTTTAATACCGTATCTTTACTGTGTGTTTTTTAAGTCTAGATATATTTAGGTACAGAAGTACTAGTACACCTGACTGCCATATGTAGCGCAGTAACATGCTCTATAGGTTTGTAGCCCTCTGTACAGTAGCCCTATGTCCATACACTAGCATTTGCACAGCAGTGAAGTCACCTACCAGCACATTTCTCAGCATGTATCCTCATCCTTCTACACATGGCTGTCCTTAGCTTTTATCAGACTGGGAAAACATGGTTGATGTGGGTTGCCTTTGTGGTTGTGCTTGCAGTACAAAGACAACCCAAGTATTTTTGTTGCCCAGAGTTTGGAGATTTGCGTGTATTTGGAGACTATCTTTGTCAGAAGGAAAACATTCATGAGCTTTTTACACTTGCAGAAGTGTAAAAGGACTAATAGACTAGCAGAAGTTCTGTCTGAAATTTTCTTCCTTCTTTTCCCCTGTTTGTTAGACTACCATATTATTGTTGTTGTTATTCCCTTAAATAGTTCATCCTGATACTGGGTTAATGTTAGTTACTGACCCACCCCATGGTTATAATTGTTCACCATGAGGTACTGCCCATCAGCATTTAAGTAAGGGTGTCTGACACAGGCCAGGATTCATGTATACTTGTCTTTCATTTCTCTTACTTCTGCATGTCCCTTGGATTAAGGAATCATCATATAGCAAGTCAGAGCCAATGTAGACAGGAATGGATTACTTTATCAGTTTTCTTGTTACTCTATTTTCATGCCTGTTCAGTAATTCACAAAATACTCAAAAGTTTCTGTCAAGTTAACTTCAACATTGAGAAATTAAATGACTTTTAAGATGTACTGTAGTTCAAAATATATCAGACTAAAAATGGAAAAATACACAAGATCACATCAGGAGATGCTAAAATAAAAGCACTAGGCAGAATTTAACACTTACTATACAAACTGCTATAAACAACTTTCTTACTCTGACAAAAAGCATCTATGAAAAAAGTTCTACTTAATGGTGAAAGTTTGACTGCCCTCCCAAAGGGCTGCTGGGTAGCAATGTACTGCATGATGCTGTGTCAGTCTACAGCAGCGGTCATTGCTGCAGTCACTTTAGAAAATACTTTACCAGTTCATAAAGTTAAATATATGGTTACTATGGGCTCTCCCTCGTGGCGCAGTGGGTTGAAGCACGGCATTAGGAAGCTCTACAAAGCCACTGTAGCACAAGTTTGATCCCCAGTCAGGGAGCTGACCTCTCCTATCTCGCCCCTTCTCCCCTCAGCAGTGTATTTCAGTAGATCTGCCTGTTCTGCTCCCCACTCTGTCTCTGATGAATCCTCTCACCCACCACAACTCTGGCCTGTACCCCAATTCTGTAAGCATAAATAAAATCTTATAAAGAATTCATATATAGGCCCTCCCTGGTGGCGCAGCGGGTTAAAGCACAGCACAAAGAAGCTTAAGCCACTTCCACATGAGTTCGATCCCCACTTGCCCTGGAGGAGATCCGCATGGCGAGGCAGACCTCTCCTGACCCACCCGCTGCTCCCCTCAGCACTGTACTTCGTCGATCTGCCTGTTCTGTACCCCGCTCTGTCTCTGGTGAATCCTCTCACCCTCCGCATCTCTGGCCTGTACACCAGTTCTGTATGAATAAATAAATCTTAAAAAAAATTCGTATATATATATATATATTATATATATAATATATATATAATATATATATGGTTACTATATGACCTGTGACCCACAACCTCACTTCTAGGTATTTAAGAGAACAAAGCATATATTCTCAAAAAACATACACAGATGTTCATAACAGCTCTAAAAATACTAGCTTAAAAGCTGGAAAGGAGCCAGTGTGTATAGGCTATTGGATAAATTGGAGTATATATCATGGCAAATTATTGATACAAACAAAACAATGGGTGAGTTATAAAGCATTATGTTAAATGAAAGAAGCTAGATAAAAAGACTGCTTAGTGATTGATACAATTTTTAATTAAATATATCTTAATATATACATTGTTCAGTTTTGCATTATGTTTGAAGTTTTCCTCTCAGTTGTAATCCCTATAAAATTCCCACCACGAAGTCACCCATGACCTGTCATCACAGTCTCTTGTGCTTTTCTCTGCCCTGATTTGATCCTGCTCCCTCCTCTCCCCTGCTGTGTCTCTTATTTATAGCTTGCCTTCTAGTTTTCTCTTTTTTTTTCTTTCCCTACCCTTTCTTTGGTTCCCCTGCATGCCTCCTATAAGTGAAACCATCCAATATTTTTCTTTTTCTTTCTATTTCACTGAGCATAATGCCTCCAGTTCTGTCCATGTTGCTGCAAATGGCATGAGGCTTTTTGATTGCTGAGTAGTATTCCATTGTATATATCTGCCACATCTTCTTGATCCAGAGATTTACTTTTGGACATTGGGATGTTTCCGTATTTTGTTATTGTAAATAGTATTGCAGTGATCATAGGTGTAGGTTTCCTTTTGAATTAATGGGTTTGTGTCCTGTAGGTAGATTCCCTGGAGTGAAATTGCTGGATCACATTGTAAATCCAATTTTAGTAATTTGAGGGTCCTCCACAAGCTTTCCATATGGTTGGGCCAGTTTGTATTTCCACCAGTAATATAAAAAGGGTTCCTTTTTTCCACGCCCGCATCAGCATATGTTGTTGTTATTTTTTTTTAATGTGGGCCATTCTTACCGGTGTGAGGTGATACCTCATTGTGGTTTTGATTTGCATTTCCTTGATTATAAGGAATGTTGAGCATTTTTTCACATAGCTGTTGGCCTTCTGCTTTTCCTCTTTGGAGAAGTATCTTTTTAGTTCTGTCCATTTTTTGACTAGATTCCTTGTTTTTGTTGAGTTGTGTAAGCTCTTTAAAGATCTTTGTGTTCAGTCTCTTACCGGTTGTGTGGAATGCAGATATTTTATCCCCAATCTGTAGGATCTCTTCATCTTGGTTATTGTCTCTTTTGCTGTACAGAAGCTTTTTAGTTTACTGTAGTCCCAGCTGTTTATCTTTTCTTTCATTTTCTTTGCTTCAGTGTATGTGTTTTTAGAGGTGTTTCTGAGATGTAGGTCATGGAGTGCTTTGCCTATGTTTTCTTGTACATATTATATGATTTCAGCTTATATTCAGGTCTCTTACCAGTTTTGAGTTGGTTTTTGTATATGGCGTGAGATAGTAGTCCAGTTTCATTCTTTTGCATGACTATTCAGCTTATATGAAACTCAAGGAAAGGAAAAGCTCCAGCAATGGAAAGCATGTCAGTGGACTCAGGGCCCACAGATGTTGGCAGAACCTCTCCACATCAGTTTGTGTGATGATGGGAATGTTCTGTATCATGACCATAGGGGTATTTACTTAAATGTATACATTTGTCAGAACTCTTTGAAATGTATGCTTAAAATTGACTCCCTACCAAAGAAAAAAAAAAAAAAAACACACAGAAGGTAATTTATGTGTAATGGTGAGCCAGAATTGAGCAATTTTTGTAGTATAGCCACGGACTAAAATCCACGTTATTTTCCAAGCCCAGTTAACAATTGCCCAGTTATCAAGATTATTCTTCTGACTTTCAGTTACTTTTTCAATTTATAATGGTGATAATATGAATCTGTTGAATATGTGTCACATTTGGACCGACCCGTTCTTCTTCATTTGTCTTATTTGACAGGAGTGTGAAACCAAGATTGCACAAGAGATAGCCAGTCTTTCAAAAGAGGATGTTTCCAAAGAAGAAATGAATGAAAATGAAGAAGTTATCAATATTCTCCTAGCCCAAGTAAACTAACCTTTTGTCTCTTTTTTGAAAGACTTTAAAAAATAAAAATTGTATATATTTAAGGTATACAATATAATGATTTGATCACATATGTAGTGAAATGACTACTACAACTAATTGTGTGTGATGAGAGCCCCTGAAAGTTACTGCATTAGTCAACACAGTATTATTTACTACAGTCATCGTGCCTTACATTAGATTTCTAGACATATTAATCACATAATTGCAGCCTTGTACCTTTGACCAACATCTTAGAATGGTACCTTTGTACCATTTTCCCCCACCCACTAGCCCTGGTAACCACCATTTAATCTTATGAGCTTGACCTTTTTTTTTTTAATCTGCGTATTAGCTATGTCATATAGTATGTCTCTCCCTGCCTGGCCTGTTTCACTTAATATCTTCCATTTTTATCCATGCTGGCATAGTGCTAGCGTCTCTTTCTTTTTCATGAATGAATGATTTACTTGTGTGTCTGTGTCTACACACATGTACTACATCTTTATCTATTCATCTGGCATTTATGTTGCTTCCGTATTTTGGCTATTGTGGATACTGTTTCAGTGAACTTGTGAGTGCAGTTATCTCTTATCCTGTTTTCATTTCCTTTGGATATATACCACAATTGAGATTGTTGGATCATATTTTTTTAGGAACCTCCATACTGTTTTCCATAATATTGTACCACTGTATATCCCACTAAAGACGTAAAAGTGTTCCTCCCCCCCTTTTTAAAAAATAATAACCATTCTAAGATGTGTAAAGAAGATATATTGCTGTGTTTTTCATTTGCATTTTCCTAGTGACGATTGATATTGAAAACCTTTTCATTTATCTGTTTGTCATTTGTCTTCTTTTGAAAATTGTATTCAGGTCATTTTTCTAATCTTGGTAGTTTTTGCTATTTATTTGAGTTCCTTATATTTTGAATATTAACCCCTTATCAGATGTATGGTTTGTAAATATTTTCTCATTCCAAAGGTTGTCTTTTCATTCCGTTATTTTTGTTGCAGAAGCTTTCTAGTTTGATGTATCTCCATTTGTTTATTTTTGCTCTTGTCTGTACTTTTGGGGTCATAGCCAAAAAGTGATTACCCAGACAAACTTTTCCCTAAGTTTCCTTCTAATAGTTTCATGGTATTGAGATCTTACAGTTAAGTCTTCAGTTCAGTTTGAGCTGATTTTTGTATATTGAGTGAATGAAGGGTCTAGTTTGAATGCTTTTCATGTGGAAAACCAATTTACCCGACATCATTCATTGAAGAGCCTATCCTTTTCTCACTGTGTGTTCTGGACACCTTTATTTAAAATGAATTGACAAAAAAAAAAAAAAAAATTGACCATAAAACATGTATTTATTTCTTGGTTATGTCTGTTCTATTGGACTATTTCTGTTTTTGGGTCATTGCCTTATTGTTTTGATTGTCATAGCTTAATGATAGTGTGATGCCTCCATCTTTATTTCGTTCATGATTGCTTATTATTTTCGGTCCACAAACATGGAATATCTTCACATTTATTTTTATCTTAAACTACTAATTAGTAGTTTATGGTTTTTCCATGTACAGATCTTTTACCTCTTTGCTAATGTATTGTCTTTTTGTTTTCGTCATTTCTTTCTCACATAGTTCATTATGAATGTGTAGAAATGAACTGACTTTTTTGGATGTTGAATTACTATCAGCAGCTTTACTATTAGTTCTAATGTTGCTTAGTGGCGTCGTTAGGGTTTTTATAAGATTGTTTTATAAGATCAATTGTCTATACACACACAGTTTTACATTTTTTTTCACTTTGGATACCTTTACTTTCTTGGCTAATTATTCTGTTTAAAACTTCATTGATGCATTAAATACTACATTAAATACTCTTGCATGTTGGCTGTGGGCTTTATTATCTATACTATATTGAGTACATTTATTCTTAGACTCAACTTTTCTGAGGTTTTTTTAAAGTTTTGTAAAATGCTTTTTCTGATATTTAGATGAATATATGATATTTGTCTTTTATTTGTTAGTTAATTGATTTTTCTATGCTGAGCCATCCTTTCTCCAACGGGTAAAAACCACCTGGTCATGATGCACAGTTCCCTTTATATGCTATTGAATTTGGTCTGCTAGTATTTTTGTTGAGGACCTTTACATCTATGTTTCTCAGGGATATTGGCCTATAATAATATCTTCATGTAATGTCCATATTCTGCCTTTTATTTCAGGGGGCAGTGAGTTTGGAATTGTTCCCTTCTATTCAATTTTCTGGGTGACTTGGAACATTTGAACAGGATTAGCATTAATTATTTAAATTTTTGATAGAATTCACTTCTGAAGCCACCTGGTACTAGCTTTTTCGGTTTGGAGATTCAGTCCTTGTTTTTAAACTTTTCACATTTCCTATTCATGATTTAGTCTTGGTAGCTTATATGTCTCTAAGTACGTGTTCATTTCTCTATGGTATTCAGTTTGTTAGCATATACATGTTTATAGTAGTTAGTCTCTTAGAATCTTCTACATTTCTTTTTTAGCAGTTATAATATCTCCTCTCATTTATAATTTTGAGTCCTCTCAGTCTAGGTAAAGGTTTGTTAATATTGTTTCTTTTTTAAAAGCCAGCTCTTGGACCTTGTTGG
Source organism: Condylura cristata (assembly GCF_000260355.1). Classification (NCBI taxonomy): domain Eukaryota; kingdom Metazoa; phylum Chordata; class Mammalia; order Eulipotyphla; family Talpidae; genus Condylura; species Condylura cristata. The sequence continues at coordinate 4,149,026 of NW_004567117.1, read as the reverse complement.
TGGCACAGGGGTTAAAGTCTCAGCGCTATCAAGCTTTCACCAGCCACTGTGGCATGAGATTGATCCCCGCCAGGGAGCTAACACACATGGCGCAGAGGATCGCCCCTGTCCCACTCACTACTCCCCTCAACAGTGAATTTCAGTAGATCTGCCTGTTCTGCTTCACACTGTGTCTGGTGAATCCTCTCACCCCTGCACCGCTGGCCTATACACCAGTTCTTGCATACATACATAAATAAATAAAAATAAATCTTAAAAAATAATTTAAAAAAAAGATGTATTTATTCATACAGAGCTGGGGTACAGGCCAGAAGTGCAGGGGCAGTGAAGGATTCACCAGAGACAGAGTGGGGAGCAGAAAAGGCAGATTGACAAAGGGGGAGCAACAGGCGAGATAGAAGCGGTCTGCTGTGCCACGTGGGTCACCTCCCTGGCTGGGGATTGAACTCATGCTGAAGCAGCTGCTAGCTTTGTAGTACTGCACTTCAACCTGTACCATCAGGGAGGACCCTAAAAAGAAAATTTTTAAAAATCTAACTCTTTGATTTTTGGTATTGTTTTTATTGTCGGTATTTCACTTATTAATGCCTATGTACTTCCTTCCTGCTAACTTCAAATTTAGTCTTCTTTTTCCAATTCCTTGAGATATAAAGATACGTTGTTTCTGTGAACTCTTCTTTTTTCTTAATGTGATCATTTATCATTCTACATTTCCCTCTTCAAAGTGTTTTTGCTATACCCCATAAGTTTTGGTATATTTTGTTTTACTTTCATTTTTTTTCAAGATACTCAGTTTCTTCTTTGTAGTATTTGGTTGTTTAGCAGTGTCCTAAGACTCCTCATGGTCATTTTTAAACTTATATTAGAGAAATTTAGCTACAGTGATGTTTTATTTTAACCATATTTGTAAGATGATTTAGAGGGAGGGGCTGTACCAGGTATTTTTGAACCTACCTCTGTGTGGTATTTGCATAAGTCAGCCATGAAAAAAGGAAATTCCTTTTGATTGAGCATTTCTTACTGGACACTGTTCTGGGCCCTAGGTGGTTTACTTAATCTCACTGTTCTAGATGTTTTACATACAAAGATAGTTATGAGTTGTAGGTATTTTCCTTAATTTATAGATTAGTGTTTCGCATTCCATATTAATGATGTTATTAGACTTTAATACATATTTTATATGATTTCCAACAGCATGAAATTGGCATTCTTAAAATGTACTGGTATAGATTTCAACTGGTAGTTGTTGCTAATGACACCTTTTAGATGTCTTTATTTTATTCTTTGCAGGTAAAATCAATTTTAGAGATGAATTGTTATTTATTGATTCAGCAAATAACTCTCGAATACCTACTATTTTCCAGGCATAGAGTTGGAGATGAATTTATTTCTCTTTTTCTGAATTTCTAAAGTTAACTATAATGTGTTCTGGAAATTCCCATTTTAACCAGAAAGAACAGTAGAGTCTGTCTAGCTGTCAGAAGCTCATGTTTATGGTATATTCGAAGTCCTATAAATTTCAGTTCTTTTGGTCACTTCTCTCACATCATTTGGCTAGGAAAGACATAATTTTCTTATGAAATCTCAAATTATGACTTTAGTTTTTGATGTTACTTCTTGGAATGTTATCCTTGTACCTTGCGGTAGAGGAAAATTGTCTGTGTAGAAACACCTGAGAAATACTGTATATTATATCTCAGAGAAAGATTCTTTATGCCTTTTGGAGGCTTTGTATAGTTCACTTTAGAACTTGGCCATTGTGTTGTTTTACCATAAAATGCTCCACACTTATTATTTGTCCTTTGGAAAGAAATGCTGTAAACCTTTGCTTTCTTCATCTTCTCATTTCCAAAGTTTTACATCTCTGTTAACCCTTAAGTTTTGTCTTGTTTTGGGATTTTTTCTCTAGGTTGGACAGTTTAACTAGATATTGGGCAGGCAGTTTTAGAAATACATATTGTATGAAAACAGAATATATACTGTGCCCTGCCTGGTGGCGAAACAGGTTAAATAAAGCACAGCACTATGAAGCTGTCCACAGCCACTGCAGCACGAGTTTGTTCCCCAACCAGGGAACTGACACATGGCACAACAGACCTCTCCTTTCCTGTCTGCTGTTGCCCTCAGCAATGTATTTCAGTAGACCTCCCTTTTCTGTTCCACACTCTGTCTGGTGAATCCTCTCACCTCCTGTACCTATGGCCTGTGCCCCAGTTCTTATATACATAAATAAATCTTAAAAAAACAAACAAACAGTATATCTACTAATTAGATATTTAAATATGGAATGAGAAAGATGGTGGCTCATAGTGTGGAAAAAAGATTTCTTTGTGGATATCTTTCCTTCACTCAAGTCTGCCTTAGGTGATGCTGACATTCCAGCCTCATACCTCCTGGGTCCTTCTTTTCCTTTTGACACTATCACATATCACCTTTGGCCCTAAAATGATGGGAAGACTTTCAGGAAGGTCTGGGAAATAGAACCAGATTTAATCACTTGAACTTTGACTTTTGCCCATTTGTGCTAGCCTCCAAGGGAGCCTTCATGAGATAAGGTCATGGAATTCCTTTGTGGGATTTTATGTCCTGAGAAAAGTCTAGTCATTCTTCTCATTCTCATTCTTCCCAACTTAGTTTACCTTTTCTCAAAGAAATGTTTCTTAACATTAAGCAAACAAGATATTTTTGGACATGTATACAAGCTTTCATGTGATTTATGCACTATGTATATGGGAGCTAAAGAATTCAGAGCAGCATAGACCTCAAAAAAGTGACATTTCTTAAATTTAAACTCAAAATGGTGTTCACCAGTGATCATTATTTTAGGAGAATGAGATCCTGACTGAACAAGAGGAACTTTTAGCCATGGAACAGTTTCTGCGCCGACAGATTGCCTCCGAAAAAGAAGAGATTGAACGTCTCAGAGCTGAGATTGCTGAAATTCAGAGGTAAAAGAAAACAAAGGGTTTTGAAGTTTCCAAGAATATTTACTTTAATATAAATGTTTTAGTTCTCACTTTTATATTAAAGAAAATAGGCATCTAAAGTGAATTAACTTTTAAGTTTCTTATTGATCATTGCTTAAGAATGGTGTTGTAGATAAGAAACTCATGAAAATTATATAAAGTAAAGGAAAAGCGATGAGAGCAGATACGCATTCTCTCCTTGCTTCTAAAGTATCTGTTATCTCTCACCCTTGTAGTCGTCAGCAGCATGGCCGCAGTGAGACTGAGGAATACTCCTCTGAGAGTGAGAGTGAGAGCGAAGATGAAGAGGAGCTTCAAATCATCTTGGAAGATCTACAGAGACAGAATGAAGAGCTGGAAGTAAGTCGGGGAGGGGTAACAGAAAATCACACTGTGTTCTGGAAAATTATGGAGTTCATACATTTCCCTTAGAGTTCTCTTATCCTGTGGTAACCAACTGGACAATGCTAAGTAGAGTGGAATTTAGAGCAAGTCTCACCAGAGTTCGTATGGAGTGCAAACTGAGTGCACTCCAACAGACAACACTGCTGTCCCTGCAGTGTGACTTTGTGAGTTTAGTGTCACAAAGGTGAGCTACACCTGACTACGGCAGTTTGAGCAGCTTTGAATGATTTGATATGTTACCAGAGAATATAGACAAAGAAGGAGTAGTAGAGGACAAAGGAAAAGTCTTCTGAATCTAACCGTGGGCAAAACAAGGAAGAGTTGACCCTTAACCCATAAAGCAACAAGGGAGAGTAAATTCAGCAGTAGGGAGCTGGGAGGCAACTACACAGTGAAAGGACTTAAATAATTTTGATTTGAATTTTCCTTTTTACTCCAAATAAAACATTGTCTCCAAATGTTTTTGCGCAGGGTTGAGAGAGCAACCATTCTCTTTTCAGAAAGACATCTAAGAACAACAATTTTGTTCCTTCATTTAGGTGCATTCAGCTGTTAGAGAAAACCATGGATACATAGCACATAGAAAACTAAAGGATTCCACTCAGAAACACCACCCACAAAAGTTTTCTTCATTGAACCTGGGGACAGTTCAGAGAGGTTGCCCACTGAGGCTCAAGGACACACTTGTCAGAACCAGAGATGTGGGAGCGGGGTAGTGGACAGGACCTGGTCACATGAGCACCTTGTTTTGTTTTAGCATTTTAGAGATGCAAATCCTAAGTAACAAAATATACTCCAGGCTTACAGTTCTTGGCACTGGGTTGAGCTTCTGTGACAGTTTGAGCCAGACAGTGAAATGTCTTATCTGGCAGACATCCAGGTCTGCCGTCCTTGACATAAGTTTTTTCTACTTAGGGTTCAGACCCCTGCCCATCTTTTCAGCAAGAGGACAAAAAGGAAACAAGGAGAGCTCGGTTGCCAAGGGCAGGGTGCACGATTGGAACCCAGCGCTGCTGCTCACACCCTAGTAGCGAAGGCTCAGTTCCATGGCTGGAGCTAGTTGCCAGGGAGACTGGGAATTACAAACTGGATGCTGCACCGTGCAGTCCCTGCCTCCGTGAGGGTGTGGTCGGCAGCGTTTGGGATCAGTTGCTGGTTTTTACATTAATGTCCCAGAATGAATGCAGATAATTTAGAACTGATAGTAGTTTTCTGTGGTTTAATTGCATAGCACGGTTGAGATAGAAAGGATGCCATGAACAAAAGACAAAGCGCATCACTTCTGAGATAATTCTAGGATTTGTCCTGTTTCTAATGTGTCACCTTGCCCTTCCCAGTTGCACTGAAACACGTGTATCATCCTCCAAGGCTCGTCAGGAGCCAGCTCAAAAACATAAATCTAGTGGAGACACTAGCCCTCTTAAGATTATTAAAATAATTGTTTCCTATCTGTACATTTGTTTTCCAGATTTATTCACTCTTCTCTAATTAGGAACAGAGTTTATATTCCTGAATTTTACCCCTCTGGGTTAAGCTGCTTGCACATTCATGTTGATGTGCATGTCTTCTGTAACAACTAGATTGAAACAAAAACAGATTCTTGGTAGGATACCTTTGTTACATGTCTTCTCCTGAATCTTTATCCTCTTGACCTTTCTGAGTCACAGTTTTCTTTCATTCTCAAGATAAAGAACAATCATTTGAACCAAGCGATTCATGAAGAGCGAGAGGCCATCATTGAACTGCGCGTGCAACTCCGCCTGCTCCAGCTGCAGCGAGCCAAGCCCGAGCCACAGACTCAGGATGATGAAGAGCCCGAGAGGCGTGGGGGCGCTGTCCAGGTGCCCAGAGACACCGCCCCAGAGACAAAAGCAGCTAAAGAGCAGCCAAAGTCAGGCAAGGAGCAGGCCAAGCCATCCCCGAGCAGAGACAGGAAGGAGACACCCATCTGAGCAGCTGCGTCATGGAATCGTCCACACCTAACAAGACCTGTGCATCTTACTGTAATACCGAGAGTCAGAGTGCACAACTCTCTGCTGTACATTCTGTAAAGATGTCTTTTCTTCTCAGAGACCCTTCCTTCTTTCACACGTATGACTTCTCCGCGTCAGGCTCAGGTTATACACAGGAGGAGAAAGCAATGGACGCATTGTAGGCTTGTAGGGGACAGATGAATTTTCCAGGTAGGATCAGCTTATTTGAAGATTAATTTTCTTTGTTAACTTAAAATAACTATTTTAACCCTTGAGTGGCTTCTTTTTAAACCAAAAATCGTCTTTCTTTGCTTTTTTTTATTATGGCAGAATCAGGATCTCTTTCTCTGGTTCAGGAGGGGGGAGGGGGGGGGGAGGGGGGTGGAGATCCAAACAAGGTAAATACTGTCCTTGCCTTGTGGATTACCCCATAGTCTCACCCTCTGGGATCTCTGCTTACCTAGTCACTCTTGCTTGTGCCTTTTACACCTTTTCGGTGCAGATTATATAATGGGGAGCTGCCTCATATTTCCCGACTGGCCAGAAAGGCTCTTACTGGGGTTACCTTTACCTGCCCTGTCACTCTCCTTTAACTGTCCCAACCGCAGTCCATGAGCCTGAGTCACCAGACGGCCCAGCTGGCCACAGAGCTGTCCGGGGAGTGCGCCCACCAGCGCCGGGGCAGCACCACCTTGCTGCTCCTGCTCCGCACTGCTTGTGGGCTGCAGGCGCTTTCACTGGGCTGCTTGCACGGGCCGCTGGACCCAGTGCAGCCGCACAAAGGATGTGTCTCAGACCAGAAGTCTGTGTGACTGACCTTCCATTAAAGACAGAATGACTTAGGTTGCTTGCTTGGGCTAGAATGTGAACTTCTCTTTGCCTGAATAAGCCATATATATGCTCTTACACAAAAGTTTTAAATTACCCACATCGCCTCAGTGAACCTGCTGATGGAGTCCCAATTGATGTGATTGAGCAATAGAAAAAACTCTTCTAGTGATAGCTGTGACTCCCAGCCCTGTTTCCTTGTGTCTGCTACGTCTGTGGTGACCTCAGGCGCCTTTGTGCTCTGTTGAGTCAGTGGTACCCACGAGGTAGGTCAGCTCTCATGGCTGTGAAGACAAAGACAAACCCCACATGCTCAAGGTGATGGCAACACCCCCATGGGGACTCTGTCCTCTCCTCCTCCTAGTTAGTATTTATTTTCAGCACCTGTTTGATGCGGTTTTTTATCCTCTACCTATTGCACTGTTGTGACTTGTTGGCCATTATTTGATTTTTGTACGAAAAAAAAGCTTTGTTATAGAAATCAGCATACTATTTTTTTAAATCTGGAGAGAAGATATTATGGTGACTGAAAATATGGTCAGGTGTCAAATATAAATGTATAAAAATCTTTTTGCTGTCCTGTCGGTCATAATAGATTCATTTTATATTTGCTGGCAATGTTGAAGTTTCTTTTCATTTGTGTAAACTCTAATTTCTATCAAGGTGTCATGGATTTTTAAAATTAGTATTTCATTACAATTGTCTCAGCGTTGGTTAACTAATTTTTGCCAGGACTATTATTGATGAAGCAAATAAATTCAACAGCCATTTGAGGAAAAAAAACAACTCGTTTTTTTTTGTACACATTCAAATAACAAAGCGCCTTGTGGCTCAAGGGATTGTTTTGATTCTTCATGGTCCCAGAGTAAACAATACGTTTTAACCCACTTTGTATTCCCCACCTAAACAGAGGTGCTGACCATCCACTTGCCCCTTCAGTGGTCAGCAGCCGTCCACCACCTTCCCCAGCCCAGTTCTCTCCCCGAGTGCGCACCTGTGTGCGCAGGCCAGCTGGCTGTGGGAGGGTGTGCAATGACTGTGAGCTGCATCCCTTGTCCCATAGCAAGTAAGCTTTAACCTTCTAGCTCAACACACAGGTCATCTGGCCCAAGTTGGCCAAAAAAAAGTGAATTATTGCAATGTCTGCTTCCTGTAGGGTGTTAGGGGCCCCTGACTGACTGAATTAAAATACTGTTTCTGGAAGAGCCAAAGCTGTCGTTCCTGGCCTGGTACTGTGGGACTTAGCATATTTATTCCACATAGTAGCTCTGCCTCTGTTGTCAATACCCTTCTTTCCATTAGTTTCTCGAGCCTGAGTTGTGATAAAAACAGCAACATAAAATGGCTGCATAACTTGCTACCTTTGTCCTCCTCAGTTTACAGCTAGTAAGACATCTGTAACTCTACAAAGATTCCTCTGCTCATTACACCAAGAAGCTAGCGATGTTCACACATGCGGGTAACTAAAGATGAGTGGACGGAGGCTTATGGGGTTGGGGTGGGCCGAGAGTTACAGTGGACCTGTGAGCCTGAGCAAAAGGAAGGTGACGGCACAGGACCTGCAGCCCCGGCCCCCAGTGTACTGAAGCTAACGGCAGTGGTGGCCGAGTTCTCAACACTGGCCCTGGTCTCTGGAGAGAAGGCAGCAGCAGGCACCTGATTCCAACCCTCGTTTTCCCTCTGCACTGCCTCGTGCCAGATGAAACTTGAAGGCACTGTGGGCCCATGGCCCCAAAGGAGAAAGCAGTGCCAGAGCATCAAATCAATGGCAGCTACCAAGACACTGGTCCTTTTCCACCCTCCCCCCTTCCCTACAGCCAACAATCTGCAACCCAGGTGACCCCAAAACACCCATCATCCCAGGAACCTGGTAGTGATCCCCAAAACTGTATGACATAAGTTACCACAGAGGTACAACCAAAAACAAAAGGACACCGATGACTCCTGGAAGAGGTAGTGGTGGGTGGAAACTGGACCCGCTAGGGAAGCCAACAGATATACGATAGCACCACCTACTGGAGAGCAAAAGATTTCTACTACTTAACTGTTGGATTAAACTCTAAAATAAATAAAATTTTAACTAAATAAGGTGTGAGCTACTTCAAATGTACCAATAGAGGAGCATTTCATCGAGCACATTAAAAATCAGTAATGGGGCCCTCCCTGGTGGCGCAGCGGGTTAAAGCCCAGCACTGAGAATCTAAAGCCGCTTCCGCATGAGTTCGATTCCCGCCTGCCCCGGAGGAGACCACATGGCGTGGCAGACCTCTCCTGACCCGCCTGCTGCTCCCCTCAGCAGTGTACTTCGTCGATCTGCCTGTTCTGCTCCCCACTCTGTCTCTGGTGAAGCCTGTCGCCGCCCCTGAGCCTCTGGCCTGTACCCCAGTTCTGTATGCACAAATAAATAAATCTTTTAAAAAAAAAAAATCAGTAATGGGCCTCCCTGGTGACACAGGGGTTAAGTCAGCATTATCACCACTTTGGTCTGAGTTCAATTCCCCTGGCCAAGGAGCTGACCTACATGGCCTAGCAGACCTTTCCTGTCTCACCTGCTGCTCCCCTAAGCAGTGAGATTCAGTAGATCTGCCTGTTCTGCTTCCCACACTGTTTATGATGAATCCCCCACCATCCCCCCGCACCTCAGTCTTCTCTGAATGCATAAATAATATGAATAAATCTTTAATGAGTAAAAATCACAGTAATAAAAAAAACATGCTAATTCTCCAGAAACCAAACTGAAAGTCATGATAGAGAATTCTGTAAGAAAACTTAGAAATGCAGTTCAGTGGGTTCAAGAATGTAATCAATGAATAGAAAGAGTATTTTACCAAAGCTATTGAAACTAATGAAATAAGTCCTGGGCCCTCCCTGGTAGCAAAAGAGGTTGAAGCACAGCACTATGAAGCTAGTCACAGCCACTGCAGCAGAGTTCGATCCCTGGCCAGGTAGCTGACCCACATGGCATGGCAAACTTCTCCTGACTTGCCCGCTGCTCTGCTCAGCAGTGTATTTCAGTCAATCTACCTATTCTGCTCCCCACTCTGTCTCTGATGAATCCTCTTACCACCATACCTCTAGCCTAGCCATACCCCAGTTCTTGTATGCATAAATAAATAAATCTTTAAAAATAAATGGATCCTGGAGCTGAAGAACCCAATACATGAGATGAAGAAATAAATAGAAAGCATTGACAATATGGCAGATAATGTGAAAGAGAGAGTTAGTGAGACAGTATAGAAATCTAGAAATACTTCATGTGAAAGGAGACAGAAAGCAAAATGTGTGTGTGTGTGTGTGTGTGTGTGTGTTTTTAAATAAGAAAATCTACAGAAACTATACAATTCCATTGAGGAACGTATGCAAGGGCATTTGGTAACCCAGAAAGCATCTGATTATTTCATTGCAAAAAAACTCACCAAGAAAAAAATTGTCTAAAGTCAAAGAAAAAGAATTTTAAAGACAACATGGGATGAAGGGCGGGGGAGAGAGTAACTCACCATTCGGCTCTCAAGCTTCTCAGCAGAATCTCACTAGGCCAGGAAAGTGGAATGACATTTAAAATTTTGAAAGATAAAAACTGCAAAGGGAATCTGGCAAGATGGCAAAAGAGTGAAAATGCCAGCATAGCTTCTTGTACATATTTACAACCAAATTATACGGATATAAAGATGGTGGGCCCCAAAGGACAACTGGGTGACCATTATACGCTTAAAGCTGCACTACACGGGAGAGGGTAGGAAACACGGAAATTTAGTTGTGTTTGGAGCATCACCAAGGCAGAGGAATCTACGGGAGGGAGGGGCAAAGTGCAAAGTGGAGCCTCTGTTTTCCGAAGGACTCAAGCTACACTGAGGGCTTTGGACCCTAAAGGGGAGCTTGAAGACAATGGACAGTTCTGGCAACTACCAGCATGAGGTTGTTGACTTTGGGTCTGAGCTTGGACTACTGGATGTGAGTAGCTGGAGTTCGAACTAGTGAGGAAGAATCCATCAACTCAAAAGAAGCTCTGTTCTGCGGAGGGAGGGGAGCTATAATACTCAAAACACATGTTTCGGGCCAAAACCAAGATGACTATGTAACTACACACAGTGAATAGTACCATTAACCAAATTCAAAGGGGCCTAGGAAGAAAAATCAAATGCCCTAGGGCAATGCTGTTTACTTAAAGGAAAAAGGAACAAGCTTGAGCTGTTCATCCTGACTATAGCTCTCAGTCAGTACTACAGTGACTGAGAGGACGGAGTGACATTTGCAGGGGAGAAGTCTGTGGATGGCACATGAGAATCCGTCCCCCACCCCCAATCACCTGTAATCAGAACTGGGACAGTCGCCTGTCTGCAGTGCAAATTAGCAACTCTCAGTTTATTCTACCTACAGCCTAGGAGAAGAAACAATATAAACACACACACACACACACACACACACATACACATGCATATATAGCAGGACCTACATACTAGAGCAAAACTATAGGTAGAAGTAGATGTTAACCAGAGAGTATTAGAGACACTTTGAGAAATTAGCCTTGGGGAGAGAGGGTCATTACAGATAGCTCCAACCTGACCTGGGCATCTAAGCACCTTAGAAGGCTTGAACCCAAGCCACTCACTGGCAGCAGCCTCTGGCTGCCACGGCTTCTCCTAACCACCCCCCACCCCAACCCCGCGCCCCACCCACAGCAAGCACTGGAGCTCCAGAGAGCTAAACAGCCGTCAGGCTGGGCAGAATGGAGGGATGCTGGGAAAAGCCCAGCAAGCTCCTGTCAGGAATGGCCAGTGATGAGATGCAGGTGTACTGGGGATGGCTTACCCCTGAGACAGACCCTCCCCCCACCCCCACAGCAGCACATGCCAGAGGTAGTGTCCAGATCATGTAGCAGCCTCCCCACCACCCAGTGCGTCAGCTGGCCCAAGACTACCTCAGTAACGGCAGGTATCGGTGGTGGATTTCTAGGTGTTACTGAGGCAGGATTAGCTGAAACACCAGGAGTGGTTAAAGCAGCATTGGAACAGCAAGGTGGCTGGTTCCAAGAGAATCACCAGGTGCCATTTACTGTTGGAAGCTTCTGCTCCAGCTTGTGCTGTTTGTAGGGGAAACCTTGACATAACTTTGCAGCTTTCCTGTAGATTTTGAAATTCTGAAATTTTACTGCAGGCTTTTTACAATATATACAAGTCTTTTGTGATGAACAGGGACGTTTTACAATTGTAAAAAAATCAGGTGAATTGTGAGTTGTTTCCAGAACTGCATTTGTTTTGTGATGACTCAAATTTTTAATTAAAATTTGTTTTTATCCTCCTGGGTTTCGCCCCTGGCGGCCGCGCTGCAGGGAGGCAGAGATGGCAGATGAGATCGCCAAGGCGCAGACCGCGCGGCCTGGTGGCGACACGATCTTTGGAAAGATCATCCGCAAGGAAATCCCAGCCAAAATCATTTATGAGGATTACCAGTGTCTTGCTTTCCACGATATTTCCCCTCAAGCACCAACACATTTTCTGGTGATACCCAAGAAACCTATATCTCAGATTTCTGTAGCAGAAGATACTGATGAAAGTCTTCTTGGACATTTAATGATTGTTGGCAAGAAATGTGCTGCAGATCTGGGCCCGAAGAAGGGTTATAGTATGATGGTGAATGAAGGTTCAGATGGGGGGCAGACTGTCTATCATATTCATCTCCATGTTCTTGGAGGTCGGCAGATGAATTGGCCTCCTGGCTAACATGTTTTAGGGATGGTTTTCTCTTCTATAGGCATTATTAAGGTTGAAAGTTCTACATGTATTGCTGAACAATACACTTAACTTTTGCCTATATATAGATGGAGGAAATACCCATCCATAATAAAAGACACCATTGAATGATTAAAAAATTTTTGTTTTTATATATTTATATGTGCGAGAACTGGGGTATAGTCAGAGGTGTCAAGGGAGAGGAATCACCAAAGACAGAATGGGGACAGGACAGGCTGATTGACATGCTGAGGGGAGCAGTGGGCAGGTCAGGAGAGGTCTGCCATGCCAGGTGGGTCAGCTCCCTGGCTGGGGATTGAACTCAGGGTGGAGGTGATAGAATGATAGTTAAGTCTCTACTTAACCTCTACACCACCGGGGAGGCCCTGTATTCAATTTGTAAGACAGAACTGTTTCTCAAAGTTCCTCAAGATATTAAGTCACAACCTGGATGCCATCAGGCGGACCACTCAGCCAATTACAGTATCTTCAGTTTTTCCATTAGATCAGGAAGAAAATCTCTAAGGCGGAGTCTAAAGAATCCTACTTTCTAGATTTGGAGTTGGATATCTTCAGAAAATTTTAAGAAATTCACAAACGCTTCAGGATGACTTTCTTTCCTTTGGGCACATTGTTTCATTTTAGCTTAGGAGAGAAATCCTAAAGACAGGTAGACCCTGGTAAGACTGGTAAGCCCCTGCTTACCAGTTTCTGAGTTGACCAGTTTCTGATCATGCAGTTGGTAGGTCCCTAGTCACAAATGGAGGTAGCCCAGGTTTCTGTTGGCTAAAACTTTGGGGACACTACATTGAGAGTTGCCAAAACAAGTTCTCAGGCCGCAAATAAAAAGGTAACACTGTCCCTATGGGAGAAAGTGTCAACAACAAATGGGCCCTTGACAGCAAATTCATAAGTTATAAGACAAAGATCCAATTCATACATTGTTCCTAAATGACAATCTGCATTTAGAAAGAAAGGGACACCATGACGTTTTACTTCCCTCTCAACCAAGCATCACAGGTACAGCCCTGGGAGAGCTGACATTGTTAACTGTTAACAGTGTGAACTGGGATGCCTGTCTCTGGGTCCTCACCTGTGGGCTTAAGATTCAGTTGTACTGAAGACATGCACAAAAAGGGTCAATAATGGGTTTATTTACAAAGGGAATGGAAAGGAACAACCTAGGGAGAGAGAAAGAGAGAGAGAGATACAAGTTAACTAGAGAATCCTACCAGTTCTGCTGACCTGGAACCCCAACAGCACACTGAAAGCTCATCAAGGGTCAAGCAACCAGCCTCCAGCCACAAGACCAAGGGAGAAAGAGAGCCTTGGCTCAACATGGCTCCTCTATATGTGTATCCCCAAAAGTCTCAAAATTGTTGCTTAGCTCCACCCTTGGGTCCACACAGTCCTCCCTTTGGTATTGCTGAGAGTTGTAGTTTCAGTGGCTGGAGTAGAGGATGAAGCTGTAGTTTCAATAAGTGGAGTAGGGGGTGGAGTCCATAGAACCTGTATTTGCAGAGCTCGTTCAGGACATCCTTTCCACCTAGTAATGTTGGTAAGAACATTCTCACCCCTTACCATTTCCCACCAGCTTTCCCAGTGTCCTGTGTGTGGGTGCTGAAAAGAACGGGGTTTCCCAGCAGATCTCATCCTGGTACCAGTAACTAGAGGAGAAAGACAACTTTCCTCTATCCTTTGGGGTGAATACTTGACTGAGATCCCTTCTCTCCAAGGCAGTTTATAAATAGATGAACTTATATAGGTACAATTTTCTCCATGTGGTCACTGTGGTCCATGATAACCTTTGGTAGGTTAATCTGCTTGTTCAGCCTTAAAACAACAATGTACGTGCGGCCAGGGGCCTCACATAGCTCCCAGACCTGCTCATGTCAGATGCAGCTCAACCTGGACACTGTCCAATTTTTATGTTGGACTCGGTTCAATTCCAGCTGGTTCCTGGACCCAGTCCAGAAAAAAGAAATACTCAAAATCTGAAAGCTTGTAACACAAAAGCTGTGGAGTTAGGGTCTGAGAGAGACTTACCCACATCCTCCCGAGGCAGCAAGCAGAGGCAGCAGGATCAGGGGCTTAGCAGGTACTTAATTGCTCCTGGTTTGCACCTCCGCCTGGTGGCTCCTGGCTGCTAGATCCTTCAAATGAAACTAGAACTATGGAAAGGTTAACTGAGGCACATGCAAAATTGAAATTTTATTTAATCAAAATCCCATTTGAATCAGGCAGCATTTGCTGTAAGAGATGGAAGGAAGCCCCAAGACACTGTATAAAATTTCATAAGCAGAAGGCAGAGTAACAGGGGCCTCCCTGGTGGTGCAGCAGGTTAAAGCACAACACTATGAAACTGTCCACAGCCACTGCAACACAAGTTCAATTCCCAGCCAGAGAGGTGACCCACATGGCGCGGCAGACCTCTCCTGACCCGCCTGCTGCTCCCCTCAGCAGTGTACTTCATTGATTTGCCTGTTCTGGTCTCCACTCCATCTCTGGTGAATTCTCTAACCCCATCCCCAAACCTCTGGACTATACCCCAGTTCTTGTATGCATAAATAAATAAGTCTTAAAAAAAAAAAAAAAGGGCAGAGGAACAGGGAAGGGAAGTGGTTGGTTATTGTAGTTACTGTCCTTTAAGGGATGGAAGGGGATTATCGGATAGGATACTGCAGATCAGTTCTTAATTGACTTAAAATTCCATTAATGAAAGAACCAAAGGTTGTAAGAATTTCAGTTCGGTCAACTTAGCATAAGATTTATTTATTAATGCATACAGAAGTGGGGTACAGGCCAGAGATGCAGGGGTGGTGAGAGACTTTGCCAGAGACAGAGTGGGGAGCAGAACAGGCAGATCGATAAAGTACACTGCTGAGGGGAGCAGCGGGCGGGTCAGGAGAGGTCTGCCGCGCCATGTGGGTCACCACTGGGCAAGGGATCGACACTCACTTAAGCATCTGCGGCTGGCTTGCAGGGCTGCGTCCTAACCCACTGAGCCACCAGGGCGGGCCAGGGGCTCGTCTGGTTCTGATAGACTGAGGTGAGAGGTGTGGTGTGTCCCAGGTTGTTTGGTGCCTGCATGGTCAACCACATATCCCTCCGGTGATGAGGCAGCTGTGCCTATCAAGAATGATGGACATGCGGATGGTGGCTGGAGGGAGGGAGTAAGTAGGATTCTCAACTGAAGTGCCCCCAGCTTCAACAAAAGGCAAGAAATTGCTGAAAAACTCCAAAAGACACAAAAACACTGATTCAAAAAGACACCTGAACCCACATTTTTCTTGCTGCTTTATTCACAATTGGAAAGACACGGAAACAGGCCAAATACCCAAAAAATGGATGACTGGATTAAAAAGATGTGGTGCATATACACAATGGAATATTACTCAGCAATCAAAAAAGAGAAACACCTCTCTTTTGCAGCAACTTGGATGGAGCTGGAAAAGATCATGCTCAGTGAGATAAGCCAGAAAGAGAAAGAAAAATACCGGATGGTTTCGCTCATAGCAGGAGTATAATGGACCAGGCGAGAAAATAATAATAATAATGAACAACCATATACCAGAGACATTTTATGGGGTGGAGTGGGGAATGGGATCAAAAACAGTGGGGGAGGGAAGTGCCCTGGACATGGTGATGGCACATGGGTGACTTGGTGATGGGAAACCCACGGGGAGATGGAAAAAGGCACAAAATGATATAAAAATAAACTATTATATTATTTTTAAAAAATTGCTGAAAATCCCAGCTACAGAGAAAGCAAAGGATTGCATCAGGAGTCTCGCAGATTCTCACGGGGATAAAATTGGGCGCTGTCACTTCCGCTAAGACTGTGCTCTGCATCTGCTGTTGGCTCCATAAATAGGTGTAGGCGTATTGAGGTCCCAGGAGATGAGCCACTCACGCGCCCCCAGCAGGCCCAGACGCAGCAGTGCTACAGCGCTCTCGGGGCTGAAATCTGCTCACCGCTGACCTTACTACTCGTTGCCTCCTGAAACAGACACCTGCTTTATTAGTAGTAGTAGTAGGCCAGAGGTGTGTGTGTGAGGGGGAGAGGACTCACCAGAGACAGAGTGGGGAGCAGAACAGGCAGATCCACTAAAATACACTGCTGAGGGGAGCAGCAAGTGAGACGGGAGAGGCCTGCTGCACCATGTGGTTAGTTCCCTGGTGGGGGACTGAACACAGGCCACAGCCATGATTGCACTGAGACTTAACCTTAGGCCACCAAGCAGGCCCCCGACGCCTGCTGTAACTGAATTTCAGGTTCACAGTGACTAACATTTGCAACGATGTCCCTCACAGGCCATATCTAATTTGGTCTTCATTTTGTGTTTCTGTGGGACCCTTTTGCTTAAAGCAGGGTCTTTCCAGACCTTTGGTGCACCTACCCTCCCTTAGTGTCTCAACCAGCACCTGCTTACGCTACAAAGGCTTCCGCGTCGCGAAGTGCTGTACAGTCTGATCTGCTGGGCGACAGAAGAGTCCCGATGCAACTTTGTGCAGACAAAGTGAACAAGATGAAGATGACATCCAGTAGGTGGAAGACAGAGGGGAAGTTAAAGTGACCGGTTTGACTCTGCCTTGAAAGTAAAATCGTGGGGACACTCACTGCTCAAATGCACGTTGTCTGATGCCCGTAGTGTGGGGCGGGTGCTTGGGCACAGAGGGAAGCCTGTGCTTCCCTCTCTACCAGGAGACCAGGAGACGGAGCCAGAGAACAGTCCCTGGGGAAGGCAGCCTCGCTGACGCCCAGCCCTGTGCTTGGCTCTAAGCTTCAGGGTCCCGCAAGAGAGCTGCCCTGGACGCAGGAGAGCTGCCCTTGACACGCCGAGGCACGGGGCTCGTGCCTGCTGGGGTCTCTGTGGTTGCGCCCACTGCTGTTGGCTGGGCGCTGGGGTCTACACAGCTCATACCTCAGAGCACTGGCTTGCGAGTGAGGGATAAGACAAGTAGACCATTGACACAATCTGATGATTGTGTTGAAATGATGGAAAGTATTAAACTGGAAACTAACAGATTCCTGTAGGGCTTGTTAACAAAACGTCATTGATTCTTTTTTTAAAGATTTATTTATTTGTGCATACTGAACTGGGGTACAGGCCAGAGGTGCTGGGGCAGTGAGAGGATTCACCAGAGACAGAGCCGGGAGCCGAACAGGCAGATCAGTGAAGTACACTGCTGAGGGGAGCAGCGGGCGGGTCAGGAGAGGTCTGCCACGCCATGTGGTCACCTCCGGGGCAGGCGGGGATCAAACTCATGCTGAAGTGGCTTAAGCTTCTTAGTGCTGTGCTTTAACCCACTGAGCCACCAGGGAGGGCCACGTTGTTGATTCTTGTTATGAGTGTTGGGTCTAAAGCCTCGCTCAGACCCAATGGAGCAGAATGTACATTTGAACAAGATCCCACGTGACTGAGCGACAGTAACTTTGAGGGCTACCATTAGAGAAACTTAAAAGTGAGAACAAAACCAGAAAACTAATAGACTGACCATCCAAGGCGCGTCATGTTAGCTGTGCACACACTCACACACGCATCTCCTCCCCTAACACATACACTAGTTTCTTACTCTGCATGAGCCACTGAAAATCCTCACGTGGACTCACCGCCCCGGCTCTTCAAGGGATGAGGCTACACCCTGGTGGCCTCAGTGGATAAAAAGTGGTTGACTGGCCTCTGGCTGTAGAGAAGCTAAAGTGAAACTTGGGTTCCTGAGTATGTGAAATGCTCTCATTCCTGCTCTCCTTCCCCTCATCTCCCAATCAAAGGGATGTAGCCTCCCCCCTACTTTCTCAGCAACCCGCTGGCCCTGGAGCAGTCTCTGCTGGGAAATCTCCCAGGGTGGGAAGACCTGCCCTTGCAGCTCCAGAATCTCTAAGCTGGTGATTTTTCCCATGGAACATCTAAAATGAGTACTCATAAAGCCATTGATACAATGAACACGAAATATAAGTTTATCGGAAGATTCATATGGTAAAATTACTGACAAAAATCCAACTGGTGAATCTGTGCCAGCAAAATTTTACTTCAAGGCCCTCCCTGGTGGCACAACAGGTTAGGGCACAGCACTGCAAGCTAGCCCTTAGCCACTGATTTAGACACCCCCCACCCCACCCCCACCGCCCCGGAGGTGATCCACATGGTGCGGCAGACCTCTCGACACTTGACCCAGACAACTGCTCCCCTCAGCAGTGCTCCTTCCATCTGTCTGTTCTGCTCCCCACTCTGTCTCTGGTGAATCCTCTCACTGCACTTCTGGCCTGTACCCCAGTTCTGTATGCATAAATAAATCTTGAAAAAAAATTAGAAGAGAATGCTATTTAAAAAATTTAAAAAAAATTGACCTCAAAAGATGTGATAGAAATAAACTTACTACAACTTCTAAAATGCTGATAGCCTAAAATCTGATCAGAGTCCTTGTCAAGTTTTCTAGTGTCAAGAGATAACTGCTACAAGTAAACTAAAGTTAGTTCAGTTCTCTACAGAAAATGAATGCAGAGATTAAACAGGCTAAATGGAGTTACTGAAGAAAATACCTTCCACAAAAAGTACCGTTAGATATTACTCAGCAACCAAAAAAGAGAAACACATGTCTTTTGCAGCAACTTGGATGGAGCTGGAAAAGATCATGTTGAGTGAAATAAGCCAGAAAGAAAAGGAAAAATACTGGATGCTTTCACTCATAGCAGGAGTATAAAGGACCAGGGGAGGAAATAATAATAACGAACAACTATATACCAGAGACATTTTACGGGAGTGGAGTGGGGAATGGGATCAAAAAGCTGGGGGGGTGGGGGGGGGGAAGTGCACTGGACCATGGTGATGGCACACGGATGATTTGGTGATGGGAAGCCCATGGGGATTACAACTGAGATGGAAAAATGCACAAAGTAATGTAAAAATAAACTATATTATATACATATAAAAAAAAGTACCACTGTTAGGTGTTTACAAACAGGTGAAATGGTCTCAATTCAAAAATGTCCACTACAGCAAACATATTCAGGGGATCAAAACCACCTCAGTTTGAAGTTTCTAAAGAAGGGTGAGAATTGGGTTTCCTCTCCCACCTTCACCTAAAACATGGTCTGGTTTCCCAGTGGGAAACTGTAGCTCTGTTAAGGGGAAGGCTGTCCTAAAGGAGCTGCAGAGTTTTTTGTGGACTCCACCCCCTACTCCAGTGATTGGAAACTTCAACTCCCAGCAGTACCAAGGAGAGAACTGCGAGGACCCAAGGGCGGAGCGAAGCAGGCATTGTGGGACTTTGGGGATAAATAGGGAGCCATTTCCCAACGGCCTCTCTGCTCTGGCAACAGATCTCAGGACCACATGGCTGGGGGCTATCAGTCCGTCACTAGAGCTCCAAGTCAGCCTAGCGGCTAAGATATTCTAGTTACCTTGTGTCTCTCTCTCTTTCCCTGGGTTGTTCCTTTTCCTTTCCCCTTTTATAAATAAACCCATTATTGACCCTTTTGTGTGCACCTGCAGTACAGTGTGCGGGTGAGGCCCCACAGGCAGCACAGTTCACACTGGGGTGCCCGGTAAGAGCTCTGACACGTCCAAGCCACGTAGAGGCCAGCGACCTGGGCACAGGCGACACACGGCCTGGCTCCACGTCTTCACCACAGCCAGGTCCTCCCCTTGGGTCAACTCTTGCTCTACATCCAGCTGAGGAATTCTTAGTTTACAACAGGAGTTCAAAAATACAACAGAATCCAGAGTTTTGCTTCCTCATGTTTATTTCCAGATTCTTTCCCTCGTGAACCAGAGAATTATTAATTCTGAAAAGCCATTTGCTTGGCTTCAAGTTGCTGGGAGTTTTCTCCTCACCTTTGCTTGTCTTTCTGGAATCGCACATAGAAATAACCATACAAGGAAATAACTGTGTCCTGAAGTCTGCGCCTTCCTATACATTGTAAGTTTAGAACCTGGCTGTCCTCCCGCAGGTCCCTCCCTCCCTAGCCCTGTCCCAAAACAATAAGCTCACCTGCTGACTCAGCTGTGTTCCCTTGGAAAGCTGACTCTGGATTGGGGGTGACTCTTGACACACCTCCTTTGCCAATGGCCCGGACTACATAAAAGGGACCTGGGCTAAACTGGTCTGAGGAGAGCCAGGAATGTGGGCATAGCCTCAGTGCTTGCTCCACAGACCAAGGATTGCCTGGACACATGGCCAGGGGTTCTGGCAGCCCGGATGTTTTTTCCCGTATCGCCCATTGCTGTCTCAGGACACCTCAGTACTTGACCAATTTAGAGGGTTTTAGAATAGCACAGAATGTCAGATTGAAGGGCAAAGGTCACCTGCTAAATAAGGTCCTCCTCCCCTGAGCCATTCCACTAAGATAGGAGGGAGGTAAAGCAGGAGGGCTGGGGGCTAGCTGAGTAAGCTCCAAGTCCCGGACAGGGAGACGATGGCACGCGCGTTTTATTAGTCCCAGCTCTGCAGGCTGGCGAGGACGGCCTGTGGAGGGGTGGTGAGACACTGGCCATGACCCAGCCTATCAGCATGAAGCTTTAAGAATCTTTATCTTGCTCGCTCAAAAGTCCTAAAATTGAATGCCTATAAGGACAACTGACATTTTATTCACCCACTATGAAAGTACTAGTTGGTTTGCAGTTTTTATTTTTGCTGCAAGAGGGATTTCAAAGAATGGCTGAATCTTCAATTGTCCACATGTGCTTGGCTTTTTTTTTTTAAGTTTATAATAGTTTATTTTTACATATTTTTGTGCATTTTTCATCTCAGTTGTAATCCCCGGGGGCTTTCCATCACCAAGTCACCCATGTGCCATCGCCATAGTCCAGTGCATTTCTCTCCTCCACTGTTTTTGATCCCATTTCCCACTGCACCCCCACAAAATGTCTCTGGTATATAGCTGTTCATCATTATCACTATTTTCTCGCCTGTTCTGTTATATTCCTGCTATTAGAGAAACCATCCGGTATTTTTTCTTTTCTTTCGGGCTTATTTCACTAAGCATGATTCCTTCCAGCTCCATCTGGTTTTTTTTTGATTGCTGAGTAATATTCCATTGTGTATATGTGCCACATCTTTTTAATCCAGTCATCCACTTTTGGGCATTTGGGCTGTTTCCATGTCTTTCCAATTGTGAATAGAACAGCAATAAACATGGGGGTGCAGGCGTGTGCTTGGCTTTTATGCTGCCTTGGGGGCCTAGTTCTCTTCCTTAGGCCCCATATCACAAGCTCATGCATTAGGACCGAGTACCCTTGCCACACAGAGTGCGTGCTGCCCCAAACATACCTGGAGGCCAGGCCCCACCCTGGCCAGCCTCCTGAGGCAACCCAGGACCATGCAGCAGTTGCTGCTCGGAGGCTCGTGAAGAGGCGGCTTTTCTGATGCTAACCTTCATGAAAGACTATTCAAGCTGGTCTGCTAGCTGGTGCTGTTCAATGACACAGGTGCTTTTTGTACTCACTGACAGCAAAAGAACTAAAATCCCCGTAGTGGGCAGTCCAGACCCTGCGGGGACCTGAGGATGCTCCTTAGACACCACCCAGCAGTGGCATGAAGGCTGGAAAGAAGTGGCTGGTACCTTTTGAAGTTTCATAGAATTTCTAAGCCCAGAACTTGAATTCTATCACTGTGACTGGTTTAAAAAAAGGCAGCAGCATGATTCTACTATAGTCCAAGACTGAATTAAACCGAGGCCTCACCTTCTTTCAATCTCATCTCTGATGTTTCAGATGCCCTCCCTTCACACCTGGTATCTCCCGCAGCCCCCGGTCCCTATTACCCACGTCAAGTGTTACTGTGGATGTACTAACACATTTGTCTGTTTTTCAGTGAAATTTGTTTACACCTGAATTCCAGTGCACACATGCCTGGGTTATAGTCCAAGAATAAGAAAACAAAGGCTCATTTGTGACAGCTTTTACAGAAGTGGCCTATACATTCCCAAGGATGCAAAGGACCCAGTCCACTTACTGTGTCCCTGAGAAGTTCCCATTTAGTAAATGAACCTTAAACTTGGAGAGGAGCACCATGGGGATTCAGAGAGGTCAAGGGTCTTTCAACCTGGGCAGTAAGATCAACTGAC
This sequence comes from Condylura cristata, assembly GCF_000260355.1. Classification (NCBI taxonomy): domain Eukaryota; kingdom Metazoa; phylum Chordata; class Mammalia; order Eulipotyphla; family Talpidae; genus Condylura; species Condylura cristata. The sequence continues at coordinate 4,127,056 of NW_004567117.1, read as the reverse complement.
ATGTGAACACAGCACTTCGCAAAAGCGCCCTCCAATGGTATCTGACTGCAAAGCAACTCTGAGAGTGAGAACAGGTTTATGGGGAGGGACAGAGATGAAGAGTCCAGAAAGCAGGAGGCCCGCCTGCCCCAGAGGCTGCAGAGATGCAGGGCTCCCATCAGAGCACACCTGGTCTGGGGGACAGGGGCAGAAGTCAAAGAAATTACTAAACTAGTTAAAAGACAAATATTTTAATCTAGTGTCCCCATTTTATACTAAATCATCAATACAGGTCACAAATTGAATTTATTTGCAGACATCTAGAAAACAATCAAAAGTGTATATATCTCTATATAGATCTTATTAATAAATTTTATTTGGACAAGAGAACTTGTGCCACAAGTTTTAAACAGCATGATTAAAGACTGCAACACTCTCAAGAGTGGTCACAGATATATACAGTATGTGAAGAAAAAGTTGCACCTCAGAGCTGATCATGATCAAGTTAAAAACACCTGACATACAATATACGTGCTAATAAATCTCCTTCAGGTCATGACCAGCATGAAAAAAAAAACAAAACATCAGGACATAGATACTTAGCAAACTTTGTTTTGTGTACAGCAATATGCTGCATTTAAGAGTTAAAATCCAATTCTACTTTAGTGTTAGCATCAAGCCCTTAGGAGAAAGAAAAAAAAAAAATCTCCTTTCCCATTTACACACATCAGAAACTATTCACACTCAGGGCCGGGCCAGGCAGCTGGTCACAGAACCCAACAGGCCCTCCCTGCATGGAAACAGGGCTAATACTGAAGGTCTCTTTCACATCCTGGCTCACAGCGCCTTCTGGCTGTAAGAATTCCATCTATCAGTCGTTAAATAAAACCAGGAGAAAGCAATGCAGGTCTCTGGAAATCTCATCCCTTCCATAAGGAAAATGCTCTGCCAATTCAAGTTTCATTCAGTCAGGAAGACGGAAGGATTTAAGGCTCCGGTGACAATTATAATCCTCTGAGAAATTATTTTCCCTTAAAGTCAAGATAAGATAATAGTGTTTACTGTACTTTCTCTTGACTCTTAAAATCCCTGGTATCGGTGTAGGCAACTTGCACCTGCAATTAAGTCTGCAAGAAAGGAAGGTCTCTCCTCCTCCCAAAGGCTGCCCCAGGTCACACCTGTGCAGAACCCCCGTCACACTTCGGCTTCCCAGGAAGCAGGAAAGACACTGAGGCTCAAGCTTTCTAGTAGGTTGAGGAAGCTGTGCTCATGGCATCTTCAGAGATTTTGGTGCTGGCAGGGTGGATGCTTGCAAAATACTTGACGTCACTGTCACGATCCATCTGAAGAGCCATGATGGTCTGCTCCACAGCTTCCTGGTGGCAGCTAGCAGAGGTTAGGAAATATTCTGGAAGTGAGAAGTATAGATCACAAATGAAATTAGCCTGATATTTCAGTTTTGTCAAGTAGAAAATGTTCTTAGCCATAAAGCACAATTTTTTTCTACCAGAATACAAATTTATTATTTTTTGAAGATTAATTTCTTCATGCATCTAGAAATGGGGTACAGGCCAGAGATGCAGGGACAGTGAGAGGATTCACTAGACAGAGTGGGAAGCAGAACAGAGACTGATGGAGTTAACTGCTGAGGGGAGCAGAGGGCGAGACGAGAGAGATCACACCATATGGGTCACCTCCTTGGCTGGCAACTGAACAAGTGAAGTGGTTGCAGCCAGCTTCGTAGTGTGAGCTTCAACCTGTTAAGGGGAATTCTGCAGTCTTATGGACTCCACCCCCTACTCCAGTGATTGGAAACTACAACTCCCAGCAGTACCAGGGAGTGAACTGCGAGCACCCAAGGGTGCAGTTAGTAGGAAGGAATTCTGGGACATTTGGGGGATAAATAGGGCGCGATTGGATCTCGCTCTCTCTCGCTTGGGAAGCAGCTCTCTGGACTGCGTGACTTGGTGTGTTCAGTCAACCTAACCATAAGGTATTCCACTTTCTTTGTATCCTGCTCTCTTTCCCTGGGTTGTTTCTTATTCCTTTCCCCTTTTGTAAATAAACCCGTTATTGACCCTTTTGCATGTACCTGCAATATAACTGAATTGTGAGCGGGCAGCGCCACAGACAGGCGGCCCAGTCCACTCTGGGCTACCCTGTTACAAACCCACTGCACCACCAGAGAGGACCCCAAAAACTTATTATTCCATTGAACTATAATTAATAACCCAAAGTGATCTGTATTACCAAAAACTCCAAACATAAGAGAACTAAGAGATTTATCTCAATAATTTTTAAACTAAATTGCTTGACATTCAATGGCAGCAAAACTAATATATATATATTAAAACTATACTTGTCAAAGCTATTAACTAGCTCAGTAAATGGGAAAACACTTCCAACACCAACTACACATACCCAACATCAAACCCAAGTCTTCTTTAGCTAGTTAAAACTGTTTTTAAAAAATTTAAATAAATTCCAATGGAGAAAAAACAGCAGTATTTACCCATATTTTTCACAGTCTATTAGAAACTTCTTTTTATGCTTTATTCATAAATTCATGCATTCAACTGGTATTTATTGGGGGGGGGGTTGAGGGAGGGCATTACAATAAATAAAACCACCTAAATCTTGAAGTGCATTTGCCTACTACAGAGCATTTGTCTGTTGACTAATGAATGAAAAAGAGGGAGAAGCAAACACACTTCCTAGCCCTCTAGTTAGAGGAACAAATATCATATGGGGAAGGTCAAGGCAACGGTTTTTCATACATACATAAATGACTATCTGACTTCAAGAACTAGTTAAGTTTTAAATTCTCAAAAAAAATTCAAGTGAACTGAAGGGTGATAATTTGAAGTACCTTTCTTCACCTTTAATCTGTGTTCAGAGAGCACTACCATTAACAACTTACAGTCCAGTCCTCTATCTACAAACAATACACGGTTGGCTTAGATATCTATTCATGTAATCTTTGAAATTCTTTCCTGACACTTATCTACCCACCTTTTTCTAGCAGAGTTTGCCTTAACGTCTTTGCAAGCAGCACTCTAACGTTAGGAACCCGATCATTTGCTAAGGTTAGCAAATGTGGCATCAGATGCACAGCAAACTGGTCCATGGGGAGGCAATCATCTTCAATGACCGTCTGGGGGAAAGAAATGACCGCTTTAGATTTGTCAACTCAGTCTAACAAGCCACAACAAAACCTATCAAACTTTTTAGTGACGACGGTACATTAAAAAAATGGCATGTTCCCACAGAGATCTAAACATAGTTTTTACTGCCCTAAGACGACTGGCAGGTTCACAAGTCACCTTTCACACCTGTGCTGCGTCAGAGACCCCAAGGGCCCCCTAGTTGGGAGTGGGTTGTGAGATGTGCCAGCTTCATAAACTGCTGGCAGACTTGGGAGAGGGTGAGGTGGGTTGAGGGCCAACTCTGAGGTAGCAGGTGATCCTATAATAGTCAAACAGCAAAGTCCTGCCCCTTTAAGGATAAGAAAAAGGGTGTCTGAGAGGCAAGGAGTGAAAGAAGAAACAAAGTTCTAGACAGAGAAATGTGTTGCAAACGGGTAAGTCTCACCTGGCAGACAAAGACAAAGGCTTGCCGACCAGACCACTTGGGACATCTGCCAAAATTTTCCACAAGTTCGTTGATGAGGTCCACTCCAAATGTGGGTGGTGTTGCCATGTGTAGCTTCTTTACCATCTCACTGACCTATGAGGGAACCCAGAGAAGTAAGGCATAGCCGCTGTTCTAGGACCCATTCATCTGCGGATCAAAAATTGTAAACTTTTAACACATACCAATTTGTAGGAAATCCAACGAACAGAAGAAACTTTATCTGCACACAGATTCAGAGCAATGGGGCGTAAATATTCATAAACATCTTTGGGACTATATAATTCTAGAAGTAAGATCAGCTGTCTACAAAAATGAATTATAAAAATAAAAATAATTAAAATTTAAAAACAAATCATGAAAGTAAGTTAATCATCTGAACAATCTATAATATTGGACTTTGTAAGATGAACACATGCAGGATTTCTCTCTCATGCACACAGTTACTTTCAAGATACCTCTATCAGGAAGTGCGGTTAAGCGATATAAAGTTCAAGGTGTAGCTCTTTCCACCCCACCCCCTGAATGTAAGGAAAACTAGTGCTGAGGAATTCTGTAGCAAAGGGTCCTTGTATGTTCACTTGGAACACGGAATACATTTTTTCCTTAGAATGTGCTAAGAAATTTCCATCTATATAATTCAGTTAACTAAATAATGAAGTTCTAATATTGTTAGGTCACCTGACTTGTCTGTTAAGACTATGAGCAGCTTCCAATGGAAACAGAACTTTGGTAGGAATACAGAAAAGATCCTCTGATAACTTTATTTTACAAGAACTCAAACTAACAGCTATCACCAGGCTAATCTGACAGCTGCAACAGTGTCCCTGAAAGAGTACCTTAGATGTGAATGATTTTTATCTATCAAATTTTACATTTAAATTATTCAGTCTATAATCAGTAGTAGGTAACTACACATGAATACGGACACTGCAGCAGCAGCAATAAATGCCCCTGTGTACATAACGAACCCACAGAGAGAAAGACATTTATTGACACTTTTCTGATACTGCAAACTTGGCAAACTTTTACTGGTTTCCCCTGGAGGTTCCCAAGAAAGTGAATACAGGAGAGAAAACTGGACAGAGGCACCCAGCAGACAGGAATGATAGGCAGCAGCGGACAGGATGAAGCCCATGTGGGCTTTTCAGGTTCTTGTCTCTAAGAGAGACTGACAGCAAAACCCGTGGGTTTGGGTAAGAACACATGCAGCAAAGGGAAGAGAAGAAAACTCTACCCCAAGGGAAAGGGTTGCAAACCTCTGCTGAGACTGACACCAGACAAAAGGCAGAGGCTGGCTGCCACAGGGAGGAAAGGAAGTAATTCTGAGAAAACTCAGACATGGAGTTTTCCTCACAAAGAACGAGGCTGAACCAAAATAACAGCCTGCTCCCCCTTCCTAGCAAGGTCCACCACACAATGTCACAGCAGTCTAGGATTGGGGGAGTGGCAAGAGACTGATCTCTATTACAGGAGCTCAGGAATAGCTAAAAAACTGAGGGTGGAGTGTGAATTCTTAAAAAGGCCCATCAGCACCATAGACTTACCCGGAGCAAGAGGCGCTTGCTCACAGCCAGAACTATAGCTTACAAGTGCACTGAGGCCAACCACAGCAATAAAACAGAACCCCTAAGCCAGCTGCATTCTGACTAGGAGGAGGACCCCATTTCCAGTCAGAAGTCAGCAAACTACAACTAAATGCAAAGACATTTGTAAAGTGCTGAACAAAAAAGTGCCAGCCCCAAAGTTTATACCCAGCAGAGAATTCTTTTAAAGATGCAGTTGAGGTTCAGAATCTTGAAATTCAACATTCCAATTTAAGACAAACCAAAATAAAAAATGGGAATTGAACAGTTCTCTAGAAATCATTCAAATGGTTAATAAGCAAATAAAAAGGAACTGAGTATTACTGGTCATTAAGGAAATGAAAATTAACACAAAAATCAGACAATGGACTGCTATTTCATATCCACTATAATGGCAGGTATACCAAAAAAAAAAAAAAAAAAAAAAACAAAACAACAAAAAACAAAAACGGGGGGGGGAGGGGGACAAGGATATGGAGAAACCAGAGTCCTCATACATTGACAGTGGGAATATAAAGTGGAACAGCAATGTAAAAGCTACAGAGCTGTCTCAATACTGGTGGCACCGGGGTTAAAAGTCTCAGTGCTATCAAGCTATTGCCAACCACTTGAGTTTGATCCCTGCCAGGGAGCTAGTTCACATGGCACAGCAGACCTCTCCTGTCTCACCCACTGCTTCCTACTCTGTCTCTGGTCAATCCTCTCACTCCCTGCACCTCTGGCCTATACCCAAGTTCTTGTATGCATAAACAAATAAAAGTAAAAAAAAAATCTTTCTTTTTTTTACATGCTAGATTTTTTAAAAAAATTATTTATTTATTCATACAGAACTGGGGTACAGGCCAGAGATGCGGAGGGTGAGAAGACTCACCAGAGACAGAGTGGGGTGCAGAACAGGCAGATCGACAAAGTACACTACTGAGGGGAGCAGCAGGCGGGTCAGGAGAGGTCTGCCACGTCATGTGGGTCACCTCTGGGGCAGGTGGGAATCGAACTCATGTGGAAGTGGCTTAAGGTTCTTAGTGCTGTGCTTTAACCCGCTGCGCCACCGGGGAGGGCCCAAAAGTAAAAATATTTTATAAGAAAATTAAAAATTCAGAATTACCAAATGACTCAGAAAATCCAACTTAAATTCACAACTGCTGTTCAAATAAAAACTTGTATATATGAATATTCACAGCAGCACCACACACAACACACAGATACAATAGACACCCAAATATCCACTGATGATTAATGGATTAAATAAACATGGTATGTTCATATAATGGAATAAGTCAATCGTAAAAGAGGAAAAAAAATTCTGATCCACACCACAACATGAACAAATCTTAGACATGATACAAAAGGCAACATGTTAATAATTTCACTTATATGAAATGCTGAGAACATATAACTCTAGAGACAAAGCATAGCAATAGCTGATGGGGTTGTGACAGAGAGAGATGAAGAGTGACAGCTTTAGGGTATGGGGTTCCTTTTTGGGATGATGGGATGTTCTACACTAGATAATAGCAATGGCTTCATAATATTGTGAACACACTAAATGTCACTAGTGGCAAATTAGTTTATGTGCATTTTACCGCGGCTAAAAAAAAAATTACTAATGAAATAGGGTTTTTCTAAAGAAAACAAAGCTGAGAAAATTTATTGCCAACAAGACCTGCATTCCAGGAAATGTGAAATAGGATACTGGCAGAAATTTGGACCTACAAGAAGTGACTGAGAAAAGATAAAGAGGAAGTGAATGATATAACTCTCCAAAACAAAATCTAATAAATTGTGATATAACTTACTCAGCCAGTTCAGCTCGAAAGCGCCAATTTCTACTATTATCTGTCACCAAAAACTCCTGAAGTTGATAAAGATATTCTCTTCTTTTGTCAATATGAAGAAGCTGAAGTAACAAAATAGAAATATTTGCTAGGATAAGGTATAGAAGTTATTTCTTTAATAATGTTTAAAAACAACTATAAAAAATATGAGCTATAGTTCTGAAGAAGTATTTTACTGCTGTGAGATTTTATAAATTCATGACCCCCTGAGAATCCTATTTACCTTAAATAGGCATTATCATCTCTCTTTTGAAATATTTCTTTCTTGAGTCTCTCAGTGGCCCCGAGCTCCCCAGTGTCTGGGGCGTTGTGCCTTACACAGCACCCTCCACTCTATTCACGACACCGGCGCCACCTTGAACTACCTGAACAACGTCAATGGTCTTATTCACACGGAAGCACAGGGGTGGTACAACAATGGGACATTGTAGGTGCTCAACCTACATTTTTTGTTGAGTAACAAAAAATGGAAAAGGGAAAAGTTAATTCCATAAATATTTAAAAGTAGGATTTTAGTCAACAAGAGGGAAAACCCTAAAATCTGCTGTAAACAAAAGCAAATATAACTATACAATCAAATAGGTAAGAATCACACTGGGAAAAAAAGTCTATGATTGATCTTAGAATGAGAAGTAGGCCTCTCCATGGAAGGTGTTCTAAGAGAAGAAAGTACTGAAGGACATCTTGAAACGACAGTTGATTTGATGCTGAAGTAACCGTGAAACTATTTCCTGCATGTTGTAGAACTGGGTGAATGACCAAACGAATGAATGTTAAGAACAGTTTTTAAAGGGACAGAAAAGATAGGAAGTAAAGAAAGAAGTGCAAATGATACTGGACTGGAAGTAGAGATGCCAGTTAAAAACTCAACAATTAAAAACCAAATCCTTCTTAGTTCCTCTACTGAAAAGGCCTAAAGAAAATGTACCCCAGAAGCAGTATGCACATTTAGCCCAGATTTTGGGTTAAATTCTGCTCTTCACTAAAAAAAGACCAGGGGCCTCTGGCGAAATAGCTGACACTCCAAGGAACAAGGCAAACATATAAAAGAAGTTTAAATGAAAGAAATGACCAAAATGATTAATTACATTGAATAAAAATAATTCTGAAGTCCATGGATACTAAAAAAATTCCCAAAGAGGAAAAGAACGGTAAGCTTATCTTTATACAAGAAAGCGAACTAATAAAACGAGAAGGAATTAAAAAAAATAGAGTATCAGTGTTAGACACAACCATCACAATTCCAACTGATTTAGGCAAGAACTACTTAGATGAAAAAATACTGGGTGAAAGACTGGGGGAAAAAGGTGTTCACTGAGAATGAAAGCACTGCTTCCCAAGTACTTATGGCAAGGAGGTGAAAGGTTGCTTCGCAATGCAGACGTGACCTCTTAGCACCACAGCCAGGTAAGCAGATGGAGACTCCCCAAGGAGCGGCACAGCCACGTCACATCGCCTGTGCCCACTCAGAACACAACTGGCACCTCGACGGACACCACACAGCTCTGCATTTATGCACACGTTTTGTATAATGACGCTCCAAATTCAAATTCAAATCCAAATTCAAAGTGAGAGCCATTCTACAAAACAACTTGGTTATTTTTTAAAAAAAGGCATTGGTATTAAAGACAAAAGATCAGGACAACTGTTCTAGATATAAGAGGACTAGAGAGAGAAGATATTTAAACTCAGTGATTCCTGACTGGATTCTGAATCAAAAGGGGAAAGCTATGAGGCAATTTTGGGGACATGTGAAAAAAATTTGTATGTTCATGTGCTCATGTTTTTTAAACACGGTGTTCATGTTTTTTAAAGAGCAGAAATATATCTATATCCCAAACTTGAGGATTATCAGTGAGCCACTTTGAAAATTAAAGTCTAGAAAGCAGTAATATTCCATAATGAAATAATTTATAAAGCTAGTGCTGTTTATCTTGAGACCATAGACTCTACATCAAAGGAGTAAATTCTCAGACTCCTAAACTATAATATAAAGTCTTCTAATTTACTATAAAAACTTTGACATATACTTAATTCTGTAATTTTAAGAAAGAAAGTAGTACAATCACTTATAACCATGATCTAACATTTAAAAACAAATTTAGAGGGGCTTTCTGGTGGCGTAGGGGGTCAAGTCTCAGTGCTATCATGATCTATCGGAGCTGTGGCCTGAGCTGGATCCCCAGCCAGGAAGGTGACCCACATAGTGTGGCAGACCTCTTCTGTCCCACCCTCTCTGCTCCCCCTCAGCAGTGTATTTCAGTCAATCTGCCTGTTCTGCTCCCCACTCTGTCCCTACATCTGTATCTGATTTAGCATAATCAGTTCTAAATTAAAACTTAAAGTGATCAGAACAGGGCTTTTTTTAGGGCACATCTCACTGTCCACTCATGGCTACATTTTCTCAGATAAAAAGAAATCTATATTGTTTAGTGCTAACAGAAAATGAAATTTTAGAAGAAATTTAAAAGTTACCTTCAAAAAATCATGCAAATGTTTAAGGACACCTATCCTGACTTCATCAAGGTCCTTTAAAAAACCATTAAAAATTGGAACCAGATCTGCAGCTGTTAACTGATCTCCAAGAATAACTGCAAGCTCATGGATGGAGAAGGCTAAAGTTCTTCGAACTTTCCACTGCAGAGATAAAAATAATTACATTAGTACGATAAAAGCAAGTGCTTAATACTGTAACGTTCACAACATAAGAAGACTAATCTTCAATCTCAGTATTAATGTAAATGAGTGATTAAATCAAAATCAAAATAATACTGGGCCCTTCCTGGTGGCACAACTGGTTGAAGTGCAGCACACAAAGTATTCTTGTAAATGAGTGATTAAATCAAAATCAAAATAATACTGGGCCCTTCCTGGTGGCACAACTGGTTGAAGTGCAGCACACAAAGCAGGCTGCAGTCACTTCAGCATGAGTTCGATCCCCAGCCCCAGAGGTGACCCACATGGTGCAGCAGACCTCTCCTGTCTCATCTGCTGCTCCCCTCAGCAGTGTACTTCATCAAGCTGCCTGTTCTGCTCCCCACTTTGTCTCTGTTGAATTCTCTCACTGCCCCTGCATCTCTGGCCTGTACCCCAGTTCTATATGCATAAATAAATAAATCTTAAAAAAAAAAATCAAATAATAGTAAGGCCAATTTTTAAATGTCTACTATTTATCAAAAGCTGGTAGAAAAATGTTAAATTCCTACACAATATGCCTTATCTCCTTTCCTATTATGGAAAAAAAAGGAAGAAAGAAAATCACTAACAGTACAGTTAGGTGATGACACATCAATCCCAGACTGCCAAGTACCATTCTCGCTCTACTCCTCCCTCCCAACTCCCACAACGTCTGTATCTTGGATTAAAAAATAGTAAAATGTTTTGAAGGAGGTGGCAATTAAAGAAATTTTTTTAAAAAATAGACAGCTCTGGAAAAGAACTCCTGAACAGAAGTTCATTTACAGAAAATTCCATTAAAAACATCTCCATATTGCCTTAATTATCAAATTTATACTTTGCTACTTAAACTTTAAAACTTTACCTTGCTAGAAGCCATTTTGAGCAAAGGTTTTATCTCTGTCCCCAATTACTAGAACCACTTAGAAATCAAATTTTATGTTCATGTTCACCATATCAAAGAGATGAAGATAGAGAGGCTCTGGTGGGAAGAAGGGACAGAAGTGCTTGCCCACAGGTACCCCTGGATTCTATGGGGTACAGAATAGAGCATGCTATGAAAACTGAACTTCTACCACAACTCTACCACTGAAGCCATCTGTCACCCAGGCACCAGTTTCCTAACCTCACAGGTTAGGGAAGAACTTAAGCTATGCTCTCTCATGATTATGTTCACTTCTGACTTAGTCAACTCCTGCAATTCTTTGAAAATGCAAAGTTACCAGTTTAAAGGAAACCATTCACGCCCCAGTTTAAGTCTAGCCAGACTTTTTTCTTAGTAACAGATTTAATTTCACTCTTTGTGGACAAGACATAAATTTGTCAATAAAGCCTGGGAGGAAAGTCACAGATGTCCAGAAAAAACAATCTGAGGTGAATATTTCGTATCTTCTATTCTTTCAAAGGGGTGGTAGTAGGATGTGAGGACAAGAAAAGCACACACCCTGTGAGCCATGAGCCATCTCTGCCTCTATGGCAACACTCACTGGGTGTCCAGGGGCCCAGACCTAGCAGTGCTACCATTACCATCACTCTACTAAGGTATTTTAAAAATTGAGTAAAACTGTTTCCAGGGGGTAAAACAAACCCTGCATTTCTAAGAATTAATCCATACATAAACTTTATAAAGTAGCACATTTATAAGTTAAGAGCTTAGGATGCCACATGTGAAGATAATTTCTAACATTTTAGATTAAAAAGGAAGCCACCAGGCCCTCCCTGGTGGCACAGCAGGTTAAAGCATTGCACTAAGAAGCTTAAGACACTTCCGCATGGATTCCCGCCTGCCCCAGAGGTGACCACATGGTGTGGCAGACCTCTCCTGCCCCGCCCGCTACTCCTCTCAGCAGGGTACTTCATTGATCTGCCTGTTCTGCTCCCCACTCTGTCTCTGGTAAATCCTCTCACCACCTATGCACCTCTGGCCTGTACCCCAGTTCTGTATGAATAAATAAATAAATCTTAAAAAAAAAAAAAAAGGAAGCCACCAAACTGTGGGACTGGGAGTACGTACAGAAAGCTCTTTGGTATTGCAGAGAGGTCTCCAGTACATAATTTCCTGCAATACTAAGCACTTGCTAGTACAGGAACAGAAATGTAGTTAGGTTTTGAAAGGGGAAACATGTGCCTTTCTGTAATGCACGCAGCCTGCCGCTGCTCAGCTGCTTTACTCACCTGCATGTCTGAAGCCAGGGTCTCATAAGTCTCTCTCAGACAGTGCCAGTTCTGCCTGCCCAGAGTCAGGGCCACACCTGGAAGGCTATAGGCACAGTGCTTAGCAATTTCAGTGTCTACTGTCTGTGCACGAGATGGGTCGGTCATAGATAAATATTGATCTAATAGAGCCTGAGGTACAACATCCTAATGAAGAGAGACACGAAAGTGATGCACTTTGAGTAATTTAAACATGAGTAAGGCAAACTTAATTTTAAGATGGGCTTAACATAGCATTTTCTCAAATAGTAGAGAGAAACCAACGTCAGAATTTCAGCCAGTAATTGAAAAGAGTTAAGGAAAATATGCTAAGGGAAATACATATGTACATATATACATACATATGCAAATAAATAAAAACAAGTCCAGGAGACTAACAATGAAGTATGATCTTAATACATAAAATAATTTAAAAACACAATGACTAAATTAAAAATAAAATTTTAAATGAGACCTGTACCTTTCAATATTGGCAAAGATTGTAAAGTATGATATAAACTAGCAAATATGGTTATACAGGTACGCTTGGGTACTTGCTCTGCAGAAATTTAGCAACTATATAAACTTAAAGTGTATATTACCTATTTGTATAAATGTTAGGAAAAGATGCACATACTGGTGACCTAGGGGTTAAGTCTCAGGGCTACCTTACTACAGCCTGAGTTTGTCCCCTGGCCAGGCCAAGGAGCTGACCCACAAGGAGTAGATGAACTCTCCTTGCCCACTCACTGTTTCCCTCAGCAGTGTATTTCAATAAATCCACCTATTCTGCCCCCCACTGTGTCTCTGGTGAATCCTCTCACTCCCTAAACCTCTGGTCTATACCTGTGTTCTTTGGCACAAGAAGTTAAAAAAGAAGAATGCACATACAATCTTGCTTATGCATGTATAATTCTTTAAAAAATTAAAAGGGTAAAGTATGAACTATCATATTTCAATGATTATGAGCACAGCTTATTTTTCCATATTTAAAATCTCTGAAATTGAACTGCCAACATACCACTTTTTAATGGCTTTGAACTAATTTTTCATGTTTTCATCTCTGAAATGAGCACTCTACCTTGTAATTCTTGGCGATGGAGGCATGATGAAATACCTGGGCATTATGGTATGATACTATTTATCTTTGAAAGACAAAAAGGGTAATGTTTATCTACTCACAAAAAGTTTAAAAAAATATGGGTGGAGCTGTGGTTCATGAAGTTCAGGATCACCAGTGTGGGAAGAGGATGGTTTTGCTTACATTTTATACTGTACTATTTAAATTTTGTTATTGAAAGAATGAGAAAAAGGGTAGGAAAAAAAGTATGTAAAAGAGTATGAAAAAATATGCAGAAAAGAAACTCATGATAACAAGGACCAGATTTGGTGAGAAATGGGTTCAACAGGAACTAATACCAACACAAAATAAAGCATTTGAGTCACTTACTTGGACTTTAGATCTCCTTTCCTCATCAGGACTAAAGCTACTACTGGTGCTCAAGTCTGAGTCATTATGGATATAGTGAAGAGTCGAGTGCATATTCTGTTAGGAAAAAATATGTACTTAAGGGGCTGTTGCCTTCTTTAGTTGCCATCATATAAACTATCTCACTAAGTTACTTACCTTTCAGGAATGCAAAACCATAATAAACATATACAAATTCCTCATGCTTTAAGTTTATAAACATACCGAAGGCCTCATAAAAATTCTCCTTGCTTTAGACCAAATTTGCTAGACAGATTCCTAAGTGTGTGAAAATAAATTCCAGAATGAAAGTAACTAACAAGAGAAGTTAGAAGTAATTTTGAAATGGCCCACGTATCAAAAATTACTGTTTATAAAATACTATTTAGAGGGTGCTTTCAGTCAATAGTTTGAGGCCACAGAATGTCACATGTATTTTTTCTTCTGTTTATTTTTGGCTATTAATTTCTAATTTCATAAATATCTATCTTTGACAGTTAAACAAAAACAAAGTACCTTCTAAAATGCAGCTATATCACAGTATTTAAACCTCTGCTGTGATAAGTGGTCAGTGTTTCATTCTGAAGCACTGGTATTATGCAAAACGTATAACTATACCAGAAGTTACCTACCAAAAAAACCACAAATCTACTCTAAGAATTCTCCTGCTATCCCACAATTTGTGCACAGGCACAAGCACTTTCCTGAGCTTATCAGTCAGGCCACTCTGATCTATACCCATTTGATTGTAGAAGTTAGTGGCGTATTCCTTCTCCCTTTTTATGTAAACCAGAGATAGGAGATAACAACATTAAATAATGCTGGCTTGGTGGGGACATAGTAGGAAACTGGGGAAGGGTCATACAGAACAGCTCCAAGTACACAGCAAAGATGATGCTAGTAACAGTACCCACCCTCACACTCCAGAGTCCAGATAATGCCACTGGCCCTCCGCAACTTGGCCTCAAGTCCCGATCTTCAGCTCAGAATAATGTGTTGCTTGCTGCAGTGAAATGGTCCGATCAGAAACAAAGCACCTCTCCAAAAAGAAAAGGGAAGAGTTAATTATTCTTGATAAAGGGCTTTGTTTCCAGTAAGACTATTTCACTGCAGTGAGCTACGTTAACATTAAGGCTAACAGAATGGTCATGTAGACAGGATTGGGATTCACTTTTCAAAGCATTTAACAGAATATGAATGTCAGAGACAGGATGTGGTGACAGTACCCACAGTACTTTTACTGCATGTAAAAAGGGAGGCTGAGAAAAATCAGTAACAGACAATGCAGCAACAAGAAAAGTGACTAGCTACAACTATGACCCAACAAAAGACCTCTAATTTTTCAAACTGCTCTCACTTGACCAACACCTTACTGAGTGTGTTACCTCAACAGCATCGCTGATTAAAGGCACAGAAGCATCGTGGTTTATTTTACAGTTCGGTAGCTCATTTACACCAAGCTCATCTTGCACATCACTCTTCTTTTCTATACTGCTGGCCTCTTCCCGAATGTCCAGAGTAGAAGCACGCAGCGCGGCGGATAGCACGTCCACTTGTGCTATAGGCAGAACAGGAAAACGGCAAATGAATGGCAGAGTTACCAAGTGAGCTTTTCCTCTGCATTATACATTACCAATGAGGTACATTTTTGACATTGCCATCAAAAAGCTGAATACAACAAACAACACTCTACTATGGTAAATCATTAGTCCTCTGAGAGAAAAAGTAGGTGACTAATATGCTTTCATGAGATTAAAAATGTTTATCCACTACTATACATTATTCTGCGTTAGTACAAAAAGAGAAATGCTATCTAGATTTGGAGGTACCTCCAATTTATTAAAAGGAGTCAATTTCAGTATAAGTTAACTATGTTTTGGTAGTGCATGAATCAAACTAACAAGGCTTACTTACTAAGCTACTTTAGCAGAAGAGCAGTCACACAAAGCCTGCCAATATAAAACAATGGCAATTACAAATATTTTTTATTGCAGATACATTAAACAGCTCACATCTTATTCCAGTGTTCATTTTTCTCTAGTTCATTCTCAAAATGAATAAAGCAGCCTTTCTTCCCCCAATAAATGAAAACTTAGCAAAAAAGTATTATTTAGCATTATTTCAAGTAACAGTCCACTTGGATCTTCAAAACAAAAAATTTAACCTCAAATTTATTCAGTACAAAAACTAATTAAAGAATGTTAAAAAGGTACGCAGAGTGACCATTTTATTAAGATAACATGATATTATGCTGTAGCATTTATAAAATTTCTATTCTAAATACATTAGTACTTGGCAATAAGGATAAAAGAAACATACAGGATGAGGCTCTATTCTATTAGGTCACTCACTGCTTGTTAAATTAAGGAAAATGAAGGTATTTAATCATAGAATGTTATTCATGAAAAGTACCCTCATTCTCTTGAGAATTTTAGCTGCAATATGCACTAACCCCTCAAATCACTTTAAATTCCCTCTTTTGGAAACTTAGTTTCCAAAACACAATAAAAATAATGCTAAATAAGATAGCATGCTATATAAAGGTCCCAGGCAAAATGCAAACAGTGTGGTCCTTTATACATCTTGATTCTGCTCTTCACGAAGTTAACAGAAAGTGCCTTACACAAGTCATTTATCTCTGAATTGACTACATTATCACTGACACATTCATCTTTAGATTTACATATTTACAGAGTTTAAATGAGTTACACAATGAAGCTACCTTTTTCAGAAAACAGTTAATAGAAATGGCGGCAAAGGCTAGATGCATAAATTCTCCAGTCACAGAAAGTAGTAGACTAATGTTTGGTTAATGCTGAAATTGTAACATATACCCCTAAGACTAATTTAAGACAAATGAGTAAGATCTGCATTTGACTTACAATGCAGACTGAAATCCCAGGAACTAGGGTCCTATAATAAACTGAAAAAGATAACTGAGCAACACTAAAATCTCTGTTGCTAACTCTCTTGCTAATAGACTCAGATTGAGATTCCAAGGGATGGGCTTGAATTACTATCTTCCCCACTGTGATTTCTGAAAATACTCAGAGAACTGCACTTTCCTCCTACTTTAGTGTGTATCTCACACAATGTCACCGAACACTAACATTACAGGGGTTGTTGAGATCTGTTCTGCTTAACTCTTGGTCACTCTCTGATATGAAAAACCAGGCATGTTAATCACCTGACAGAACGTCTTTATTTGGCATAAACCTGCCAAATAAACTGATCGTTTTAAAGCATGGATTTGTGAAGAAATAGTCCCTTCCTCTCCAGTGACATACTCATAAACAGGAACCACTGAGAAACCTTGAATTTGACTTCTTCCCTGAAAAAAACCTTTGTAATCTCTAACTTCTGCACACTATACTGTGATTAGTTACAAATTCCTAATAATTTACTATTTCAGTGAGCATTTATTTTTTAATTTCTGACCATTCCTCCTATAAAGGGTCCACACCTTCTCTTGAGCCTAAATTGGAAAGTATTCTGAGTCTGGGCAGTTTCTCCTTTTGTAGTCTATGAACCTAGCTGTGGAAAATCAAGCTAGTGTCAGTAATTCTACTCAGTTGTTGCTCAAATTCAATCCTGAAATCAGCTTGGTGATCCCAAATTCCAAGCATTTTGAAATGCTTAGGTAAAGAAGAAAAGCTCAACTTTCCCAGTAAGTATTCAGAAAGGGGGATCTCTGTTCTATAATTGAGAGATTTCTTTTCTCTGACATGAATTCTTCATTCTAGTCCCTGGAAACACTATTAAATCTTTTTATTTTTTAAGATTTATTTATTTATTCATACAGAACTGGGGTACAGGCTAGAGGCTCAGGGGCAGTGAGAGGCTTCACCAGAGACAGAGTGGGGAGCAGAACAGGCAGATTGACGAAGTACACTGCTGAGGGGAGCAGCGGGCGGGTCAG